>NC_092085.1:1853534-2153793 GCF_043229965.1 Drosophila suzukii
TTTTCTCCCAAACAAATCTATATTTCGAAAGTCTTGGTATGCAATCTTTTTGGTTTTTACGATACCTTTGGTTCCTCGTTACGATCGTTATCAGGAGCGTTGGCCAAGGATTCGGAGGACCCGGACAAAGGTTTAAGGAAGGCGATGACCAATGTAAAAAGCAAATTAACGTAACACAAAATTAGGCTTACTAAAAATAATTGTCCTTTAACAGAAAATATTTAAAAGTATATACAAATTTATGTATTTTAAATTCTATAAGTGAAAACTCATGGAAAAAATCTGATTTTCACAAGTGATTTCACTTGGGACGTATCACTTGCAAGTGATTTCATAAGTCAAAACTCATGGAAAAATTCTGATTTTCACAAGTGATTTCACTTGGGACGTGTCACTTGAAAGTGATTTCATAAGTGAAAA
Source organism: Drosophila suzukii (assembly GCF_043229965.1). Taxonomy (NCBI): domain Eukaryota; kingdom Metazoa; phylum Arthropoda; class Insecta; order Diptera; family Drosophilidae; genus Drosophila; species Drosophila suzukii. Next base: position 1,853,955 of record NC_092085.1, read on the forward strand.
CTCATGGAAAAATTCTGATTTTCACAAGTGATTTCACTTGGGACGTGTCACTTGCAAGTGATTTAATAAGTGAAAACTCATTGAAAAATTCTGATTTTCACAAGTGATTTCACTTGGGACGTGTCACTTGCAAGTGATTTCATAAGTGAAAACGCATGGAAAAAATCTCATTTTCACAATTGATTTGACTTGGGACGTGTCACTTGCAAGTGATTTCATAAGTGAAAACTCATGGGAAAAATGTTATTTTCACAAGTGATTTCACTTGAGACGTGTCACCGGCACATGTAAGGCCATACGAAAAATGAGTATAAGGAACAAGTGAAATCCCGTGGGACTTCGAAAAATTTTCATTTGAATTTTCACTTGTGAAAATTCGGACATCCCATACAGTTTTCTATATGGAGCGTCACTTGTTCTTCACTTGTGCAAGAGGACATGTCCCACGGGATACACAAGGTGATTCACAAGTGAAACTTTTTTTTTGAACTGAAGGGCTGTAACTTTAGTTACCAACACCAATAACCAATCTCTCTATACCGTTCGTACTCGAGACATCCTCAACCGCCACCAACCAAAGATTATATTACTGTGGATTCCAGGTAACGACACATCAGACCTAGCAGCAAAAGAAGCTCACAACAAAAGAAGCCCACAGGTTATGGAATGCAACTATAACTTCACAGACACACAGTTATTCATTTAAAATACTTTCAAAAAACAAATGGAATCGATCTGACAAAACGCATCTGACCACTACAAATATGTCAACGAAAAGAAATGATCAATTAAAGATTACACCTTCCCATCCGAAGACAACATCAACCGCAGAGATCTCACAAAAATCTTAAGACTACGTTTTGGACACTCAAGATACACCCATGAGCATGTTCTCAATAAACAACCCCCACCCCAGTGCGAGCACTGCGGTACGCGAAACAACGTGCGGCACTTTTTCCTCTCCATAAAGTCACCTGATGCCCTATCCCCAAAATCCACCAATATCGCCAGCGCCAATGATTTCATCAAGGCCATATAACAATATCTAAATTTTGTTAATAACTATATATAAATAAACTTTTGCAGAAAGTATGTAAATAGCTTAAGGCCCAGTAGCTATAGCTAAATTAAGTGGTTGGTGGCAATTTGCAATTGTCCCAAAACCAGAATGTAAATAAATAAATAAAAATTATTTCCAAGCTTAGGAGGTTATATGTTATAAAACACCGAAGCTATAATTTGTAAATGGAATTGTTGCGCGTCCATGAGTCGGTCAGCTGGCCTCCGTGCCCCGAAATATAAATACACCACCATTAGGGGCGATTTGAGTAATGTTTTGCGGACGCGTCCGCTCCACCCGGGGTCCCAGTCATGAACGCCACTGCACTTGAAATAATACCCCCACTTGGCACATTGCCGCCACTTGAGAGCCAAATTGTTGTAGGGTGTCCGTGTGAGAAATTCAAAACTTTTAGGTTGAGCAATTTAATAAGGGCCGTTCCAGGAATTTCTTTTCCGAAAGGCAAATAGGGCTTCCCACCCGGCCATGCAATTGTTTAATCACACGCACCGAACTAAGCCCTGGGTCGGGGGGATGGCAACCCCGTCACCGGGACAGCTGTTGACCCACTGGAATCGATGGTGGTGATGCAATGTCATCTTGGTCCCGCCGGAGCAGAAGTGCAATGGTCGTGTTGACACGGCACCTTTGACGGCTGGCAGACATGCTTTATGGCAGGTATGACACCATTCCGGAATGCAGCCGAAGCGCACTCGGGTTTAATCGAATGGGGCGACTAATTGGGGTCGCCATGCGGGGGGTCGCGACCTCTAATTAGCTCACATGGCGGTACACAAAGTCAAATGTTAATTAATTAAGAGCGGATTTGTCGCCATATCCCCGGAATGTTAGTTGGGGGAGAATGGGATTTCAGCACCTGCCCGATGTCCTCGGCTATGCATACCACTTGGGGCTCGCCTCTTCCGTCCAATAAAAAAATTTTTTCTCAAAAATATCCAAGTCTTCTCAGCAGTATCTCCTCCGGGGCTTATTGCTGTAGCTCTGCGCCTGTTATGCAGCTCTGGTTAAACATTGATAAGCCGCCACTGGAGTTGCAGTCACGATCCGAAAAAACCTTATGTAGACATTAAGTTATTGTTGCCAAATATTGCACTTGAGTGTTTCCAGGCGCCAACATTGTTTACTCGGGGTGGACGATGTTTCCGCGCGTATGCCGGATAATGATAAGGATAACGAAGATAGCGATGCCGGGGAGGGAGGAAGTTGAAGAGTGCTCCTCGCTGTACCAGCTAAGCTCCGTGTGCTTCTGCGCGCTCCTTTTGTGTCGAGCGGATTTACTTTCAACCAGGATGGAGAAGTCACGAATCGAAACTCAAACAAAAGCCGGAGGAGACTTAAAAATGATGCAGCAGACTCTCTGTGGCACTGGGACATCAACATGTCGACACAGAAGGAAATCGATATGCACTTTGTGGAAGCTGGGATGTTGGGCGCGATGAAGCTGGGCCGCGGATGTGTTGTCTGTTAAGCGATTTTTAAATCGTTTGGCAACCGCGCTGCCAGCACTCACACTAATCGCATTAGCGAGCAGCAAAATAGTTTTAATACGAATAAATTACACATGATGTATCTATGTTTTAAGTTTTATTATAAATTTCAGCTTTTATTTTCTTTTCACTTTACTTCTCTGCACGAGCTTCTAATTCAAAGTAACGGGGATTCTGTTCGGCAGTATGGCAACTCCACAATAGCAAATAGGTAATTTTTATATTTTTCTTAAATCAATAAAATGTTAAATTCTACCAAACCACTGGCTCGATTTCGATGAATTATACATTAAAATAATAGGGAAATAAATACCAATTAGAGGGTGCATACATATCACAATGAAAATTTGAAACATAAAATATATATTTTTCAATACTTGGCGGCCAAAAGTATTCGATTGGCTCAATTAAGTGTTGTAGGTCGTAGCTTGGCACTTGGCGATATATCGATAAATACCTTTTCGTGGTAAATGTCTTGGCTGAATTTGCTTTCTCGCTGGTCTGGACAGTGTGACCGCGTGGCAAAAGCCATAATTGAAAATACTTGAATTTCTCGAAAACTGTGGGTTTGAATTGCCTGTAATTAACTCAGAAATTAGCTATAATGATGCCCCTTCGAATGCGATACCGTGCAAGTTGGCACAACCTCTGTGAGAGTTGTATGAATTAATTAAAATTTGCATATATATTTTGATGGTTGATGTCACGGGTGCATACGATTTCTCGCTGGCCTGGACAGTGTGACCGCGTGGCAAAAGCCATAAAAACTGTGGATTTGAATTGCCTGTAAATTATTCAGAAATTAGCTAAAATGATGCCCCTTCTAATGCGATACCGTGCAAGTTGGCACAACCTCTGTGAAAGTTGTATAAAGTTATAGAAAGTTAGCGTCGAATGATTGTCATGGCTAAGCTGTTTACATTGTGGTTCATGTCTTAGTATCTAAAGGTTCAGTTTCTGGATTAAACGGTCTTTTATTAACCTTTTTAGCACCCCCAACTGTAAAGCAGTTTTCTCAAAATCTGTGGGTTTGATTTTGATAAAATTTTCACAGATCACTCCTTAGATTATCCCCTATCTACCCATATACCGTGCATGTTGGCACAACTTCTAGGAGTGGAGCCGTAGGTAATTTCATTTTTGCCCCCTTTTTTGTATGGGGAAAATCCGAGGTTGCGTCACTGTTAGGCTATTTTCTCGAAAACTGTGGGTTTGATTTTAATGAAACTTTCAGAAAAGGAGCTCGAATTAACCCCCAATAGCTTGGCTTATAGTGCATATTGGCACAACCTCTGCGAGGGGAGCAGTTAAGAAAATTGTGGGGACACGATTTTTCAAATGCATTTTTGAAACATTAATAGACCTCGGATGTGTCTCAAACCTACCTAGATCGATAGATCTTTTCTTTCTTAACAATCTAGCATTTTAGATTTTTCGATTTGGTCCCCAAAAAGCGACAAAATTTAAAAATAAAAAGAGCCCCCATGTTCCAAATTCCACCGTTCCACTTGAAATGTCCGTCAAATTAGCGTCGGCCTGTTAGCAACGAAAGTGGAACGGTGGAATTTGGAACATGGGGGCTCTTTTTATTTTTAAATTTTCTCGCTTTTTGGGGACCAAATCGAAAATTCTAAAATGCTAGATTGTTAAGAAAGATAAGATCTATCGATCTAGGTAGGTTTGGGACACATCCGATGTCAACTCTTTCAAGCCCTTCAAATCACCTGGCCCAGATGGGTTCTTCCCGGCCCAGTTACAACGGACACTAGATATGTCCCTTCCCTGGCTGACAGCCATCTTCCACGGCTGCCTTGCTCTAAACCATATTCCAACAAGGTGGCTGGACGTTAAGGAAATTTTTACACCGAAAGCCGGCAAGCCCTCCCACACCAACCCAAAGGACTTCCGCCCGATCAGTCTCTCTTCCTTCTTGTTGAAGACCCTGGAAAGGCTAATCGACACCCATATCAGACTAACCATCGACCATAGCCTACTCTCTGACGCACAGCATGCGTACCGTAAGGGTAGGTCAACCGATACCGCCCTCCACTCTCTAGTGTACAGTATAGAACGAGGCTTCCGCAATAAGGAATACTCTCTTGTAGCGTTTCTAGACATAGAAGGCGCCTTTAACAACGTCACCCCAACGGCGATTACTTGTGCTCTGACTGAACTGGGCATTGAGCGGCCCATAGTGGGACTCATACACACCATGCTAACCAGCAGGGTAGTGCACTCCACTATGGGACCGGCCCACTCGACCAGGAACGTCAGTAGAGGAACCCCACAAGGGGGCGTACTCTCACCTCTTCTATGGGTTTTAGTGGTCAACAAACTGCTTTCACTCCTAGAAGAGGCGGGCACAAAAGTGGTAGCCTACGCGGATGACGTGGTTATCCTACTGCAGGGTAAATTCCCGCAAACCCTTTGCAATCTAATGGAGACAGCCCTATCCACCCTCTCCCGGTGGACAGCTGGCTGTGGACTGTGAGTTAACCCGGAAAAAACCGAACTAGTTCTCTTTACAAGGAAGCACAAGGTACCAATTCTAGTTCCCCCAAAACTACACCAAACGCGCCTAACCTTTAGCAACCAAGCAAAGTACCTAGGTGTCATTCTTGACAAAAAGCTCCTCTGGACTGATAACATCCTAGATCGCACACGCAAAGCGGCCATAGCCCTCTTCGCTTGTAAAAAAGCCATGGGGAGGAAGTGGGGTTTCTCCCCCATGATAGTTCACTGGCTATATACTGCAATAGTCAGGCCCATTCTACTCTACGGAAACATCGTTTGGTGGCCTTCTCTAGATAAAAACTGTAACCTCCGGATCCTTCACAAGATCCAAAGAAGAGGCACTAAATACAATTCTCGATCTCCAACCCCTGGACCTACTTGCCAAAAGCTGGGCATCAGCCACAGCGCTGAGGCTCCGTGAAGCAGCGGCATGGACAACAGGCTCCACGGGTCACTCCAATATCCTATCAAAGCATTCACCCCTACCACGTTCTACAGACTACGCCCCACCCATAGTCGACTTCGAAAGAAGATACAAAATTTATATACCCACCCGTTCAGACTGGGACAACCTCCCACATCAATTCGTAAACGCCGTCAACATATACACTGACGGCTTCCAGCTTAACTCCCAAACTGGTGGGGGAGTCTTTTCCCCCGAACTAGACTTAAAAGTCTCATTCCGCCTACCAGACCACTGTAGTGTTTTCCAAGCGGAAGTGATTGCAATTCAGGAAGCCACTACCACTAACTTCAGGAAATTCATTTTCTGATTTCTCTGATTTATTTTCCAATAAAAAAACCTTTCTTTTTAAATTCAACTTTTCTAAAACTCTTTTGTAATTTAGGAAAATTCGTTTCTGCCATTTTTTTGCTTAAAATATCCACTATTGGCAATACAAAAATTTTTACGTAAAGACGTAAGAATTATTTGGTACTCGTTTTCTGACAAACGGCCTGACGTCCCTATTAGTCCTAGCTCTAAAGCGGCTTCTATAGCCTTGGTCACGTTTACATTTTTATTTCTGAAAATAACAAGAAAATATTCATGTAATTTTTTTAATTTTTAGGGGAGAGGTCGGAAAATTAGGAGGTCTGTAAGTTGGGACACTTTGAGCTTGTATGTTGAGTCGCCTTTGAAATTGGGGAAAATGTGATCGTTCAAGGATCGTGTTGTTTCTCATTATTATCTGGTCTAAGTACTTTAAAAATGGACTGGAAACAAGTTAAGACGAACTAAACTTAATTTAACAAACATAAGTATATAGTTTATAAAAGTTTGGTGTACTTTTGGTATAAGTTTTAATTGCTTTTAAAATTCATTTCAACAAATGAGGTGTCATTCGACGCTTATTCCCAGTAAGAATAAAACTAGCTAAATAGCCGGGGGTTTTTAGCCCCACCGTATCCAGCAGCTCCAATTTTCTAAAATTTTACTTTTACACTTTCACCGCCTTTTCTCCCAAACAAATCTATATTTCGAAAGTCTTGGTATGCAATCTTTTTGGTTTTTACGATACCTTTCGATTGGTGTATCACTCGTTACGATCGTTATCAGGAGCGTTGGCCAAGGATTCGGAGGACTCGGACAAAGGTTTAAGGAAGGCGATGACCAATGTAAAAAGCAAATTAACGTAACACAAAATTAGGCTTACTAAAAATAATTGTCCTTTAACAGAAAATATTTAAAATTATATACAAATTTATGTATTTTAAATTCTATAAGTGAAAACTCATGGAAAAAATCTGATTTTCACAAGTGATTTCACTTGGGACGTATCACTTGCAAGTGATTTCATAAGTGAAAACTCATGGAAAAATTCTGATTTTCACAAGTGATTTCACTTGGGACGTGTCACTTGCAAGTGATTTCATAAGTGAAAACTCATGGAAAAATTCTGATTTTCACAAGTGATTTCACTTGGGACGTGTCACCGGCACGTGACAGGCCATACGAAAAATGAGTATAAGGAACAAGTGAAATCCCGTGGGACTTCGAAAAATTTTCATTTGAATTTTCACTTGTGAAAATGTGGACATCCCATACAATTTTCTATATGGAGCGTCACTTGTTCTTCACTTGTGCAAGAGGACATGTCCCACGGGATTCACAAGGTGATTCACAAGTGAAACTTTTTTTTTGAACTGAAGGGCTGTAACTTTAGTTACCAACACCAATAACCAATCTTTCTATACCGTTCGTAATCGAGACATCCTCAACCGCCACCAACCAAAGATTATATTACTGTGGATTCCAGGTAACGACACATCAGACCTAGCAGCAAAAGAAGCTCACAACAAAAGAAGCCCACAGGTTATGGAATGCAACTATAACTTCACAGACACACAGTTATTCATTTAAAATACTTTCAAAAAACAAATGGAATCGATCTGACAAAACGCATCTGACCACTACAAATATGTCAACGAAAAGAAATGATCAATTAAAGATTACACCATCCCATCCGAAGACAACATCAACCGCAGAGATCTCACAAAATTCTTAAGACTACGTTTTGGACACTCAAGATACACCCATGAGCATGTTCTCAATAAACAACCCCCACCCCAGTGCGAGCACTGCGGTACGCGAAACAACGTGCGGCACTTTTTCCTCTCCATAAAGTCACCTGATGCCCTATCCCCAAAATCCACCAATATCGCCAGCGCCAATGATTTCATCAAGGCCATACGCTTATATAACAATATCTAAATTTTGTTAATAACTATATATAAATAAACTTTTGCAGAAAATATGTAAATAGCTTAAGGCCCAGTAGCTACAGCTAAATTAAGTGGTTGGTGGCAATTTGCAATTGTCCCAAAACCAGAATGTAAATAAATATATAAAAATTATTTCCAAGCTTAGGAGGTTATATGTTATAAAACACCGAAGCTATAATTTGTAAATGGAATTGTTGCGCGTCCATGAGTCGGTCAGCTGGCCTCCGTGCCCCGAAATATAAATACACCACCATTAGGGGCGATTTGAGTAATGTTTTGCGGACGCGTCCGCTCCACCCGGGGTCCCAGTCATGAACGCCACTGCACTTGAAATAATACCCCCACTTGGCACATTGCCGCCACTTGAGAGCCAAATTGTTGTAGGGTGTCCGTGTGAGAAATTCAAAACTTTTAGGTTGAGCAATTTAATAAGGGCCGTTCCAGGAATTTCTTTTCCGAAAGGCAAATAGGGCTTCCCACCCGGCCATGCAATTGTTTAATCACACGCACCGAACTAATCCCTGGGTCGGGGGGATGGCAACCCCGTCACCGGGACGGCTGTTGACCCACTGGAATCGATGGTGGTGATGCAATGTCATCTTGGTCCCGCCGGAGCAGAAGTGCAATGGTCGTGTTGACACGGCGTCTTTGACGGCTGGCAGACATGCTTTATGGCAGGTATGACACCATTCCGGAATGCAGCCGAAGCGCACTCGGGTTTAATCGAATGGGGCGACTAAGTGGGGTCGCCATGCGGGGGGTCGCGACCTCTAATTAGCTCACATGGCGGTACACAAAGTCAAATGTTAATTAATTAAGAGCGGATTGGTCGCCATATCCCCGGAATGTTAGTTGGGGGAGAATGGGATTTCAGCACCTGCCCGATGTCCTCGGCTATGCATACCACTTGGGGCTCGCCTCTTCCGTCCAATAAAAAATTTTTTTCTCAAAAATATCCAAGTCTTCTAGCAGTATCTCCTCCGGGGCTTATTGCTGTAGCTCTGCGCCTGTTATGCAGCTCTGGTTAAACATTGATAAGCCGCCACTGGAGTTGCAGTCACGATCCGAAAAAACCTTATGTAGACATTAAGTTATTGTTGCCAAATATTGCACTTGAGTGTTTCCAGGCGCCAACATTGTTTACTCGGGGTGGACGATGTTTCCGCGCGTATGCCGGATAATGATAAGGATAACGAAGGTAGCGATGCCGGGGAGGGAGGAAGTTGAAGAGTGCTCCTCGCTGTACCAGCTATGCTCCGTGTGCTTCTGCGCGCTCCTTTTGTGTCGAGCGGATTTACTTTCAACCAGGATGGAGAAGTCACGAATCGAAACTCAAACAAAAGCCGGAGGAGACTTAGAAATGATGCAGCAGACTCTCTGTGGCACTGGGACATCAACATGTCGACACAGAAGGAAATCGATATGCACTTTGTGGAAGCTGGGATGTTGGGCGCGATGAAGCTGGGCCGCGGATGTGTTGTCTGTTAAGCGATTTTTAAATCGTTTGGCAACCGCGCTGCCAGCACTCACACTAATCGCATTAGCGAGCAGCAAAATAGTTTTAATACGAATAAATTACACATGATGTATCTATGTTTTAAGTTTTATTATAAATTTCAGCTTTTATTTTCTTTTCACTTTACTTCTCTGTACGAGCTTCTAATTCAAAGTAACGGGGATTCTGTTCGGCAGTATGGCAACTCCACAATAGCAAATAGGTAATTTTTATATTTTTCTTAAATCAATAAAATGTTAAATTCTACCAAACCACTGGCTCGATTTCGATGAATTATACATTAAAATAATAGGGAAATAAATACCAATTAGGGGGTGCATACATATCACAATGAAAATTTGAAACATAAAATATATATTTTTCAATACTTGGCGGCCAAAAGTATTCGATTGGCTCAATTAAGTGTTGTAGGTCGTAGCTTGGCACTTGGCGATATATCGATAAATACCTTTTCGTGGTAAATGTCTTGGCTGAATTTGCTTTCTCGCTGGTCTGGACAGTGTGACCGCGTGGCAAAAGCCATAATTGAAAATACTTGAATTTCTCGAAAACTGTGGGTTTGAATTGCCTGTAATTAACTCAGAAATTAGCTATAATGATGCCCCTTCGAATGCGATACCGTGCAAGTTGGCACAACCTCTGTGAGAGTTGTATGAATTAATTAAAATTTGCATATATATTTTGATGGTTGATGTCACGGGTGCATACGATTTCTCGCTGGCCTGGACAGTGTGACCGCGTGGCAAAAGCCATAATTGAAAATACTTGAATTTCTCGAAAACTGTGGATTTGAATTGCCTGTAATTTATTCAGAAATTAGCTAAAATGATGCCCCTTCTAATGCGATACCGTGCAAGTTGGCACAACCTCTGTGAAAGTTGTATAAAGTTATAGAAAGTTATTGTCGAATGATTGTCATGGCTAAGCTGTTTACATTGTGGTTCATGTCTTAGTATCTAAAGGTTCAGTTTCTGGATTAAACGGTCTTTTATTAACCTTTTTAGCACCCCCAACTGTAAAGCAGTTTTCTCAAAATCTGTGGGTTTGATTTTGATAAAATTTTCACAGAACACTCCTTAGATTATCCCCTATCTACCCATATACCGTGCATGTTGGCACAACTTCTAGGAGTGGAGCCGTAGGTAATTTCATTTTTGCCCCCTTTTTTGTATGGGGAAAATCCGAGGTTGCGTCACTGTTAGGCTATTTTCTCGAAAACTGTGGGTTTGATTTTAATGAAACTTTCAGAAAAGGAGCTTGAATTAACCCCCAATAGCTTGGCTTATAGTGCATATTGGCACAACCTCTGTGAGGGGAGCAGTTAAGAAAATTGTGGGGACACGATTTTTCAAATGCATTTTTGAAACATTAATAGACCTCGGATGTGTCTCAAACCTACCTAGATCGATAGATCTTTTCTTTCTTAACAATCTAGCATTTTAGATTTTTCGATTTGGTCCCCAAAAAGCGAGAAAATTTAAAAATAAAAAGAGCCCCCATGTTCCAAATTCCACCGTTCTACTTTCGTTGCTAACAGGCCGACGCTAATTTGACGGACATTGCTAACAGGCCGACGCTAATTTGAAGGACATAAATATTTATTTGTATTTACGCACTTACGTTTCCGTCACTTACGTTGCTGATAGCGATAACAGCGATAAGTCAGTTGAAAAATATCACGATATAAATATTTATTTTTATACGAAAAGTATCGATTTTGATACATTTCTCCCATCCCTAGCGTCGGCTTTTGAATATAATATAAACGACGCGCCGAAAGTAAATGTTATTTGTACCCCGTGCCCCGTGTATTTTTTTTTCGCGTCTAGTAGTCCTTGTGCCCGTCGAACGGAAGTGTCAAACTCACCAGTGCTAGTCGCCCCAGTTGTGCAGTCAGTAGGAGCATAGGCTTCCACATTTCCACACAGGACAGGCCTGTTTGCTGCTCTCTCTGCCCGGCAAACACAAACATTTATTGAATATTTTCTACACATTTTGTTCGGTCGTGTTTTTTTTATTTTGCTAAAGTCACGTTGTGCCATCGGTATTGTTTTCGGTTCGGTTTTCGGGGAACAGTGCCGTTGTTCGTCGGGGGTCTAGTGACCTTGCGCGACCCGCACCATGGACCTGCGCAGCTGGCGTAAGGTCCTTATCCAGTGGGTAAGTAGTAGAGATCCTGGGATCTTCGCAGGTCTTCCCGATGCCATCCACTTACGCGATTTCCCGACACAGGTCATCGAGTGTCGCTTCACCGAACACAACTTCATCACGCTGGAGCAGTCGGACATCGATGCCTTCTTCTCGATCTACGTGCAAAAGGCCCAGGTGGCGCCGGTGGAGGAGGAGAACGCGCTGCCGACCCAGCCCGGGGAGCACCGCTCGCCTCTTCAGAACTTCCTCCGAGGTGAGTTCGGGTATTTTGCATTTCCAGCCCGAAATAATTTTGCATGTCATGTCTCCTGAAAAACAGGGTTGTCATCCTTCATCTATTTTACTACTATACTATACTATTTTTTCAATACTGTACTATACTATAGGGGATACTATTTTTTCAAAGTCATGGTTGCCCAAATGTCATGAGTCTACATTCCAAGACACCTTTGATATAGGAACTTTCATATAGAAAAAACATAGGCACCTACCAGAGTCGATTGTTAAAGAACTGATTATATGAGAATTTCACTTTGTTGTAAACAGAACAAGTGGAAATAATGGTATTCAAGGACTAATGGTCATTGTATATTATTTCAGTACTGTCAGGGTGTATTACCTCATATCTAGATAAGAAAAAAATGTTTTGGATATAGGAACATTCATGGGGAAAAGGAAGGACTTTGTATAGACCCTAACCGACTTGATATTTAACTTATAGAACTGATTATATGAGCAATTTTTTTTAATTTCAATAAAACTAGTTGAAATATAAGTATTATTCAAGGGCAAATGTTTATTTTATTCCTATTTAGTCAAATATTGAATTGTGATTATAAATACAAGGGATTATAAATTCTTTTTAGATATGTACATACCAAATTCCCCTTTTTAATTTAGTTATTTTCTTATTTTGGGATTTTCAAAGGATTTTCTTTCTTCCATTTTACTTTACTTCACTTTATTGTCAATAAACTAGTTGAAATAGTAGGATTATTCAAGGATTAATGGCCATTTTATACAATTTTAGTGAAACCTTAGATTACTATAGGACATGCAAGGGTATGTACACTTCTCAAGTCCTCTTTTAAGCTAGTTCCCTTGGCGCCTCGAAAAGGTTTTGGGATTTTCCAAGGATTTTCCTCCCCTAACTTGTTGCTTAAAACTAGCCAAATAATGAGACCCATTTTTATTCCAACGCAGATCATTATCCAGAGTTCAGTGCCCACATAGATGGCCGTGGACAACTTGTGACCGCGGACTACGTGTACGTCTAAACACTGCTCCTGCATTACTCGTGCGTGAAGCAGCCCAGCGTGTTCATCCACAGCATCTGCAAGAAGCTGCCTGAGCTAGTGCAGACTTGCATCGCAAACTTCTTCGGCCAGACATTGGAGCAACAGCTGACGCGCCAATTTCTCCGCCAGTCTATGAACAATGTGGCTGTGGTTTACCGCCAGGGCGTCCAGATCAGCCCCAGTCGTCCGAGCTGCAGCACCATGAGTCTCGAGCTAACCATTGACACCACACCGGGCACATCCTCGTCCACATCCGCATCGCCTCAGCCGCCGAGCTGATCATCGCGATCGCCAGCGCCTCCAAATGTCCGCCAACGAAATGCTAGCAGCGCACCCGGGAGCTGCACGGTGTTCGCGCCCAGCTGGAGGTGGTGTCCTACGAGAAGACCATGCTCGAGGAGCAGCAAACGAAGAAGGAGGACCTGATCATAGAAATGCTGGACAACACTAATGGGGCCAGAGGCTCGATGCTGTGCGAAGCAAGCCACACTCTCGCTTATCTCCAGCAAGATAGCGTTCTGCTTCTGCAGCTCTTCCCTCAGCTCGGCGTTCTCGTGCTCCTTCTCGCGCAGCTGCTTGTCGACCACAGAGCTGTCCAGATTCTCGGGCGTGGTGTTCGGGGACAGGGAGCAGTTGAGCAAATCCGAGGACGCATTTAGAACCTCACGTCGGTTGTGTAACTCCTCGCGCGCTTCCTGTAGACAACGATCCAGCTCCTGCTTGTCGCGCTTCAGGGAGCTGATTGTATCTTCCCTGGAAGATACAATCAGGCTGGATTCCTCCAGGCGCTGTTCCAGCTCCCGGATTCTGTCCACGCACGCGAGTAGTTTGTTCCCGGACGTTTTAAGCTATTCAAGAAGAAAAACAAAAAAAAATATAAATATATATTTATGGAATTTTGGGTAGGTATTATGTAGGTACTTTGAATTTAGATTTCCTAAACGGCGCCCTTTTTCGCCAATATTAATTTTAGAATTATGTACCTAGTAGCTTAACATGATTAATAACCATTAAATATGAATTCAAAAATATTAATTTAACAAATAAAATTCCCTCTCAATACCCAAAGTGTGTACAGTTCCGACCCAAAGGTGACAAGTTTTTCGCTGATATTCACACAAAATTCAGCGCTTCTAAATGTCCGCTCCGCTCACACCCAGAACCGAGCTGCTGGAGCAGCGCACCCGGGAGCTGCGCGGTGTTCGCGCCCAGCTGGAGGTGGTGTCCTACGAGAAGACCGTTCTCGAAGGGCAGCAAGCGGAGGAGGATCTGATTAAAACGCTAAACAAAGGTAAGAATGCCTCATAGATCTTGTGGCTTACATCCCTCTGATAGTAGTTAAATATGATAGTAACATATTTTATCGTTTTTTCCCATTACAGAGAACATGATGGCCAAGAGTCAACTGCCAAGCTCAAGAACGCCGTCCAGAATGGTGAGTATGCCGACAACGTGCTAAATGAGTTCGATCATGTAGGTAGTAGACCACCAGATGGTCACAGGTACTTGGTGCCATAAACCAATAATAAAACTTTCCTCATTTCAGTTGAAGCGAAGCCTGATGAAGGAAAGCAGCCAAAAGGAGGCCATTATAGCCGAGACTAACGATAAGCTACAGGATTTGCGCGCCGAAAAATCCGTGCTTGTCGAGCAGGTATGCTACCTGTCTGATTTTATGGGGGCATTACACAAAAGAACTAAATCCGGCGAATTTTGTGAGAATATCAGCGAAAAACTAGTCACCTTTGGGTCGGAACTGTACACACTTTTGGTATTGAGAGGGAATTTTATTTGTTAAATTAATATTTTTGAATTCATATTTAATGGTTGTTAATTATTTAATTAAATTAAAGCTACTAGGTACATAATTCTAAAATTAATATTGGCGAAAAAGGGCGCTGTTTAGGAAATATAAATTCAAAGTACCTACATAATACCTACCCAAAATTCCATAAATATATATTTATATTTTTTTTGTTTTTCTTCTTGAATAGCTGGAACAGCGCCTGGAGGAATCCAGCCTGAAGCGCGACAAGCAGGAGCTGGGTCGTTGTCTACAGGAAGCGCGCGAGGAGTTACACAACCGACGTAAGGTTCTAAATGCGTCCTCGGATTTGCTCAACTGTTCCCTGTCCCCGAACACCACGCCCGAGAATCTGGACAGCTCTGTGGTCGACAAGCAGCTGCGCGAGAAGGAGCACGAGAACGCCGAGCTGAGGAAAGAGCTGCAGAAGCAGAACGCTATCTTGCTGGAGCTAAGCGAGAGTGTGGCTTGCTTCGTCGAGAAGCACAGCATCGAGCCTGACCCTCTGGCCCCATCAGTGTTGTCCAGCATTTCTATGATCAGGTCCTCCTTCTCCGTTTGCTGCTCCTCGAGTATGGTCTTCTCGTAGGACACCACCTCCAGCTGGGCGCGAACACCGTGCAGCTCCCGGGTGCGCTGCTAGCATTTCGTTGGCGGACATTTGGAGGCGCTGGATGACGGATCTGTGGCGTGCTGCTCGGCGGCTGAGGCGATGCGGATGTGGACGAGGATGTGTCCGGTGTGGTGTCAATGGTCAGTTCGGGACTCATGGTGCTGCAGCTCGGACGACTGGGGCTGATCTGGACGCCCTGGCGGTAAATCACAGCCACATTGTTCATAGACTGGCGGAGAAATTGGCGCGTCAGCTGTTGCTCCAACGTCTGGCCGAAGAAGTTTGCGATGCAGGTCTGCACTAGCTCCGGCAGCTTCTTGCAGATGCTGTGGATAAACACGCTGGGCTGCTTCACGCATGAGTAATGCAGGAGCAGTGTGTAGACATACACGTAGTCCGCGGTCACAAGTTGGCCACGGCCATCTATGTGGGCACTGAACTCTGGATAATGATCTCGGAGGAAGTTCTGCAGGGGGGAGCGGTGCTCCCCAGGCTGGGCCGGCAGCGCGTTCTCCTCCTCTACCGGCGCCACCTGGGCCTTTTGCACGTAGATCGAGAAGAAGGCATCGATGTCCGACTGCTCCAGTGTGATGAAGTTGTGTTCGGTGAAGCGACACTCGATGACCTACTGGATAAGGACCTTACGCCAGCTGCGCAGGTCCATGGTGCGGGTCGCGCAAGGTCACTAGACCCCCAAGACGAACAACGGCACTGTTTCCCGAAAACCGAAACGAAAACAATACCGATGGCACAACGTGACTTTAGCAAAATAAAAAAAACACGACCGAACAAAAAGTGTAGAAAATATTCACTAAATGTTTGTTTGCCGGGCAGAGAGAGCAGCAAACAGGCCTGTCGTGTGTGGAAACTTGTGGTCCTACTGACTGCACAACTGGGGCGACTAGCACTGGTGAGTTTGACACTTCCGTTCGACGGGCACAAGGACTACTAGACGCGAAAAAAAAACACGGGGCACGGGGAACAAATAACAATTACTTTCGGCGCGTCGTTTATTTTATATTCAAAAAACAGCAACAAACGGAAATCACAAGCGAGCGGCCACAGCAAGCAAACACAACAGACGCAAAACAACATTGAAAGTTGTAAAGAAGTCTCGTAGGCTGGGATATACTCAGTCCCGCCAGGGTCTCTTTACCGAAAATATTTGTAATGATATGGGACAAAAAGGTCTAATACGAAAATCGGTTGGCTGGCGTGAGATGTAGAGTGCCAGCCACCGGGGTACGGAGTGAGAGAAACAGTTTATTCGGTGTCTGTAGCAGAGTGAAAAGCGTCAGCGGTAACGCGCATTTGGGCCTGGCTCATAGCATTCGCTACGAGAAGGCCGAGATAGAGGGGATCGATTATGGGGACAACTTTTCCCTAGGGCAGAATTAATGGCCTAAAATCTAGGCATTTGTCTGGAAATATTCATATTTATGCGTGGCCAGCTTGATTGGATTTTTTTCCCTACGAGTTGCATTAAAATCAGGCGAGAATTACATTTATTGGGGTATTTTTATTGAATCATTTGTAACTCGAGTTTCTACTTTATTTTGTTTTCCCAGTGTAGTCGGGCGCGAGTTGGCTCAATACAGCCGGCAGTGATAGAAGAAGAAGAATAAATTTTCCTTTTAAAAAAATATTTCCCGAAGTTCCTTTGGAAAGAGGGTGTGGCAGTGCGTAGTATTTTTAATATCTGAGAAATATTTTTATTTAATTAATGAGCAACAGGTTTTATAAAGTTGGGTCCACCCCTTTCTCTCGGTGTAGTCAGCTCGGAAATCAAATCAGAAATCAAAGTAGTAAAGGGAAAAAGAACAACATGGCGAAACCGCATCGAGGCCTTCGAGAAATTTCTCATTGCACGGGACTCTCACGCACACACACACGCGTGACTCCGGGTGCTCCGCCGCTGGTCCTGGGCAGGCACACTCTCCTCGAGGTCGTCTAGGTAAACTCCTTCCTGGGTCACTTGGCATCAGCCCGAAGGCAAAAGACTCCTGTTGTCCACATAAATATGCTCTGCTCGCACTTCTGATCCCGTGCGCCGCCTTTGCAAGAGTCCCCTGCTTCTCGCACTTCTGGTCCGGTGCGCCGCGTTTTCCAAAAGTCCAAAAGTGAACTGCTCGCACTTCTGGTCCGGTGCGCCGCGTTTTCCAAAAGAGAGACCTGTTTCTGATCCCGTGCACCGCCTTTGCAAAAATGACTCCTCGCACTTCTGATCCCGTGCACCGCCTTTTCCAAAAGAGAGCTCCTGTTTCTGATCCCGTGCACCGCCTTTGCAAAAATGACTCCTAGCCCTTCTGATCCCGTGCACCGCCTTTTCCAAAAGAGAGCTAGTCAAGCTTTGCCGCCGCGTTTTGTTCAAGTTTTCGGCTGCTCTGGGTTTTTTCCACTTGTCGAAGTTTCGGTACTCCTTTTCTCTCGCTCTTCCCTTGGCGCGTGCCAATTTTCGGGGGTTGTTTTCCTCCTCGATCGCATGTCCTCTCTCGCTTGCTCCTGTGCGGCGCTGCACTTATCGTGGTGAATATTTCGTTGCTCTCCTGGTGTGTGTGTGTGTGTGTGTGGCTACTGCTGATGTGAGAACGGAGGGGGAAAAGGTAAACAGAACCTATCGCTTAGGCTGAGCTAAAATAATTATTGTGTATCAATATAACTACAAATCTTATGATTATTGGCTAAGCTTATATATTAAATGCACTGTACAATGTTTTTTTTTACAAAGTTATTCGCGAGGGTTTTGTTTGCTGTTGGCGCTGGCGATGTTGTAGCTGCTAGCTGGCGTTGTTGTTGGCGCTGGCGGCCGATGCTGTTGGCGCTGGCGATGTTGTAGCTGCTAGCTGGCGATGTTGTTGGCGCTGGCGGCCGATGCTGTTGGCGCTGGCGATGTTGGTGGCGCTATTTGTGAGGGGTCAAACGACTCCTCACATTCCCCTCCTACTTCGGGGGGCGTTGAGAAATGTGGGTGGCCGTGGCTTGCGTGTTGTCATGCGCCACAGGTGTGACGGGTTGTCCGACGCCATGTCTGTAGGGGAGAACAAAAGGGTATTAGTGCTTTGTCTTAACGATTACTAACTGGGTTTTTACTTTACTTTGTACGGGCCCTCGTACTTGGGTGCTAGCTTAGCGGCAAAGTTATCCGCTGCCCTTGACAAATGATGCTGTTTTACGAAGACCAGCGATCCTATGGTCGGTCTCCACGCACGTCGCCTGAGATCGTAATGCTTCCGCTGCTCCAACGAAGCTCTCTGAGTGTTCTCCTGTACTACCTTGAAAATGTCCCGTAGCAATTCCGCTTTCGCTTCGGGTGAATGTGGCGCTTGGCTTGGTCCTGGAGTCACTTCATCATACAAGGCTCCTGGGAGTCGTGGCTCTCTGCCTTGGACGATAAACGCTGGACTGAATCCGGTTGATTCTGAGATGCTGCTATTAATTGCCAGATTCAGTTCGGGCAGAAGTTCGTCCCACGTCGTCTGCTTGTCCTCGATATACTGGGCGACCATCGTTTTAATGGTGCGATTGGCCCTATCTGTCGGGTTCTGCTGCGGAGTATAAGGTGCTGTATGTTGGATCTCCATTCCCGCCTGCTTGCAGAAGGCTTTGAATGAACGACTCGTAAACTGTGTCCCATTATCGCAGACAAATGTTCGGGGAATACCAAAGTGATTCAAAATCCTCTCCCGAAAGGATTTTTCGAGATGCGCCGAAGTAGCTTTTCTCAAGGGGACCAACTCAACCCATTTCGAAAAGGCGTCGAAGAATACGAGCAGCATCGTATTCCCACTCTTGGATCGCGGAAGGGGCCAATAAAATCGGCGCAGACAGTATCGAACGGCTCGTTAATCTGTCTGGTGAACATTTTACCCGCCGGTTTGGTTTGGCTGACTTTGAACCGTTGGCAAGTGTCACACTTGCGGACATACCTGGCAATATCGCGGAAAAGACCTGGCCAGTAATATCTCTGGGCGATGCGGGTGGTTGTCTTCCTGGTTCCGAGATGTCCTGCCGTCGGCTGGTCATGGCATTCCGACAGTACTCGCTGTCGGTGTTCCTTGGCTACGCACAGTTTCCAGGGCACGGAGTCTTCGTCGTCAGGTCGGGATCCGATATGCCGATAGAGCTGTTGGTTCTCGTACGCGTAGTCCGGGTAATCTTCAGGCCTGTCCTGAACAAGTTTCAGCATCCGCTGGTACCATGTGCATCCCGGCTTATCCTCCTGGATCATCTGAAGTACTTCCAAAGGCTGTCGAGAAAGTGCATCTGCAACAATGTTCTGGCTCCCGCGTCGGTAGGTGACGTCAAACTGGTACTGCTGCAGTTCAAACGCCCAGCGCGCTATGCGGCCGGTGGGATTATCAATCGAGTTGAGCCACTTCAAGGCGAGGTGGTCCGTTATCACCTCAAATCGATAACCTTCCAGCATCTGAGTTTCCTGATGGCCCATATGATAGCCAGACACTCCTTTTCTGTGGCGGAGTAGTTCTCCTCGGCGGCGATGAGGCGTCTGCTGGCGAATGCGTTCTCGTTGACTCGTTCTTCTCCCTGGATTTTCTGCGTTAAAACTGCTCCTAGGCCGATGTCGCTGGCGTCTGTTTGCAACACGAACTTCTCGTTGAAGTCGGAGCAGGCGAGAACCGGCGCCTCCGTGAGTTTTCTTTTGAGTTCCTCAAACGCATCTTGCTGCTCCTGCTCCCATTGCCATTTCTTTCCTTTCTTGAGTAGCAAAGACATGGGCTGCACTACGCTGGCAAAGTTGGGTACAAATCTCCTGTACCATGACGCAATCCCTAGACATCTCCTCAACTCCTTGCATGTGGTGGGCGGACTCAGTCGCCGTACTGCCGAAATCTTGTCGGGATCCGTGTGAATTCCCTCCTCACTGATGACGTGTCCCAAGTACACCAGGCTGCGCTTAAAGAAACTGCATTTCTTCGCGTTGAGACGAAGGTTCGCCTTTCGTAGCCGTCGAAATACTTCTTGTAGATGCTGCTCATGCTCCTCCAGAGTGCGGCCGATGATGATGATGTCATCCAAATACGCAAACGCGTTGGGCTCCATGTCCGGTCCTATGACGCTGTCGAGCGCCCGCTGGAATGTGGCTGGTGCTGAGTGGAGGCCAAACGGCATCACTTTCCAGTGGTACAAGCCCCTCCCGGGGACTGTAAATGCTGTGCACTCGCAGCTGGACTCGGCTACAGGGATTTGCCAATATCCGCTCTTCAAATCGAGCGTCGATATGTACTTGGCATGGCGCAGACGCTCCCAGATGTGTGTTAACCTTGGCAGCGGGTATGCATCTGGAATAGAATGGGCATTTAGTTGTCGAAAATCTACACATAGTCGCATCTCTCCAGATTTCTTGCCCACGAGTACAATAGGGGCGCTGTGGGGGCTCCGAGAAGGCTCTATACAGTCGTTGCGTAGCAGTTCGTCGATCTGCTCATCGATAATCCTCTGCATCGCGGGATTCTTAGGAAAATACCTCTGTTTGATGGGCTTATCATCTCGCATCGTGATCGTATGCTCAGCGATATTTGACACTCCCGTCAATCCTTCGAATTTGGCCAATTCCTCCTGTAGGAATTTGTTTACCCAGGGTTCTAATTCTTCTTGCTCGGCGTTTGCGGTGATTGCGGCTAGTGCTCCTCCAGTGTCAGGCGTGTATCCTGGTCTGACTGGGGAAGGCGCTCGCCCTTCCTCTACTGGTTCCGCTGAAACAGTAGCATGATTCCGTCGAAATGGATTATTTCGCACGGCGTTGTCGTCTCGAGACCCTAAAATACTGCTGGTCGGGGTGGTTTGCACCTCGTTATCTGGATCGTTGTTTGCTGGAGTGAACGCATTTGTCAAGAGAGGAGGCATAGCTAAGTCGTTAGTGGGGCTGCTTATTAGGAGAGGGTACAGCTGCAGCGAAGCGCGGCCGCATTGGAGAGTGGCAGACATGCCCATGCCCAATAGTACGTCTTCCATAAACGAAGGGAAAACTACCAGAGACTTGGTTATCTCCTTGCATGAGCCTTCCGCCAGGCTGACATGAGTGTGTACCGACCGTACGTTATGTGGCGTCCCTACACGTTGAACAACTCGTTCGCTCACGAAGCTTCTGCTAGCTCCGGTGTCTATGGTAGCGTTAAACTCCTGACCCTCGATTTGCACCTGCGCGATAATTCTGCTCGACTGAACCTGTAAGATTTCTCCTAATTCCGGGGAAGACTCCTCTCGTTTCCCGGCTGGGTACGACGGCAACACTCGAGAGTGCGTACTCCTCTGCGACCACAATCCCAACAAAAGAGGACTATGGGATTGCGACATGTAGCTAAACGGTGACCCTCCTGGGCACAATTCCTGCAAGCAAGACTGAAGTTCGGCACCATTGACCTGTCCCCCACTCGAGGAACTGATTGTAAAACTGTGGCTGGGGTGGGTGGTCGTCTGGCCGGTCGTGTGAAATTCTGTTGACCTATTGGTGATGCTCCTGCATACGCTGGGATCTCGTACTCGTTCCTTCTAGGCGCTGGTTGTGGTTCGGCCAACATTCTGGCATGGCTTCCTGTGCTCCGATCGCGGGTGACCTCGTAGTTTACCGCTAAAGTGGTAAGTTGCTCCAAAGTGCTGAAGTCGTGCCTCCTTGCGTACATCTGGTACTCCGGTTGGAGATTTTCATAGATCCGGTCCAACTCCTGCTCCGCATTATACCCCGCTCTGTGCATCATGAGTCTGATGTTGACTAGGTATTGTTTGAAAGTCTCTCCCCGTCGCTGATCTCTGGTGCGGATCTCATCCTCGAGTCGCTGAAAGTACCTGGGTGGCAGAAAGAAGTCAAGAAACGCCTTCTTGAAGTTCGTCCAAGATTTTCCTAGCAGCTGGCTTGTCCGAAACCAG
Organism: Drosophila suzukii; assembly: GCF_043229965.1. Taxonomy (NCBI): domain Eukaryota; kingdom Metazoa; phylum Arthropoda; class Insecta; order Diptera; family Drosophilidae; genus Drosophila; species Drosophila suzukii. The sequence goes on from NC_092085.1 coordinate 1,876,028, forward strand.
TGCTCAGCTGTATCCGTCAAAAGACCAGGGATGGCCTGCGGCATCTTCTCCACGTCAACTTCGTGTGCGGTGGCTCGTTCCTCGAGGTGTTGGATGAAGGTTATGGGGTCCGTGGTCCCGTCAAAAGTGATTCCCCAATTCTTCAGCTTTTCCGCTAGCGTGGCTGCGGACATCTCTGATTTCCTGGGAAAAATATCCCGCTTGACCGGATGGATCTCCGTGTCTCCTACTACATCGGCGGCACCTCGGCCTTCCAGTGCTGGCACCTGAACCTGTGTTGGACCCGGTGGGTGTGGGTTCGGAGTCGGTGAACGCTGCTTCCTATCCGTTAGGGCGGCTGTAATTTCCGCTTGGCAATCCTGTAGCCGCTCGGCTATCTCCAGCACGTGGTCGTCCCGATTATTAAAAGCAGGCAGCCGGCTCCTCATTTCCTCAACTGTTCCGGTTGCTTCCAAGGAAAACTCCTTCAGAATCGCCTCCAATTCCCGCTTCCGGAGATACGAAATCCAACGCGCCCCCATATTGCTGTGAAATAATAGTTAACTGGCAAACGACAGGAAAAGTTTCGATAGGACGAGAGAAATTCTTGGACGAGGGTCAAACGATGTTCGAACTGGTTAAAATCTTCATTGAAAATTTTATTTTGTTTGTCACCAAGAATTCACTGAATTCCCACGTGCAACGATGGTGACCACAATCCGATGTCAAACGACGATTTAATTCCTAAATTTTCTCGACGGTGATTAAATTTTGTTCGACGACGATTTAGTTTTAAATTTTTCCACGACGATGTTTTTGAGAGCTGCCGATGCACGTGTTGACTCGGCGATGGTTATATGAGAAGCCCCCAACGATGTGATCCCGTTGCCTGTACTTGATCGACTCCTGCTCGTGTGAGAGGGACGACGATGAGAGTGAAAACGAAAAAAACAAAATGGCTGCGCTGTAGGGAGTATACGTTAGCTTTTCCCTACCTCGTTCTTTCGAAACTCTCGTGACCTGAGTTGGCTAGCCTAGAGGGCTCTCGCTCTCTCTCTCTTTCCGATTATCTGCCTGTATGTGTTTCGTCCTCACTTGATTTGCTGGCCACGTGAGCTTGGAACAAAGAATCTCTGATTTTAGGTTATATACTTTGCTCTGCTTAGAAATACATGTATGTGTGTCTGCGTGCGTTAGAAATTTCTCGCTGTGTGTGGGTATACTTTTGTATAAGTTCTCCCGAATGCCATGTGCTCTGCTTAAATTCTAAGTTTTTTTTTCTGAGGTTATGTTCGATGCGTTGGTATATTTTTGAATATATATATATTTTCCTGTTTCCTGCCCTAGAAATTTTTGTGTCCCTCGATATATGACTCTCCTTACGTTCCGACTTAAAAATTTCGCTTCTAAGTGACTGAACCGAAAATTTTCAAACTCTGTACACAGATGGGTATTTAGGCCATATTTAGGTCGTCTAAAATTTTCGTAAACCCCATGTCCCTGTTCGGGCTCCATTCTGTAAAGAAGTCTCGTAGGCTGGGATATACTCAGTCCCGCCAGGGTCTCTTTTCCGAAAATATTTGTAAAGATATGGGACAAAAAGGTCTAAGACGAAAATCGGTTGGCTGGCGTGAGATGTAGAGTGCCAGCCACCGGGGTACGGAGTGAGAGAAACAGTTTATTCGGTGTCTGTAGCAGAGTGAAAAGCGTCAGCGGTAACGCGCATTTGGGCCTGGCTCATAGCATTCGCTACGAGAAGGCCGAGAGAGAGGGGATCGATTATGGGGACAACTTTTCCCTAGGGCAGAATTTATGGCCTAAAATCTAGGCATTTGTCTGGAAATATTCATATTTATGCGTGGCCAGCTTGATTGGATTTTTTTTCCCTACGAGTTGCATTAAAATCAGGCGAGAAATACTTTTATTGGGGTATTTTTATTGATTCATTTGTAACTCGAGTTTCTACTTTATTTTGTTTTCCCAGTGTAGTCGGGCGCGAGTTGGCTCAATACAGCCGGCAGTGATAAAAGAAGAAGAATAAATTTTCCTTTTAAAAAAATATTTCCCGAAGTTCCTTTGGAAAGAGGGTGTGGCAGTGCGTAGTATTTTTAATATCTGAGAAATATTTTTATTTAATTAATGAGCAACGGGTTTCCTAAAGTTGGGTCCACCCCTTTCTCTCGGTGTAGTCAGCTCGGAAATCAAATCAGAAATCAAAGTAGTCAAAGGGAAAAAGAACAACATGGCAACAACATGTGTTCAGATATGTAAGAAAATATTCTTTATTTAAATTCTTGGTTCATGTTTTTTTTTCTCAGTGCTCGCAATTAACGGGTTAGGTTAGGTCATGGTTTATAAATTCTAGCCTACTCTGGGCGAAACCGCATCGAGGCCTTCGAGAAATTTCTCATTGCACGGGACTCTCGCTGGCCAAAACGCTGGTCCTGGGCCGGCACACTCTCCTCGAGGTCGTCTAGGTAAACGCCTTCCTGGGTCACTTGGCATCAGCCCGAAGGCAAAAGACTCCTGTTGTCCACATAAATTTGCTCTGATCGCACTTCTGATCCCGTGCGCCGCCTTTGCAAGAGTCCCCTGCTTCTCGCACTTCTGGTCCGGTGCGCCGCGTTTTCCAAAAGTCACCTGCTCGCACTTCTGGTCCGGTGCGCTGCGTTTTCCAAAAGTGAACTGCTCGCACTTCTGGTCCGGTGCGCCGCGTTTTCCAAAAGAGAGACCTGTTTCTGATCCCGTGCACCGACTTTGCAAAAATGACTCCTCGCACTTCTGATCCCGTGCACCTCCTTTTCCAAAAGAGAGCTCCTGTTTCTGATCACGTGCACCGCCTTTGCAAAAATGACTCCTCGCACTTCTGATCCCGTGCACCGCTTTTTCCAAAAGAGAGCTAGTTAAGCTTTGCCGCCGCGTTTTGTTCAAGTTTTCGGCTGCTCTGGGTTTTTTCCACTTGTCGAAGTTTCGGTACTCCTTTTCTCTCGCTCTTCCCTTGGCGCGTGCCAATTTTCGGGGGTTGTTTTCCTCCTCGATCGCATGTCCTCTCTCGCTTGCTCCTGTGCGGCGCTGCACTTATCGTGGTGAATATTTCGTTGCTCTCCTGGTGTGTGTGTGTGGCTACTGCTGATGTGAGAACGGAGGGGGAAAAGGTAAACAGAACCTATCGCTTAGGCTGAGCTAAAATAATTATTGTGTATCAATATAACTACAAATCTTATGATTATTGGCTAAGCTTATATATTAAATGCACTGTACAATGTTTTTTTTTACAAAGTTATTCGCGAGGGTTTTGTTTGCTGTTGGCGCTGGCGATGTTGTAGCTGCTAGCTGGCGTTGTTGTTGGCGCTGGCGGCCGATGCTGTTGGCGCTGGCGATGTTGTAGCTGCTAGCTGGCGATGTTGTTGGCGCTGGCGGCCGATGCTGTTGGCGCTGGCGATGTTGGTGGCGCTATTTGTGAGGGGTCAAACGACTCCTCACAAAGTCCAAGGATACCCCCAAGGATGCCCCAAGGATACTACGGAAGGAGTCCAAGGATACCTCCAAGGATGACCAAAGGATACTACGAAAGGATCCCAAGGATACCCCCAAGGATTCCCAAAGGATACTACGAAAGGAGTCCAAGGACACGTCCAAAGATTCCCAAAAGGTACTACGAAAGGAGTCCAAGGATACCTCCAAGGATGACCAAAGGATACTACGAAAGGATCCCAAGGATACCTCCAAGGATGCCCAAAGGATACTACGAAAGGAGTCCAAGGATACGTCCAAGGATGCCCAAAGGATACTACGAAAGGAGTCCAAGGATACCTCCAAGGATGCCCAAAGGGTGCTACGAAAGGATTCCGAGGATACCTCCAAGGATGCCCAAAGGATACTACGAAAAGAGTCCACGGATACCTGCAAGGATTCCCAAAGGATACTACGAACAAATTCCAAGGATACCTCCAAGGATTCGAAAGGGATACTACAAATCGACTCCAAGGATACTACAGGGCATCTACAAAGGCGCAATGAAACACATAAAGGACATCAGGAGAACGTTAAGAACACAAAGGGAGCGAACCAGAGCGTCTAAGGTCTCGATTGGGACTGATCGGAGGAAGGAAAAACACGCATCAAAAGTCTGCCGAAGGAAGGGGGAAGACGGCACAGAGCAGAGAGCTGTACCGTAGATCTGGGTAGTAAGAAGGAGAGGCCGATGGAAATAGCGGGATTGAGCAAAGAGGAAGGCTCGGAACCGAGGTGTCATTAAAGGGAGCCCAGGCTCCAGCTGAACAATCAAAATCGACGAGCATCATGAGCACTCGCATAGCCAGGAGCGAAGCGCGCAAAATGATGGCTGCCCACCAGCCGTCCGGAGGATCTAGCCCGGGGCAAGGATGGTCGACAGCCCGGCCTACCCGAACCTCGCGGCGGATCTCCGGGCGGGGCGTCCCCGAGCCGGTCATCAGCTCCGACAGCGACGTCGAGTTGGTGGAGGACCCGCGGGTGGAGCAACGGCGATGGCGGTTTCCCAAAGCGGTCAACCGGGCCGACGGACGCATCCCGACTGGCGAGGCGGAGGTGGAGTGGGCTAGCGAAGAGCCGCCCCAGGACCAGCTGGCTCCCAGTAGCCATGCCGAGGCTGTGGTAGCGGCAACGTGGGAGTTTCGACGAAAGTGCGTGGCGCGAAGGCGGAGTGAGGAGCGGCGGTGAAAGGAGATGGAGGAGTCGCCGGAGTGGCAGGCCCAACTGCGGATGGCCGAGGAGGAGGAGCAGCAGCTGTGGGAAAACCCGGGGTAGTGGCAGACGACTGGGCGTCCTCACCTCCGCGGTGGCTGCCCGAAATCCCGCCCACACCGCGGTACGAGGGGTCACCACAGTGGACGCCAGCACGACCGCCCACGCCGAGGTTCGAGCAGCCACCACCACAGCAGCAGCCACCACCGCAGCAGCAGCCACCACAGCAGCAGCAGCTCGAGCGCGAGCAGCCACCACCGCAGCAGCAGCCACCACCGCAGCAGCAACACATCCGGACGGACATACCGGCGGCCCATGTGAGCCACGGCACCCGGACGTTCGTGGCCGAATGAGTTAGGTGGCGACAGCAGACGGTTGTCTGGACCTAGCCGGAGGGACCCGTAGAGGAGACGGCAGCGACGGAGGAGCCCCGAATCTGGGAAGAAAGTGGTCCCCGGGTGAACCCGCTGGATCCCAGGACCCGTGGCAGACCGGAGTGGGCACCACCGACACCGAGCACCGGACCAACAACGCCAAGGACAGGGCCATCGACGCCAATGCCTACCGGGAGCGCGACAGTAACCGCGGAGCCTCTGGAGCGAGGACCCTGGCCTGAGCCCGTGGAAAACGGCCGTCCTCCGCTCAAGCGGCAGCACTGGGCGCCCGAAGTGTCCGAGGTGGTGACACGGCCGAAATTGTCGCGGACGGTGTCGGCGCCGGAGGGCCAGCGATGGCGAGAGATCGCGGAGCATGAGTGGTCCGAAGGGATCGCGGAGGCACCGGTGGTACAGGAGGCTCGCATCCTGGGCGGCAGGCGCAGCGTGCGCGTATGGAGAGAGGGGCGCGCGTTCCGCGTCCGGTTGGGGCTGGCGGGCACGAGAGTGTTCGAGGAGCGGCCGAAATAAAATTTGAATAAAGTGAAAAAAAAAAAAAAAGGATCTCTCCACTCTGGGTCCAAAGTCCGTGCCTCCTGATTGACCCACTTGTCCTTCACGTACCGCTTCCAATAGATGCTCCGCCCACTGCTGCCACTCCGCTGATTGCCGTGCTGCTTGTGGCACGCCTGTGTGCCGCTCCACTGCCGAGATGTGGCACTTCCTCTCCCGGTCCAAAGTTCACGGGAGAGTCCAAAGTCCGGTGGAGTTCCGTTATCCTGTTTTGCACACGGCACTCTTGCCTTGCCCGCGAAGTCTCCATTCTCTCTCGTTCAACATGCTTGGTCTCCAAACTCTCTCGCTCTCCGTCCTTGGTCTCCAAACTCTCTCGATCTCCATCCTTGGTCTCCAAACTCTCTCGATCTCCATCCTTGGTCTCCAAACTCTCTCGCTCTCCATCCAAGTCTCCAAACTCTCCTCGCCGCGCCGTTACTACGCGAATTCGCCGCCTAACTGGTAAGCGGCCGGCCATCTGCTGCTGCTTCTATTTGTGGGGAGTTCTTCAACTCCTCACATTCCCCCCTTACTTCGGGAAACATTTAGAACTTGTTTCTACTCTCCGGCGTTTCCTTGCATGTCCTAGCCTTCGAGTCATTGTGATTCCCGCGGCGCTCCCTCGTTGCTCCCTCGACGCTCCCTCGACGCTCTTAACTCCCTTGAGCTTCTACAGCGCTGATCATCCTCCTCGTAGCAACTTTAAATCTCCCGCGCCGATGTTTCCCGTGTCTCCACTGGGACATCGATACTCATGGGCTATCGATCCCAGCTCGGTGCTCGTTGCTGCGTCTCACTCCTTTCCATGTTTCCTCCGCCTGGTCACACCATTCGTGCGTGATCGATATTTATTCGCATATCGATACCGACGGTGCGGCGTTGCCACCTGCTCGTTTGCGATATTTCCACCTTGGCCGATATTTCCATTGTCGTGTGCCCATCGATCGCACTATCGTCCAGTGCCAATCGATCGCCTATCGAGGCGCCCCCTTCCCTGGCTCGTGGTGATTTTGCAACTTTCATAGGTATGTAAGTTTCTTTTGCATTTCCTTCACTCCTTTTTATCTCATCCTTTCGTCCTCTCTCGCCCTTCACTCGTCCTCTGTTGGCAGCATCTGACTCCACATTGGCAGCTTTTGAGAGCGGGTGCGGAGAGGACTTCGCATTCGCTTCGCAACCAGGACAGCAGGTAAGTATTTATGATGTCCGTTTCTCTTTCCTGCATTAAGCCCCCTTTAAATTTCAGGTTGCTGGTGCGGCCCATGCATGCCCCGTTCTTTTTCTTGTTTTTAGTCAACTGTTGGTGTGGTGCGTGTTTCTGTTTTTTTTTTTTTTTGTGACGAGCTGGCTACGGTGTAGATCTGATTCTGCACCGTCCTCCCCTTTTCCTCGGGTAACAACTAGACGAGCTCGTCCGGCGCATTCCGTATAGAATCTCCGGATGCTGCGGTGTATGTCTGGACTGCGCGTTTTGTGTTGCTTGTCTCCTTCCGCGCATACTCTCTTCTACGTTACCCGTATCCTTGTGCCGTTTTGTAAGTGTCCCTTCCACCTGGCGTTATCGCGGATGACTCTGGCAACTGCCCGATGCTGAATCCTGTTGCTTGCGGTCGGGATCACCTTCCATCCACGTCCTTGACCTTTCTGCGTGGCGTGTGGATGACTCTCACTTCGGCCTGACGCATAATCCTTTGGCCTCGCCGTCTGGATTAACGAGAAACCCTTATCCATGTCCTTGTGCTATCCTGATTGTCCTTTCCGTGTGGCGTATGGAAGACTCTTGCTTCTGCCTGACGCCTAATCCTGTCGCCTCGTACCCGTTGTTAGACATCTGACGTTTCTGCTGTCTGCTCGTTTAGTTGTTGCTTGAGCTCGCCAACGTGAACTGTCTTTTCTTTTTTCGACTGTGTGTGGCGAATTTTGCAGATCACTGGAGAGACGAAATCTACGACCTGGTAAGGGCCATCGTACCTCGGGGCTAGTTTTGCAGCGAATCCTTCGGCCGCTTTGGACAGGTGATGTTCCTTGGCCCACACTATGTCGCCCACCGCTGGTGACCATTGCCTCCTTCTCAGATTGTAGTGTATGGCTTGGTCCTGGGACGCCTTTTCCATATATCGCCGCACGATCTCGAATACCTCTCTTAGTTTGTTGGAATTTTCCTCAGGGGTCTCCGTAGCTCGTCCAGTGCCTAGGGTTTCCTTATCCTATAGGCTGCTGCGTCTACCCTTCCCTGGGTAAGATTCCGGTGGATTCCGATGTGCTCGTGTTCACAGCTAGCATAATCTCCGGCCACTTCTCGTCCCAGTTTCTCTGGTCCTGCCCTGCGAACTGCGCAATCATGGTCTTGACCGTTCTGTTCGCTCGCTCGGTCGGATTTTCTTGTGGTGTGTATGGTGCGGTGAACTGTTGTCTGATACCCATCTCAGCCAGAAAACTCTTGAAGATACGGCTTGTAAACTGCACTCCGTTGTCCGTTATGACCACCTTCGGGACCCCGTACCTTGCGACTATGCGCTCCCTAAACGCCTTCTTGAGCGACTCTGCTGTCGCACTGCGTAGGGGCACCAGTTCCGTCCATTTCGAAAACCTGTCTATCATGACCAGCAGGATTTTGGTTCCCGTGCTTAGATCTTGGTAGGGGTCCAACGAAGTCTGCACATACCGTTCCCATGGTTCCTCCGGCACTTGGCTCAACTTCTTCCCGGCCGCCTGCATCTGATTGGGCTTAAACCGCATGCAAATCTCGCATTTTCGTGCATGCCTGGCCAGTAGTATCGGGCTGCCAACCGTGCAATTGTCCTTCGGCTTCCTACGTGTCCCGCAGACGGTGCGTCGTGGTTCTCCCTCAACACTGCTTCTCGTAGCGACTTTGGGACGCACATCTTCCATGACGCGACGTCTTCACTGCCTGCTCGGTGAGGTATGTTTCTGTATAGTGTCTCACCCTCAATAGTCCGGGTACTTCTGCGGCTGGGTCTTTATCTTTTCGCCCATGTCCTGGATCCAGCTGCATCATCCTGAAGCTGTAGTTGCCGATGCCTCTTTTAAAACTCATAGTGTTTCCGGTAGTGGTTGTCTTGATAATGCGTCGGCCACCACGTTTAGCTGACCCTTTCTGTACGCTATCTCAAATTCGTACTGTTGTAGCTCCAGGGCCCATCTGGCGATCCTTCCTGAAGGGCTTCTATGCTGTTGAGCCACCAGGGCCATGTGGTCGATTACTACCTTAAAGTGGTAACCTTCCAGATATGGCCTGAGCTTCCGGATCGCCCAGACGATCGCCAAACACTCCTTCTCCGTTGTCGAGTAGTTCTTTTCCGCGCCGTTCAGTGTTCGGCTTGAGTAGGAGATTACTCTTTCGCCCTTTTCGGTGTCCTGGGTCAGTATCGCTCCGATGCCGTAGTCGCTGGCGTCTGTTTGCAGGATGAAAGTTCTGAAGTCCGGGCAAGCTCCGGGCTTAACCTCCTCAAACGCCATCTGGTGCTCTGGTGTCCACTCCCACTTACTGCCTTTGCGCAGCAGGTCGTTCAGGGGTTTGACGATTCTGGAAAAATCTGGTACAAATCGGCGGTACCACGACACTACTCCTAGGTATTGCCGAAGTTCTTTGACGGTCGATGGCGGTTCCAGTTCGGCTATGGCGGCTACTTTTTCTGGATCTGTTCCTATTCCCTCGCTTGTCACTCGATGTCCCAGGTACAGTAGTTCCTTTTTAAAGAATTGGCATTTTTCTGGATTCAGCCTCAGGTTTGCCTCTTTTAGACGCCGGAACACTTCTCTCAGGTTTCTTTTGTGTTCTTCCAGCGTGCGACCGATCACTATTATGTCATCCTGGTAAGCGAATGCGTGAGGTGACATCTCGGGGCCAATTACTTGGTCCAAAACTCGCTGAAACGTTGCCGACGCCGAGTGAAGTCCGAACCTCGTAGTGTTTCCGGTAGTGGTTGTCTTGATAATGCGTCGGCCACCACGTTTAGCTGACCCTTTCTGTACGCTATCTCAAAGTCGTACTGTTGTAGCTTCAGGGCTCATCTGGCGATCCTTCCTGAAGGGCTTTCTATGCTGTTGAGCCACTTCAGGGCCATGTGGTCGGTTACTACCTTAAAGTGGTAACCTTCCAGATATGGCCTGAGCTTCCGTATCGCCCAGACGATCGCCAAACACTCCTTCTCCGTTGTCGAGTAGTTCTTTTCCGCGCCGTTCAGTGTTCGGCTTGAGTAGGAGATTACTCTTTCGCCCTTTTCGGTGTCCTGGGTCAGTATCGCTCCGATGCCGTAGTCGCTGGCGTCTGTTTGCAGGATGAAAGTTCTACTGAAGTCCGGGCATGCTAGCACTGGATCTGCCACGAGTCTTGCCTTAAACTCCTCAAACGCCATCTGGTGCTCTGGTGTCCACTCCCACTTACTGCCTTTGCGCAGCAGGTCGTTCAGGGGTTTGACGATTCTGGAAAAATATGGTACAAATCGGCGGTACCACGACGCTACTCCTATTGCCGAAGTTCTTTGACGGTCGATGGCGGTTCCAGTTCGGCTATGGCGGCTACTTTTTCTGGATCTGTTCCTATTCCCTCGCTTGTCACTCGATGTCCCAGGTACAGTAGTTCCTTTTTAAAGAATTGGCATTTTTCTGGATTCAGCCTCAGGTTTGCCTCTTTTAGACGCCGGAACACTTCTCTCAGGATTCTTTTGTGTTCTTCCAGCGTGCGACCGATCACTATTATGTCATCCTGGTAAGCGAATGCGTGAGGTGACATCTCGGGGCCAATTACTTGGTCCAAAACTCGCTGAAACGTTGCCGACGCCGAGTGAAGTCCGAACGGCATTACCCTCCACTGAAACAGACCTTTGCCTGGTACCGTGAACGCCGTATACTGCCTGCTACTCTCTTCCAGTGGGATTTGCCAGTATCCATCCTTCAGGTCCAAACTGCTGATGTACCGCGCTTCCCTTAGTTGGTCCAGGATGTAGTTTATGCGAGGCATTGGGTAGGCATCCTTAACTGACTTCGCGTTGATCTGCCTGAACTCGACACACAGTCTCCACTTGCCTGTCTTCTTTTTCACCATCACGATGGGGGAGCTGTAAGGGCTTTTTGAATGCTCTATGAACCCCATTTGGAGAAGCTCGTCCACCTTTGCGTTGATTTCCCCTTGAGTTTTTGGGTTCTTTGGGTAGTATCTCTGCATGATTGGCTTGTCGTCCTTCATTTTTATCTGGTGTTCTGCCAGATTCGATGTTCCCGACATTGTGCTGAAGTCTGCCAGCTCTGTTTCAAGGAATGCTGTAGTATCGTCCAACTCGTCTACTTGTTGAATGACTGCTACTGATAGCTTCTCCTCGAGCCATCCATTGTGTCGGTTCCTGGTTGGTATTATTTTCTCGTGTCCAGCACACCTTATCTCGCTTCCGACTTGTTTCAGGAAGTTCCATCCCAACATCCTTGGATCCTCGGGCACTAATGGATCCACTACTCCGGGTAAAACCAACAGGCTCATGGTCACTTGTTTGTGGTCCCGAATTTGACCTCCACCTCGAACTGCGCATCAATTCCGCCGCACCTTCCATCTGCCAACCTAACTTGCCGTCTCGTCCTTGTAATCCGTCCTAGAGCAGCAACATTGTCCGCCAATTCTTCGCTGACAAAGCTTGCCGTTGCTCCGGTGTCGATTGTGGCTTTGTAGCTGTTCCCACCAGTCATCACAGCTGCGGACAACTGCTGCTCCTCCTCGATTAGCTTGCCCGTTAGTTTGGAGTGGCATTGTGCGATCCCCGCTCGCCTCTCTGCGGCGGAGATCGCAGCAAAACAGCAGCCGCTGGTTTCGACATCCTCTAGCCCAGTGTCCGTTCCCACCGCATTTCCGACAGGCCTCCTGCGGGTCTGTGATATGGGTGGCATCTTGTGGCCTCTGTGTGTTGCTTGGCGGCCTGCACAAGGTATTGTTTGGCTGTCTCTGTTGCTGTGGGGGTGGTGCACAATGGCCTCCGCGTGGTGCGTCTGTTGCCTGCTGTCGTCTGGCTTGGTGTGGTGGTGACCATTGGTCGTTTCCTCGTGTGTCCTGGTTATCTACCACCTCGCATCTCCTGCATGTCACCTGTGTTGGTGACGCCGACTTTGTCTTTGAGAACTTGTTCTCCTGTGCGAAGACTTCCCGTTCCTTTTTAAGTTCTTCGTACTCATCGGCTAGGATCATTAGAGTGTCCAGGTCCGACACTTTGTATGCTCTTAAGAACATCCGTAGGCTTGGGGTGCAGTTCTCTTTAATGACCCTTAACGTCTCTTTAGTAGAATAGCTAAGTGGCCTCACCATCGTCTGCATGTCGATCATGTAGTCCTTGAACGACTCGCTCAAGCCTTGCTTCCTTTGCCGGACCTGGACCGCCAGCCTGGTGAAGAAATCTCTTGGCAGGAAGTATGTGTGGAAACTTTCAATGAATTCTACCCAAGTTCTCCACTGCTTATTGTAGGCGATGAACCATTTCAAAGCCCTTCCTTTTAGCAACTCCGGCATCGCTCGAGGGATCATATCAAGCTCCAAACCGTACGTGTTGGCGGACCATTCTACCTGCTCCAGGAACTCGAATGGTTTTTCCGCCCCGTCGAACCTGAACGACCATTCGCGGACCTTCTTAGCGACCTTTGCATAGTCCGCCTGGCTTGGCCTCGGGGTCAGCGCTGCTGCTTTCTTTTCTTGGCTTGATTCTCTCCTGTGGGCCTCTTTTTGCATGTTGTCAATGCTCAGGCTTGCCACCAGGTTGTCCCCTTCGGCGGTTGTTAACGTAATGCTTGGGCCGGCTCTGTCGTAGTATGTCGCCTCCAGCTCGTCCCAGATGTCGACGAGTTGTGGATCGTTCTCTGTTTCGGAGTAGCATTCCGATAGCGCCTTCCTCATGTCGACTAGCCTGCCCTCCAGGGCGACGTTGAGCCTCTGTGCGACATGGGCGAAGTCTTCCTTCTTGAGGCGGTAAATCCACTTCTTTCTCATTTTTATTGTGCTGTTCTCACTGTTGGGACAATCACGTTGGGCGCCAGATGTAACGAACTGATTTTTATGGTCTGCTCGCTACGAGATTCGTGCGGCTAGCTCAGTATATTGTGTGTTGGTCCCACCAAATTTATATTAACGTGACCACCCAGTAGCTCATTGAGGAAGCACAGAATTCACGGGTTCGTATTGGGTTTATTGCGGGTATATTATTACAAGTGTCTTAGTCGCTTGGTTGGCCTGGACTCGATGCTTGTGACCTTCGGTGCTTCCGACGGTCCTGATTGACTCGACGACCTCTCGCCTTGATGACTCGGTGCTCCTGTCCTGTAGCTCCCCGAAGATACTCGCAGCTCCCTGAAGATCCTCGCCGCTCCCTGAAGAGCCTCGCAGCTCCCTGAAGACGCTCGCTCGCTGATCGCTTCTCACGCGTGACTTGGTGACTGCTGGTACCGACTCGGACTCGCGAGGGGTATCGGCCGTACGGGCTTAGGGAAGCGTCACCATTCTCAGACTAGGGTGAACAGAAGCTGCGCTCTCCAGGATCGCTCCTTTCGACACACCGCCGCCTGACCCTTGCTCTGTCCCGGATGGTCCCACTGGGGTTTCTGCTCAGCCCGCGCGGACAGTCAAGGCGGAACGCCAGGAAGCTGCCTCGCGCCTTACTTCGCTTCCACGCCTAGTGTAAACGAACGTTCCACCCTAGCCTCACCCTTTTGCCTTTTGTCCGGGACGTTTCCGCGTGGCTTTTGGTACTCGGGGTTCGGGCACGCCGCTCCGGGACCTCGCAAGTCGAATCCGTAGGGCTCTCCTGGATAATTCCACTCGAGACCGTACCGATCGACCGCTCTCCCTTCTGGCTTGTTATACTCGGGGTTCGGGCACGCCGCTCCGGGACCTCGCAAGTCGAATCCGTAGGGCTCTCCTGGATAATTCCACTCGAGACCGTACCGATCGACCGCTCTCCCTTCTGGCTTGGTATACTCTTTCCAGGCGTAAGGCCAGGACTTTGTGGACAGGGTTAATCGACCGCCTTGACCTAGCCGCGTGAAGCCCTCTGGATCTCAGCTACCTGCGTCTCAATTCGGAGATTCCTGGTATCCCAATCCCGAACGTCTCGACGTAGCAATCTCGCTCCTCGAAGGCTTGGCAATCGTCTGGGCAATCCGAAAGCTCAAACCGTATCTGGAAGGTTACCACTTTAAAGTAGTAACCGACCACATGGCGCTGAAGTGGCTCAACAGCATAGAGAGCCCTTCAGGGAGGATCGCCAGATGGGCCCTGGAGTTGCAGCAGTACGACTTCGAAATAGCGTACAGGAAAGGGCAACTCAACGTGGTGGCAGACGCTTTGTCAAGGCAGCCACTGCCGGAAACGTTTCGAGGGATCAAGGAGACGTCGGCGGCGGAAGCTTCTGCAGCATGCAGCTGGATTCTGAAAATGCGCGAAAAGATAAGGACACAGCCGCAAAAGTATCCGGACTACGTGATGGAGGGTAACACCCTGTACAGGAATATACCTCATAGAGCGGGCAGCGAAGATGTTGCAACATGGAAGATGTGCGTCCCGAAAGCTCTACGGGAAACGGTGCTGAAGGAGAACCACGACTCACCGGCGGCTGGCCATGTAGGAAGCCGAAAGACAATAGCACGTCTGGCAGCCCGGTACTACTGGCCAGGAATGCACAGGGACGCCCGAGCCCACGTGCGAGGATGAGAGACATGCATGAGATTCAAGCCGAATCAGATGCAAATGGCAGGGAAAACGCTTACGCAGGTGCCAGAGGAACCATGGGCTACGGTATGTGCGGACTTTGCGGACCCCTGCCGCGTTCGAAGCACGGTAACCAAATGCTGCTGGTATTGATAGACCGGTTCTCCAAGTGGACTGAGTTGGTGCCGCTGCGAAGCGCGACGGCCGAGTCCCTAAAGAAAGCTTTTAAAGAACGTATAATCGTGAGGTATGGGGTCCCCAAAATAGTCATAACGGACAACGGAGTCCAGTTTACCAGCAAAACTTTCAAGAGTTTCCTGGTCGAAATGGGAGCCAAGCAACAGTTCACAGCTCCATACACCCCACAGGAGAACCCGACTGAGACAGCCAATAGGACGGTGAAAACAATGATAGCGCAGTTCGCAGGACAGAACCAAAGAGACTGGGACGAAAAATGGCCAGAAATCATGCTGGCAGTAAACACGAGCGTTTCAGAATCCACAGGTTACACACCGTCGTTCATTACCCAAGGCAGGGAACCAAGACTACCGAGCGCCCTATACGACAGAGAAACCGTAGGGAACGGACGACCGACAGAGACCCCGGAAGAGAAAGCAAACAAACTCAGGGAAATCTTCGAGATTGTAAGGCGGAACCTGGAGAAAGCATCCCAGGACCAGGCTAGGCATTATAACCTAAGGAGGAGGCAATGGACGCCAGAGGTGGGTGACGTCGTGTGGGCCAAGGAACACCACTTATCAAAAGTGGCCGAGGGGTTCGCAGCAAAATTGGCCTCTAGATACGAGGGACCTTACCAAGTCATAGGTTTTGCGTCACCAGTAATCTGCAAAATACGACACATAAACACAAAGAAAGAACGGACCATCCACGTAAGCGAGCTGAAACAGCAACAAACTGAAATCACAAGAGAGCGGCCACAGCAAGCAACCACAACAGACGCAAAACAACATTGAAAGTCCAAGGATACCCCCAAGGATGCCCAAAGGATACTACGAAAGGATCCCAAGGATACCTACAAGGATGCCCAAAGGATACTACGAAAGGAGTCCAAGGATACCTCCAAGGATGCCCGAAGGATACTACGAAAGGAGTCCAAGGATACCTCCAAGGATGACCAAAGGATACTACAAAAGGATCCCAAGGATACCTCCAAGGATGGTTAAAGGATACTACGAAGGGAGTCCAAGGATACCTCCAAGGATGACCAAAGGACACTACGAAAGGATCCCAAGGATACCTCCAAGGACGCCCAAGGGTACTACGAAAGGAGTCCAAGGATGCCCAAAGGATACTACAAAAGGAGTCAAAGGATACGTCCAAGGATTCCCAAAGGGTACTACGGAAAGAGTCCAAGGATACCTGCAAGGATTCCCAAAGGATACTACGAACAAATTCCAAGGAAGAACACAAAGGGAGCGAACCAGAGCGTCTAAGGTCTCGATTGGGACTGATCGGAGGAAGGAAAAACACGCATCAAAAGTCTGCCGAAGGAAGGGGGAAGACGGCACAGAGCAGAGAGCTGTACCGTAGATCTGGGTAGTAAGAAGGAGTGGCCGATGGAAATAGCGGGATTGAGCAAAGAGGAAGGCTCGGAACCGAGGTGTCGTTAAAGGGAGCCCAGGCTCCAGCTGCACAATCAAAATCAGCAGCAGCCACCGCAGCAGCAGCCACCGCAGCAGCAGCAGCCACAGCAGCAGCAGCCACCACCGCAGCAGCAGCCACCGCAGCAGCAGACGGTTGTCTGGACCTGCCCGGAGGGACCCGCGGAGGAGACGGCAGCGACGGAAGAACCCCGGATCTGGGAAGAATGTGGTCCCCGGGTGAGCCCGCTGGACCCCAGGACCCGTGGCAGACCGGAGCAGTGGGCACCACCGACGCCGAGCACCGGACCAACGACGCCAAGGACAGGGCCATCGACGCCAACGCCTACCGGGAGCGCAGTAACCGCGGAGCCTCTGGAGCGAGGACCCTGGGTGTGGCCTGAGCCCGTGGAAAACGGCCGTCCTCCGCTCAAGCGGCAGCACTCGGCGCCCGAAGTGTCCGAGGTGGTGGCCCGGCCGAAGTTGTCGCGGACGGTGTCGGCGCCGGAGGGCCAGCGATGGCGAGAGATCGCGGAGCCGGAGTGGCCCGAAGGGATCGCGGAGGCACCGGTGGTACAGGAGGCTCGCATCATGGGCGGCAGGCGCAGCGTGCGCGTCTGGAGAGAGGTTGGGGCTGGCGGGCACGAGAGTGTACGAGGAGCGGCCGAAATAAAATTTGAATAAAATGAACAAAACGGAGTTTGAAAACCGGCATAAACGGGAAACGCGGCTGAAACAGGGGCCAGAAGTAAGGGGCATACATGGCAGCTCCAGCATCCTGAAATTCATACTGGGTTAATACAGGAAGCAGCCAAACGACACCAAAATACTCACCTGCAGCGAAGCAAATGCGAAGTCCTCTCCACACCAGCTCTCGAGTGTTGCCAGCGTGAAGCCAGGCTCAGCCGGCGGAGGACGATTGAAGGGCGAGAGAGAGAGAGACGAGAGGCGAGAGAGGTCGTCTGGAGAGAGAAAGGATGAAATAGAAAGGAGTGAGGAAATGCGAAAACTTACCTAGAAAGTTGCAAATCACCTTGGCCGGTGGGCAGCAGAGCGGGCATTTTGGAGATTGTTTCATCCACAAACAAGTTATGCACCGAATCTAAAAAAACGTAACGCTGCGTCCGAAATTCAACATAAAAACCGCTCGTGCTATTTGGAGCGTTGTGCAGTCCGATGTGAAGATAATGCTGGGCCCGAGCAGACCGACAGTTCCGATTCTATAACGTCTAAAAATTACCAGCCAACAGCAGTAGATGAGTCCAAGCCAACCATGGATCCCAACTCCAGTCCCTGGTCCTACGCCTACAACCGCATCGTGCCCGCCAGCGCCGGCAGCTCTGGAGGAACAACAGGCCCAACAGCAACAGCAGCAGGCGCAGCAGCAACAGCTCAACCTGGTGGCCGACAAAGTGCAGATTAAGCAGGAAAAGCAATTAAAAGCCTACAACGACTCGATTTAACTGATCCAACTGCAACAACAACAGCAGGCAGCACAGCAACAACAGCAGCAGCTCCAGCAGCAACTGCAACAGGAGATCGCCGAGGCGGAAACAGAGCCGGACACCGTTTACATGATCGATGGCCGGAAGGTCAAGGTGACGCGCAAGGATGGCCAGCCGTTCCGAGCGACAATAGTTGAGCAGCAGGATGGCAGTCCGGTGCCGCTGGCAGTGCCAGTTCCGGCGGGATCCTATCCGGCGCAATATGCGAGCCCGGCGTTGAGCTCCGCAGATGGATCGCCCATCACGAATTTACATGCCGTGGACGTGGTCAGCACACCGCAGGCCCGGGTGATCGTCCACAAGACGGCGTCCCCGGTACAAAGGCGGTCGGAGGCAGGCGCCCCTTACTGTGGCCTATTCATCTGTGATACAAAGCACCCTGCAGCAGCAGCAACAGCACCATCAGAACCTTTGTTGGACAAAGCTGGAGGACGATGGAGCGGGGCAGGAGGATATAAAGAACGTGCTGCAGCTGCAGGTGAAGCAGGAGCAGCGCCAGCTGGACTTTGCCAACGAGGCATCGACAGTAGATGTCAGCGGTGGTGGAGAAAATCTAGTGTTCAACCTGCCGCCTGGGCTCGAGATTAAGCAAACCTTCTATACCGCGGGCGTGGTCGATGGGGAGCAACTGCAGAGTCCGGAACGCCCAGCAAATGAAAAGGCAAGTTCCTCAATGGACACCACGCATGGAAGGGTTTATCACTGAAGCGCCTCAAGTTCTTAGAGCTATCTCTGTACGGTAACAACCGCACTATTTCGGAGACATCTATCTTCAGCGATACACTATTCCAGAGCCCTCATCAATGCTTCTCCCGCGAATACCGGGCCAGCTCCCATCAGCACGCCCAAGCGGGCACACAGTCCTTAGCAGGTTTCATCTGAGATAGACGATTGTAAGACCTTGTCAACGACGTCGAATAAGAGCGTCGAATTCACCAGAACATCTTGCCTTGGCCACAAAAAGTACACCAGTCCGTCGGCCGTGAAGAGGAGACTAAAGCGCCTCTAGTTTTCCAAGCTGTCCCTCAGAGCAGATCAAGGATGTGAGTTTGAAATGCGACGGTATAGTCATGGAACTACAGAAGTTACAGGGGCGCGACCCTTACTCGAATCGGCAGGGAAAGAAAATAATTGTCAATGTAATTTGTGATTTACATATCTTCATACACTTATAGAATATTTAAAATTTTTACAGATTAAACAGTGAAGAATACAATATTTGAAATTACTAATTTCGTACTATCTTCTCATTCGATTTCAGGTCAAGAAGCTCCTCCTATCCCCTGTGGAGCCCAAGAACCCTACCGATCTGCCCAAGCTGGCGTAGGGTCTGAAGCGCCTGACCAACTCCAATGATGCAGTGCATCATCGAGAAGTCCGGAGAGCACATTTTTGCCGGTACCGGTGAGCCGCATTTGGAGATCTGTCTGAAGGATACAGCATGACAACGATGTGACCAAGGCCTGTAAGATCTATTGGAAATGCCTTCCCTCACTGCGTGTTCGACCATTGGCAGCAGAGTGCCGACATCCGGGTTAAGGATCTGTAGGTGGAGCGGTGGTAGCAGCAACGGGCTAGGGTGAACTTTACCCAGGTGACATCGAACTGGCGATTATTTATATATCGTTATAAATGCTGAGCCATTTACATACAACACTCGGTAGATTAAGCTTACATACTTATCGTAATCTTACGTTAAATAACCATTGCTCCCAACCAGAGAAGACTGGGAACAAGGCCAGCCGGACCCTACAGAGGCAGTCAATTTCTACACTGACGGCTCAAAATTAAATAATCAAGTCGGAGGAGGTATATACTCCGAACAACTTAATATCAGGAAATCCTTCAGACTTCCGGATCACTGTAGCGTCTTCCAGGCGGAAGTATTTGCCATAATTGAAGCTTTGATGCTTCTGAACGATGCAAACTGTCAGAATAAACTGATTAACATCTATAGTGATAGTCAAGCGGCTATCAGGTCGATTATCTCGACCAATACAAACTCCCACACCATATCAAACTGCCGCAAATCTCTGCACGAGATGGCTCTGCAGTTTAAAATTTACCTGATTTGGGTCCCGGGTCACCGGAACATTACAGGCAACTGTATTGCAGATGAGCTGGCCAGGCATGGCACTACCTCTCCTTCCGGACAAGGAGAACATCGGTATGCCGATAACCACCTGCAAGCTTAACATTAGAAATCAATACAAGAAACTTGCGAGCCTAGCATGGACACATGTTAAGCACTGTCGCATCTCTCGCCAGACATGGCCAATCATCGACGCGAAGAGAACTTCGGAACTATTAAGACTAAACCGTACCGAGTGCGGAATGGTAATACGAGTGTTAACAGGCCACTGGTTGGTTGGCACACACGCAAGCAGATTGGGCGCGCCCCGAAACGATTTCTGCAGAAGCTGCAGGGACGAGGAGGAAGAGGAAACGGTGGAACACCTGTTCTGTTCCTGCCCGGCCCTGTGCAGATCTAGACTGTACCACTTAGGGAATCCCTTCATGAACAGTCTATCCGAACTGGCGAACATAAGCCTAAAACGAATAATAAAATTCATTAAAGCAACCGGATGGGAAATATGCTAAGCCAGCTGCAATAATGGCAGCAGATTTTTAAGAAAGGGGATACAGATCCACGCGGTACCACAATGGACCTTTTAAGGACTAAGTGTGTCAATGATTTGGCAGCCGCTCTAACCTAACCTAACCTAACCATTGTGTCTTTAACTTAAGCTCACCCACGCGCAAATACGGAAAAATCCTCACTAGTTTAGCAATTTGTAACACATCTAGTAATCGACTAACTTATATGAACGGAAAAACTATATACACACTTTTAAAGTATCTACTCTAAAATAATACATCTGCTCAGAAGTATATATATATAAATAATAAAATATAATTAGAACACCAGCTACGACTAGGTAGAACTAGAACACTTCCCAACACATGCCCATTCTGCCACCACTCCCCAATATCCAACATATCATTATACACTGTCCTTCCTTATCCCAACCCAGATAAGAATCCTTCCATTCGCTTAACCCCATCAACATTATCTCAAACCCAACCCCCGACCACGTCATGAAAATCATCACATTCCATAAAAAAACCAAAATTAAGTTTAAAATTGAAATGTTCTTAATTTAGTTAGCCTATAGTTTTAAATTTCAGCTAGCTTTATATAAATAAATAATAACAACGAGTGAGGGTTCTCAGTATATTTACGTAAACATGTTGGTCCATGATCGCATCGATCAAACGGATGGGGCCCACACCACTGTACGAGAAACATGCCCATACCGTGATTTTAAGCCCACCTGCTTAACGGTCTTGAGACCAAGAGCATTTCTAACAAAATCTCTTAACTCAATACTAGCCAATCCAACGGTTCTGTCGATATCAGCACACATTATTTTGGCATAGTGACTTGTGCAAAATTGAACGCATACACTAGGAAATATGTCACTATCTAGATCGTTAAATTCATTCAAAATGGCATGAATAATAGCCATACTTATTATTCGTTTGCATATTGGCACCTATTTAGCTCGCTTAAAAAGCGAACAATATCATATGTAAAGTGAAAATAAAGTGAAAGTAAATTGCATGCGCCACAGGATATACCATATTATATTCTGGAACATGTGCAACCAATGAGTACAGGAGAATTCTTTTCTCCACATATTTCATTCGTTGCACAACACATCCCGTTGCATCTAAATGCAATGTATCCTTCTTGATGTTATTCACCAAAAGACTTATGTGTTCTCTGTACATACACTTCGAGTTTCGTCGATAGAAACTGAATGAAGTGTGAAAAATTCTTACATTTCATATCAAAGGTATCTTTAAAGGGATCTTTATCAAAATCCTCTTTTGCGTTTTCCTCTGATATAAAATTCCGGTAATAGGACAAATGTTTATTGATCATTTGATCATTACCAATTAGCGCCCTGTTTGTGTTGGCCAAATTTATCAATTTATTTCTAAATTCAAATGCAGTGCTGCCTTTAATTTCTTTTTTGGAAAGGAATCTATTTACGGCCCTGCACTGAGCAGATTTTTTTAAGTTTATGGAATGCCTATATCCGATTCTATTTGAGAAGGGTAGCTTTTCGAGTGGTGTAGGTTTATTTTAGGATAGTTGTGTTGGATATAAGGTTACATATAGAAATTATAACTATAAGGGTTTTGCGCACGTTCTGCTCTTGAGTACGACTCTGTCTCGACTACCTTACATTTTCAGAGTCTGGTAACATTATAAAAAGGGACTTATTCTACACTAATATCGAAGGTTTGGTATATACTATATTAGGCGCTGTTCACAGTCGGACTCTCCTGACAAATCTCTGCGTCCTCGCAGGATTCATGGGGTGGATCATCTTCAAAGTCGTCATCTTCATCGGGCTCCTCCGGTGGCAGCTCACACCAGCGCTTCATCTTGTCGGACGAATACACCGACTTGTAGTGTCTCTGCTTTCGTTGTGCGTGAGGGATATCTTCTACAAGATAACTGTCGTTCGGCAGGACCTTGTTGATTATAAAAGGTCCTTTATAGCGCGGCTCCAATTTGCGTGATGTGCCCGTGCTGAATGGCTCATTCTCGACCAGCACAAGGTCTCCAAGGCTGTAAACAGTTGGCTTCGCATGCTTGGCATCGTACCGTTTCTTGGCGGCAGCTCGGTGATCGTTGACAGTTGTCGCAGCATCTGCTCTAAGTTGATCCAATTGTCTTGGCTTTGAATGATGTTGGTTATCGCGTTCTTCAGGATATCTCGAGGTTCATACCCGTACAGGAGCTAAAAGGGAGAGCATTTAGTAGTACTATTTACCATGGTATTAATGCTCCACTGGATTGATCGGATATTGTCATCCCAACGCTTATCGATGTCATTGGAAGGCAAAAACATTGACAAAATGATGCGATTTGTGCGCTCTGCGTGACCATTGGCTCTGGGTGTTCTTACAGCATTTAAAATGTGCTTAACATTGTTTGATTTGCAGTACTTATCGAAATATTTTGATGTAAATGCTGTACCAAGATCTGTTACAATTCGAATTGGCATTCCCAGGTAGCTGGTTACATCTTGCAGGACATCCAGGACGTGTTTAGTGGCTGTACTTTTCACCGCTCGTACAATGGTGAACTTGGTGAATGCATCGACTATTACCAAAATATGCTCGTTTCTCTTGGAACTCTTCGGAAATGGCCCCAGGTGGTCCATGTGTATCGTGGAAAAGGGAATCGGCTTAATGTCATCGTAGTGGTATGACCTTCCTGACGTCCACCTGGTGTTTTATAAAACGCACAGCCCACACAGGATTTGATGTAGCTTTTGACATAGTTTCGCATTCGGGGAAACCAAAATAAGTTTAGAATTCTTGCCATAGTCTTATCCGTGCTCATATGTCCGGCCTTATCGTGACATTCATGTAAAATGTGGAATCTCAACTGCTGCGGCACAACCCATAATAAATTGTTGCCATGTTTTCGAAACAAGCGATCTTGCTCCATCACATACTCGACGCTCTCAGATTTCTTTTCCAATTTCATGTTTGCGACAATTTTCTGTATTTTCTCGTCCTGTAGTTGTATGGAAAATAGCCAGTCCTCTTCGTCGATTATCGTTTTTGCTATTTTCAGACTTGCGGTATCCATCTCTCGAGCATCTTCGAACGGAGCTCGACTGAGTGCGTCTACGTGGTTCATCTGTGTTCCTGCTCGATGAACGATATCTATGTCGAATTCTTGAATGCGTAACCACCATCTTGCAATCCGGGGTATCAGTTCTCGTTTCTCCATCGACGTCTTTAGAGCATTGCAGTCGGTGATAACCTTTATCTTTTTGCCATAAATGTAGTATTTGAATCGATCCAACGATTCCACGACGGCTAAAGCCTCAAGTTCGTAGCTGTGGTAATTTTTCTCCGGCTTAGAAGTAGCTCGGCTATAATAAGCGATTGGTTTCAGCTGGTCCTCCTCACGTTGTAGCAAAACTCCGGCTAAACCAACGGCTCTGGCATCGGTATGTAGTTTATGCTCTGCGTCTAGACGATAGCTGGTGACAACTGGATTTGATATTAGACATTTTTTTAATTCGTCGAAGGCTTCTTCTTGTGGCGCTTTCCACGAAAACGGCTGATCCTTGCGCAATAGGATTCTTAATGGCGCTGAAATTATGGCATATCCAGCAACGAATTTTCGGAAATAACCAGTGAGACCCAAATACTTTCTCACATCGGTAACATTGGCTGGTTTCGGGAACATTCTGATGGCGTTCGTCTTCCTTCTGCGTGTATCTGGTGACCAAGGAATGTTATTGACTGCTTATATAACTCACATTTGTCCAGGTTTAGCGTTAATCCGCACTCCTTTAAAACTTTTAGGATCCTCTCAAGCTTCTCGTACATCTCATCAAATGTTTGACTGCCAATAAGGATGTCGTCCATGTAGTGTATCATGTCGCCTTTCTGCACTCTCTTTTGTAACTTTGCCATGAGTCGATTAAAAACCGCAGGTGCGTTCTTCAATCCGAACGGAAGTCGCTTGAATTCGTATAATCCATCTGTGGTGATGGTAAACTTTCGGCTCTCTAGGACTATCTCTATCTGATAGTATCCACTGTTGAGGTCTAGGGATGAGAAGTACTTAAACCTTTTCGCCTGCTGCAGACGTTCTTCGATGTTCGGTACTGGAAAATTCTCCTTCTTGATCAGCTTGTTTAGGCGGCGGTAATCGACGCACATTCGATCGCTACCATTCGGCTTCTTGATGAGCACCACCGGGCTGGCGTACTCTGATGTTGACAACGTGATGATGTCCTGCTTTAGCAGCTCGTCGACCATGCTGCTTACGATTTCTTTCTTTGGCTCGGATACTCGGTATGGGGCTTGTGCTACTACCTGATTGCTTTCGACGGTGATGTCTGCTTTGACCACGCTTGTCTTTCCTATGCCTTCCAATCCTGCCGAGAAAACATCGGCGAAGTTCTCCAGTAAGCTGCGCATTTGTTTAAATTTTTTTTCGTTCTTAAAATTTTCTAGCAGCTTCCCGATATTGGTGCTTACAGGGGTTGTTGGCTGATGGACTGCTCGTTCGATTTTAGAATCGCCTGACTCAAAGTTGAGCTCGAGATGAGCGGAGATGATGACGTCCTGTCCCAACAGAAAGTCCTCCTGCAATATATCGTTGTCTGCTATATACACTTTCGCTGTAATCGTCTTCCCATCGATATCCATATCCACAGTCATCGCTTCTGTGAGGATACATGAACCTCCGCAAATGCCTCTAATCTTCATAGAGCACTTGTGGCGCTTGGGGTTTATTTGCTCGGCAACCGATTGTCGGATGAGACTGGCTTGACTACCCGTGTCGATGAAGGCGCTGTAATCGTGCGAGTGCACGCAGATTTTCCTTGTGAAAAGTTTGTCCTGATTTGCGGCTCCTACACGCATGACATTGGTGGCTTGGCAACTTCCATTTGGCTCGTGGAACTTGTTGCATTTGGTACAGCGTGACTTTTTCTTTTCCTTTGGACACGAATTGGCAAAGTGTCCTTTTTCTCCGCAGTTGTAGCATATAACGGATTCCTTTGTCCTTGGTGGTTTAACATCGCTGTCTGGTTTCTGCTCGAAGTTGCTGGCTTTCGGTGAATACTCTTTCTTGCTCGTATTTGGCCGACATCGATTAACGAAATACGATTCGGCTGCATCACGAACCTGTTTCATTGTGGCGAAATGAATTGCTGCAATACTGTTTTGCAATTCACGATGCTGTAGACCTGCGCGAACATATCTGATGATCGCTGCCTCGCTGAGCTTGTAGCGCACCCCAAGGGCTGACATCCTGAAACAGTACTCCTTTGGTCGCCTGGTTGCATTGGCCATGTTGAAATGCACTTCTGCTTCGTCTGGATTTGCTCCGAACGCATCCTGTATAGCTTCGGCGAAGTTTTTCCACGTAGTGTGTAGAATGGGTGATGAATCAAGCCACATCTTGGCTGGACCTTTAAGCTTTGTATAAATGGCGAGTAACAGGAACTTCTCGTCCCACTGGTAGGCATCAACCACTTTGTTGACACGATCGATGAACTGATTGACTGAAATGGCGTTGTCGTCGTTGGGATCAAATTCTGGCAAGGTGTTAGCAATTTCCTTGACTGAAGCTTGCCTCACGTTGTTAGTAGCCTGTACAGGAATGCTCTCGTTGTTGATCTCGTTGATATCCAAATCGATTATTGGGTGCTGTTGCTGATTTCCTGCATGTGCTGCTGCTGCGTTTCCCATTTGAACGGTAACTAGTTGAGCTAACATGTCCTTTAGTTCCTTCATTTCGTTTTGCAATTGTGAAATTGCCGCTGACTGTGCTGACATCGTTTCTTCTTGCTGCATGTTGATACCCACTGCTGCTGGCAGTTCTACGTCCTCCGATTGTTCAAACTCTATTAGTCTTTTAACCAATTCGGCTCTGGTGCCCGAAACTGGCACGTTTCTAGATCTCAGCGAGAATCTTAATACGTCGCCTTTAAGATCTGCTATCTTTGGCATTTTAATGTTGTTTTAGCGACTAGGTTGGCAGTCCTCTTTGCGAGCGAGACAACTATATGTACCTCACAAAGTTCTTCATCCGCTTTCTCACTTGACCAATACACACAAACTCCTTGTATGCATGTATGTGCTCCGGCTTCTAGAAAATTCACAAATACTCACAACCGCTTTGTGTGTATGTGCTTTGGCTTCTCTTGAGACTTCTGCTGCTCTTGAGACTTCTGCGGCCACAGGCTCACTAAGAATCCTGATCTAACTGATGTGCTTGACTCCACGGTTTCACTAAGATTCCCGATCTGCTTTCCTTGAATCCGCCTGCCACGTAGAACTGGAACACATCCGTAATTGGCAATTTAAGCTGTCACATAGACCTGGGAACACATCCCATTGCAAACTTTCCACGCCGACGATTCTTGCTGCTTTCTTAGAGTTCTTGGCACAACTCCTCCGCTTCACACATATCCCACCACACTGATCCCACTTCTGAACTGAGAAGGGTAGCTTTTCGTGTGGTGTAGGTTTATTTTAGGATAGTTGTGTTGGATATAAGGTTACATATAGAAATTATAACTATAAGTGTTCTGCGCACGTTCTGCTCTTGAGTACGACTCTGCCTCGACTACCTTACATTTTCAGAGTCTGGTAACATTATAAAAAGGGACTTCTTCTACACTAATATCGAAGGTTTGGTATATACTATATTAGGCGGTGTTCACATTTTCGAAAACATTTTTACATTTCCATTAAAAGATCCCTGAAACTTGTAAAAGTTGCAAGCGGGATCTTGACAATATGCATTAGCACAAAACGATTCCTTATTCATTCGCAAACTTTTGAAGTTAATTGAACACGCATTATTAACAGAGATAAAGTTTTCTCTTATCACGTGCTCCATGCTTTTTTTTTCTGAAAACTTTGTGCTGCATTTCAACACTATTTCCAGAAAACTCTGAATTTGCATTTCAGCTATTAAAATTTTACACGGCTGTGGTAAGCGAATGTGATTTGGGTCTAGATTCACCATTTCCACATCCCATTTTTTGGGAGCATTTTTTTTGCTTAAAATATCCACTAATGGCAATACAACAATTTTAACGTAAAGACGTAAGAATTATTTGGTACTCGTTTTCTGACAAACGGCCAGACGTCCCTATTAGTCCTAGCTCTAAAGCGGCTTCTATAGCCTTGGTCACGTTTAAATTTTTATTTCTGAAAATAACAAGAAAATATTCATGTAATTTTTATAATTTTTAGGGGAGAGGTCGGAAAATTAGGAGGTCTGTAAGTTGGGACACTTTGAGCTTGTATGTTGAGTCGCCTTTGAAATTGGGAAAAATGTGATCGTTCAAGGATAGTATTGTTTCTCATTATTATCTGGTCTAAGTACTTTAAAAATGGACTGGAAACAAGTTAGGACGAACTAAACTTAATTAAACAAACATAAGTATATAGTTTATAAAAGTTTGGTGTACTTTTGGTATAAGTTTTAACTGCTTTTAAAATTCATTTCAACAAATGAGGTGTCATTCGACGCGTATTCCCAGTAAGAATAAAACTAGCTAAATAGCCGGGGGATTTTAGCACCACCGTATCCAGCAGCTCCAATTTTCTAAAATTTTACTTTTACACTTTCACCGCCTTTTCTCCCAAACAAATCTATATTTCGAAAGTCTTGGTATGCAATCTTTTTGGTTTTTGCGATACCTTTCGATTGGTGTATCACTCGTTACGATCGTTATCAGGAGCGTTGGCCAAGGATTCGGAGGACCCGGACAAAGGTTTAAGGAAGGCGATGACCAATGTAAAAAGCAAATTAACGTAACACAAAATTAGGCTTACTAACAATAATTGTCCTTTAACAGAAAACCTAAATAACATTATTTAATTAATATATATTTAAAAATATATACAAATTTATGTATTTTAAATTCTATAAGTGAAAACTCACGGAAAAAATCTGATTTTCACAAGTGATTTCACTTGGGACGTGTCACTTGCAAGTGATTTCATAAGTGAAAACTCATGGAAAAATTCTGATTTTCACAAGTGATTTCACTTGGGACGTGTGACTTGCAAGTGATTTAATAAGTGAAAACTCATGGAAAAAATCTGATTTTCACAAGTGATTTCACTTGGGACGTGTCACTTGCAAGTGATTTAATAAGTGAAAACGCATGGAAAAAATCTGATTTTCACAAGTGATTTGACTTGGGACGTGTCACTTGCAAGTGATTTCATAAGTGAAAACTCATAGGAAAAATGTTATTTTCACAAGTGATTTCACTTGGGACGTGTCACCGGCACGTGACAGGCCATACGAATAATGAGTATAGGTTAGGTTAGGTAGGAGTGGTTGGAGACTAAATATTAGTCCCCTCACTTAGGCCACAATGGGCCCCTTGTGATACCACATGATCTCCGAAAAGATCCGTTTCCCTAGCTCATGGGTTATCTGCTTTCGCGAAGTATTCTGTTTTTCTCAAGAAACATAGTAGTTTTTGAATGCTTACGTCCTGAATGGCCGCAAGGTTCGGAAGTGTGTAGCAACCTAGGGTTTGAAAGCGCTTTAGGTTATGCGCTGGGCAGAAGCATAGGATGCTCTCCTCTTCGTCTATCTGTTTGCAGCTGCGGCAGAAGTCGTGGCTACTTAGACCCAGCCTTATTGCATGAGTCCCTATAAGACAGTGGCCCGTGAGGGCATTTAGGAGAGTGGAGATGTTCTCCCTGCTACATTGTAGGAGAGTTTTTTTTCTTTTCGTGTTGTAGTTTGGCCATGTGAGTCTAGAATTGTGGCATGTTGAGATTGTGTTCCAACGGTTGTTGGAAAGAGTATACAATCTCTGCCTGAGATGGAGCTTGCAGGTAGCCATGTGCATCCCTACCGTATCCTTATCGCGAAGGATATCGGCGGTTGTCCCCTGTCTTGCTAGCTCGTCTGCTATGCAGTTGCCCTCAATGTTGCGGTGTCCAGGCACCCAGATGAGGTTGATACTCAGATGAGTGGCCATCTCGTTAAGAGATTTGCGGCATTCAGAGATTGTTTTTGAGCTCGTTGTGTAGGAGTCGAGCGCCCTGAGGGCAGCTTGACTATCCGAGAAGATGAAGATATCTATGTCTTGATGTACAGACGTGTTCAGTTGGGTAGTGGCTTCCTGAATTGCAATCACTTCCGCTTGGAAAACACTACAGTGGTCTGGTAGGCGGAATGAGACTTTTAAGTCTAGTTCGGGGGAAAAGACTCCCCCACCTGTTTGGGAGTTAAGCTTGGAGCCGTCAGTGTATATGTTGACGGCGTTTACGAATTTATGTGGGAGGTTGTCCCAGTCTGAACGGGTGGGTATATAAATTTTGTATCTTCTTTTGAAGTCGACTATGGGTGGGGCGTAGTCTGTATAACGTGGTAGGGGTGAATGCTTTGATAGGATATTGGAGTGAGCCGTGGAGCCTGTTGTCCATGCCGCTGCTTCACGGAGCCTCAGCGCTGTGGCTGATGCCCAGCTTTTGGCAAGTAGGTCCAGGGGTTGGAGATCGAGAATTGTATTTAGTGCCTCAGTGGCGGTAGTGCGCAGCGCCCCACTGATGAAGAGCTCTGCGCTTCTTTGGATCTTGTGAAGGATCCGGAGGTTACAGTTTTTATCTAGAGAAGGCCACCAAACGATGTTTCCGTAGAATATAATGGGCCTGACTATTGCAGTATATAGCCAGTGAACTATCATGGGGGAGAAACCCCACTTCCTCCCCATGGCTTTTTTACAAGCGAAGAGGGCTATGGCCGCTTTGCGGCCATCAGTCCAGAGGAGCTTTTTGTCAAGAATGACACCT
Source organism: Drosophila suzukii (assembly GCF_043229965.1). NCBI lineage: Eukaryota > Metazoa > Arthropoda > Insecta > Diptera > Drosophilidae > Drosophila > Drosophila suzukii. Next base: position 1,905,852 of record NC_092085.1, read on the forward strand.
AGGTACTTTGCTTGGTTGCTAAAGGTTAGGCGCGTTTGGTGTAGTTTTGGGGGAACTAGAATTGGTACCTTGTACTTCCTTGTAAAGAGAACTAGTTCGGTTTTTTCCGGGTTAACTCACAGTCCACAGCCAGCTGTCCACCGGGAGAGGGTGGATAGGGCTGTCTCCATTAGATTGCAAAGGGTTTGCGGGAATTTACCCTGCAGTAGGATAACCACGTCATCCGCGTAGGCTACCACTTTTGTGCCCGCCTCTTCTAGGAGTGAAAGCAGTTTGTTGACCACTAAAACCCATAGAAGAGGTGAGAGTACGCCCCCTTGTGGGGTTCCTCTACTGACGTTCCTGGTCGAGTGGGCCGGTCCCATAGTGGAGTGCACTACCCTGCTGGTTAGCATGGTGTGTATGAGTCCCACTATGGGCCACTCAATGCCCAGTTCAGTCAGAGCCAAGTAATCGCCGTTGGGGTGACGTTGTTAAAGGCGCCTTCTATGTCTAGAAACGCTACAAGAGAGTATTCCTTATTGCGGAAGCCTCGTTCTGTACTGTACACTAGAGAGTGGAGGGCGGTATCGGTTGACCTACCCTTACGGTACGCATGCTGTGCGTCAGAGAGTAGGCTATGGTCGATGGTTAGTCTGATATGGGTGTCGATTAGCCTTTCCAGGGTCTTCAACAAGAAGGAAGAGAGACTGATCGGGCGGAAGTTCTTTGGGTTGGTGTGGGAGGGCTTGCCGGCTTTCGGTATAAAAATTACCTTAACGTCCAGCCACCTTGTTGGAATATGGTTTAGAGCAAGGCAGCCGTGGAAGATGGCTGTCAGCCAGGGAAGGGACATATCTAGTGTCCGTTGTAACTGGGCCGGGAAGAACCCATCTGGGCCAGGTGATTTGAAGGGCTTAAAAGAGTTGACAGCCCACTGAATGCGGCCAGGGTTTGAAATGTTGTCAATACTCTGGTCGTCTAAATTCTCCTCTATGTGGAGGTCCTCCACTACATGGGTGTTCTTAGGGAAGTGGGTGTCTAATAGTAGTTCAAGGGTTTCCTGAATGTTTTCCGTCCATCTGTCAGCATTGGTTTTAAGATAGCCAATGGTCGCTGGAGCTTTAGCTAGAATTTTTCTGAGTCTGGATGCCTCCGCAGTAGATTCTATACCACTGCAGAAGTTAGCCCAGGCTCTTCGTTTTGATATTCTAATTTCCTTTTTGTATAGGCTTAGTTTTGTATGATATAAATTCCAGGAGGATTCGCTATTGTTGTATTTAGCTTTATTGAAGTAAGTTCTACACTCTCTTTTAAGGTTCGCTAGGGTTGGGTTCCACAATGGGGGTTTGTTCTTTGTTTTGACTGTTCTACATTACATTGCCCTGGTACCACCCTGCATCTGTGCAATCGGGTGGCGGGCCTGGGTTTTCGTCCAGCACTTTCAAGGCCACTGATGCAAGGGCCCGTCTAACCAGACCCCATTGGTTTCTTGGGATCCTTCCGCCTTCAACGCTCTGGTCGATGACACCAATGATCTTCCGATCCTTCACCACTTCCGCAAAGGATCTCGACCATGTGCCGCGGTTGGTTACCTTAGCCTTCTTGCTCGCTGGTTGAGCTGACTCCATCGACCTCTCTCGCTTGTTGCTGTGGGTGGTGGTCATAGCGATGTCGAAGTCTGGGATAATTGCCTTTGCCCAGGCTATGTCCTCTTGGATTTTAAGGTAATCCAATTTCGATGTCTGATCCTCCCGTATCGGATTGGTGGCCAGCCGTTTGAGGACCCTAGAAGCCTTCCTTCTTTCAAGAGGTCCTGCCTGGTTAGGTGGTACCCTTTTAAACTCCTTTGCCCTGGTACTCACCACGAGACCGGCCTTAGCGCTACCCTCAGGTTGGAGTCGCTTGTTAGCCACACATATGCTGGTGGGAGGCTTGGGCTTGTCGCTATGGCGAGTTGGGCTTAGCCGGCTGCGTTGTTCGCTGGCCTTGGCAGGGGTGGACGTCACGTGGACTGGGGTATTCAGAGCCGTGATCTTGCTCTTTCTTTCGTCGTTGGTTACGACTTCCGACTTTATAAGAGTGTCGGGCTCTTGTCTTGTGCAGTCTTTTAGTTTTATATTTGTTAAATTCTTCATGTTAATTCCCACGAGCTGCGAAGAAAGGACAGGTCCACCCGGGCAGAGATCCGCCGTACCCGGGTAAGGCTGAATTAGAACAGGCGGTCGCCACTTGCCTGAGCTCACCGTTTGAGACTGAGTTGTTTGATGACTCGGGCTCCCAGCCAGATTGACTCTCGGCACGGTACGAGTGACACCTTAGTCCAGCCCGGGGTGAGATGAGTTGTGTGGGTAGGGAAGAGGTAGGTACAGAGCGTGTGGGCAGGGGTGTGTGTGAGCTATTTGTCGGAGGCGGCAGCACAAGCGCGACGTCGGTACTGCTACGGCGCAGATACCCGCTGACTGTCCGGGGCTACTTATTTGCGCTTCGTGTTGGGGGCTTGGTGGTAGCCGGGCCGTGTCCAACTTCCACGCTTATTCGTAGCTACCCTGGAGAACCAGGGCGCTCGCTATCCGCAACCTGCGACCCGTTCGGTAGCCTTCAGCTCGGCGCCCTCAGAGCCATCCCACTAGCTCTTTGGGACTTCGAAAAATTTTCATTTGAATTTTCACTTGTGAAAATGCGGACATCCCATACAATTTACTATATGGAGCGTCACTTGTTCTTCACTTGTGCAAGAGGACATGTCCCACGGGATTCACAAGGTGATTCACAAGTGAAACTTGTGACCTCTGACCACTACAAATATGTCAACGAAAAGAAATGATCAATTAAAGATTACACCATCCCATCCGAAGACAACATCAACCGCAGAGATCTCACAAAATTCTTAAGACTACGTTTTGGACACTCAAGATACACCCATGAGCATGTTCTCAATAAACAACCCCCACCCCAGTGCGAGCACTGCGGTACGCGAAACAACGTGCGGCACTTTTTCCTCTCCATAAAGTCACCTGATGCCCTATCCCCAAAATCCACCAATATCGCCAGCGCCAATGATTTCATCAAGGCCATACGCTTATATAACAATATCTAAATTTTGTTAATAACTATATATAAATAAACTTTTGCAGAAAATATGTAAATAGCTTAAGGCCCAGTAGCTATAGCTAAATTATGTGGTTGGTGGCAATTTGCAATTGTCCCAAAACCAGAATATAAATAAATAAATAAAAATTATTTCCAAGCTTAGGAGGTTATATGTTATAAAACACCGAAGCTATAATTCAGCTGGCCTCCGTGCCCCGAAGTATAAATACACCACCATTGGGGGCGATTTGAGTAATGTTTTGCGGACGCGTCCGCCCCACCCGGGGTCCCAGTCATGAACGCCACTGCACTTGAAATAATACCCCCACTTGGCACATTGCCGCCACTTGAGAGCCAAATTTTTGTAGGGTGTCCGTGTGAGAAATTCAAAACTTTTAGGTTGAGCAATTTAATAAGGGCCGTTCCAGGAATTTCTTTTCCGAAAGGCAAATAGGGCTTCCCACCCGGCCATGCAATTGTTTAATCACACGCACCGAACTAAGCCCTGGGTCGGGGGGATGGCAACCCCGTCACCGGGACGGCTGTTGACCCACTGGAATCGATGGTGGTGATGCAATGTCATCTTGGTCCCGCCGGAGCAGAAGTGCAATGGTCGTGTTGACACGGCGCCTTTGACGGCTGGCAGATATGCTTTATGGCAGGTATGACACCATTCCGGAATGCAGCCAAAGCGCACTCGGGTTTAATCGAATGGGGCGACTAATTGGGGTCGCCATGCGGGGGGTCGCGACCACTAATTAGCTCACATGGCGGTACACAAAGTCAAATGATATAATGTAGACATTATTATGTAGACATTAAATTATTGTTGCCAAATATTGCACTTGAGTGTTTCCAGGCGCCAACATTGTTTACTCGGGGTGGACGATGTTTCCGCGCGTATGCCGGATAATGATAAGGATAACGAAGATAGCGATGCCGGGGAGGGAGGAAGTTGAAGAGTGCTCCTCGCTGTACCAGCTAAGCTCCGTGTGCTTCTGCGCGCTCCTTTTGTGTCGAGCGGATTTACTTTCAACCAGGATGGAGAAGTCACGAATCGAAACTCAAACAAAAGCCGGAGGAGACTTAGAAATGATGCAGCAGACTCTCTGTGGCACTGGGACATCAACATGTCGACACAGAAGGAAATCGATATGCACTTTGTGGAAGCTGGGATGTTGGGCGCGATGAAGCTGGGCCGCGGATGTGTTGTCTGTTAAGCGATTTTTAAATCGTTTGGCAACCGCGCTGCCAGCACTCACACTAATCGCATTAGCGAGCAGCAAAATAGTTTTAATACGAATAAATTACACATGATGTATCTATGTTTTAAGTTTTATTATTGTTCGTACCCAAAGGTACTCAACATGACCACACCCAACAAATCAAGCAGTAGCCAAGTTGGGAACAGTACCAGGCGCTCAGTAGCACCCACTGCATATGAGAATGGCTGATCAGCATATTATATGTCTCACTAACTCACCGTCTCACCGACTCAACGGCACACTGACCGGCCAATGCAGTCAGCACATTTTGCAGTGTCTGCCGAGCCAACTACACAAACTGCTACCATAATCAAAACTCCCTGACCTACCTACCTACTTTAGAATATAGCTTACTTCACTAATCATTACACTAAACTTCCGTGTTCCAAGTAGTATATAAACATGTACCAAATGAAGAATAAATCAGTTATCAACACACCTCTTAACTCCGCGGTTCTACTTCCTACATCTGGGAATAGGGCTCGTAATACTTTATCTCAACTAACAGCTAACCACGTTAGCTCACCCTCAGCGCAGCTCTAGCATCGCCTGTGGTCCGGCATCATAGTAACCATCGTTACCATTGCCGCGACGCGATCGTCCTGCCATCAAAGCGTCCCCGTGCCAGCGACAAGTGCTCATTACCCCCTTGTCCCGCGGTGTGACCCGGAAGTGTCTACTTCGGTTAGGCACAAACAATTATAAATTTCAGCTTTTATTTTCTTTTCACTTTACTTCTCTGCACGAGCTTCTAATTCAAAGTAACGGGGATTCTGTTCGGCAGTATGGCAACTTCACAATAGCAAATAGGTAATTTTTATATTTTTCTTAAATCAATAAAATGTTAAATTCTACCAAACCACTGGCTCGATTTCGATGAATTATACATTAAAATAATAGGGAATTAAATACCAATTAGGGGGTGCATACATATCACAATGAAAATTTGAAACATAAAATATATATTTTTCAATACTTGGCGGCCAAAAGTATTCGATTGGCTCAATTAAGTGTTGTAGGTCGTAGCTTGGCACTTGGCGATATATCGATAAATACCTTTTCGTGGTAAATGTCTTGGCTGAATTTGCTTTCTCGCTGGTCTGGACAGTGTGACCGCGTGGCAAAAACCATAATTGAAAATACTTGAATTTCTCGAAAACTGTGGGTTTGAATTGCCTGTAATTAACTCAGAAATTAGCTATAATGATGCCCCTTCGAATGCGATACCGTGCAAGTTGGCACAACCTCTGTGAGAGTTGTATGAATTAATTAAAATTTGCATATATATTTTGATGGTTGATGTCACGGGTGCATACGATTTCTTGGCCTGGACAGTGTGACTGGACTTGAATTTATGTCCTTCAAATTAGCGTCGGCCTGTTAGCAACGAAAGTGGAACGGTGGAATTTGGAACATGGGGGCTCTTTTTATTTTTAAATTTTCTCGCTTTTTGGGGACCAAATCGAAAATTCTAAAATGCTAGATTGTTAAGAAAGATAAGATCTATCGATCTAGGTAGGTTTGGGACACATCCGATGTCAACTCTTTCAAGCCCTTCAAATCACCTGGCCCAGATGGGTTCTTCCCGGCCCAGTTACAACGGACACTAGATATGTCCCTTCCCTGGCTGACAGCCATCTTCCACGGCTGCCTTGCTCTAAACCATATTCCAACAAGGTGGCTGGACGTTAAGGAAATTTTTACACCGAAAGCCGGCAAGCCCTCCCACACCAACCCAAAGGACTTCCGTCCGATCAGTCTCTCTTCCTTCTTGTTGAAGACCCTGGAAAGGCTAATCGACACCCATATCAGACTAACCATCGACCATAGCCTACTCTCTGACGCACAGCATGCGTACCGTAAGGGTAGGTCAACCGATACCGCCCTCCACTCTCTAGTGTACAGTATAGAACGAGGCTTCCGCAATAAGGAATACTCTCTTGTAGCGTTTCTAGACATAGAAGGCGCCTTTAACAACCTCACCCCAACGGCGATTACTTGTGCTCTGACTGAACTGGGCATTGAGCGGCCCATAGTGGGACTCATACACACCATGCTAACCAGCAGGGTAGTGCACTCCACTATGGGACCGGCCCACTCGACCAGGAACGTCAGTAGAGGAACCCCACAAGGGGGCGTACTCTCACCTCTTCTATGGGTTTTAGTGGTCAACAAACTGCTTTCACTCCTAGAAGGGGCGGGCACAAAAGTGGTAGCCTACGCGGATGATGTGGTTATCCTACTGCAGGGTAAATTCCCGCAAACCCTTTGCAATCTAATGGACACAGCCCTATCCACCCTCTCCCGGTGGACAGCTGGCTGTGGACTGTGAGTTAACCCGGAAAAAACCGAACTAGTTCTCTTTACAAGGAAGTACAAGGTACCAATTCTAGTTCCCCCAAAACTACACCAAACGCGCCTAACCTTTAGCAACCAAGCAAAGTACCTAGGTGTCATTCTTGACAAAAAGCTCCTCTGGACTGATAACATCCTAGATCGCACACGCAAAGCGGCCATAGCCCTCTTCGCTTGTAAAAAAGCCATGGGGAGGAAGTGGGGTTTCTCCCCCATGATAGTTCACTGGCTATATACTGCAATAGTCAGGCCCATTCTACTCTACGGAAACATCGTTTGGTGGCCTTCTCTAGATAAAAACTGTAACCTCCGGATCCTCCACAAGATCCAAAGAAGAGCAGAGCTCTGCATCAGTGGGGCGCTGCGCACTACCGCCACTGAGGCACTAAATACAATTCTCGATCTCCAACCCCTGGACCTACTTGCCAAAAGCTGGGCATCAGCCACAGCGCTGAGGCTCCGTGAAGCAGCGGCATGGACAACAGGCTCCACGGGTCACTCCAATATCCTATCAAAGCATTCACCCCTACCACGTTCTACAGACTACGCCCCACCCATAGTCGACTTCGAAAGAAGATACAAAATTTATATACCCACCCGTTCAGACTGGGACAACCTCCCACATCAATTCGTAAACGCCGTCAACATATACACTGACGGCTCCAAGCTTAACTCCCAAACAGGTGGGGGAGTCTTTTCCCCCGAACTAGACTTAAAAGTCTCATTCCGCCTACCAGACCACTGTAGTGTTTTCCAAGCGGAAGTGATTGCAATTCAGGAAGCCACTACCACTAACTTCAGGAAATTCATTTTCTGATTTCTCTGATTTATTTTCCAATAAAAAAGTCTTTCTTTTTAAATTCAACTTTTCTAAAACTCTTTTGTAATTTAGAAAATTCGTTTCTGCCATTTTTTTGCTTAAAATATCCACTATTGGCAATACAAAAATTTTTACGTAAAGACGTAAGAATTATTTGGTACTCGTTTTCTGACAAACGGCCTGACGTCCCTATTAGTCCTAGCTCTAAAGCGGCTTCTATAGCCTTGGTCACGTTTACATTTTTATTTCTGAAAATAACAAGAAAATATTCATGTAATTTTTTTAATTTTTAGGGGAGAGGTCGGAAAATTAGGAGGTCTGTAAGTTGGGACACTTTGAGCTTGTATGTTGAGTCGCCTTTGAAATTGGGGAAAATGTGATCGTTCAAGGATCGTGTTGTTTCTCATTATTATCTGGTCTAAGTACTTTAAAAATGGACTGGAAACAAGTTAAGACGAACTAAACTTAATTTAACAAACATAAGTATATAGTTTATAAAAGTTTGGTGTACTTTTGGTATAAGTTTTAATTGCTTTTAAAATTCATTTCAACAAATGAGGTGTCATTCGACGCTTATTCCCAGTAAGAATAAAACTAGCTAAATAGCCGGGGGTTTTTAGCCCCACCGTATCCAGCAGCTCCAATTTTCTAAAATTTTACTTTTACACTTTCACCGCCTTTTCTCCCAAACAAATCTATATTTCGAAAGTCTTGGTATGCAATCTTTTTGGTTTTTACGATACCTTTCGATTGGTGTATCACTCGTTACGATCGTTATCAGGAGCGTTGGCCAAGGATTCGGAGGACCCGGACAAAGGTTTAAGGAAGGCGATGACCAATGTAAAAAGCAAATTAACGTAACACAAAATTAGGCTTACTAAAAATAATTGTCCTTTAACAGAAAATATTTAAAAGTATATACAAATTTATGTATTTTAAATTCTATAAGTGAAAACTCATGGAAAAAATCTGATTTTCACAAGTGATTTCACTTGGGACGTATCACTTGCAAGTGATTTCATAAGTGAAAACTCATGGAAAAATTCTGATTTTCACAAGTGATTTCACTTGGGACGTGTCACTTGCAAGTGATTTCATAAGTGAAAACTCATGGAAAAATTCTGATTTTCACAAGTGATTTCACTTGGGACGTGTCACTTTCAAGTGATTTAATAAGTGAAAACTCATTGAAAAATTCTGATTTTCACAAGTGATTTCACTTGGGACGTGTCACTTGCAAGTGATTTAATAAGTGAAAACGCGTGGAAAAAATCTTATTTTCACAAGTGATTTGACTTGGGACGTGTCACTTGCAAGTGATTTCATAAGTGAAAACTCATGGGAAAAATGTTATTTTCACAAGTGATTTCGCTTGAGACGTGTCACCGGCACGTGACAGGCCATACGAAAAATGAGTATAAGGATCAAGTGAAATCCCGTGGGACTTCGAAAAATTTCGAATTTTCACTTGTGAAAATGCGGACATCCCATACAGTTTTCTATATGGAGCGTCACTTGTTCTTCACTTGTGCAAGAGGACATGTCCCACGGGATTCACAAGGTGATTCACAAGTGAAACTTTTTTTTTGAACTGAAGGGCTGTAACTTTAGTTACCAACACCAATAACCAATCTTTCTATACCGTTCGTACTCGAGAAACAACGTGCGGCACTTTTTCCTCTCCATAAAGTCACCTGATGCCCTATCCCCAAAATCCACCAATATCGCCAGCGCCAATGATTTCATCAAGGCCATACGCTTATATAACAATATCTAAATTTTGTTAATAACTATATATAAATAAACTTTTGCAGAAAATATGTAAATAGCTTAAGGCCCAGTAGCTATAGCTAAATTAAGTGGTTGGTGGCAATTTGCAATTGTCCCAAAACCAGAATGTAAATAAATAAATAAAAATTATTTCCAAGCTTAGGAGGTTATATGTTATAAAACACCGAAGCTATAATTTGTAAATGGAATTGTTGCGCGTCCATGAGTCGGTCAGCTGGCCTCCGTGCCCCGAAATATAAATACACCACCATTAGGGGCGATTTGAGTAATGTTTTGCGGACGCGTCCGCTCCACCCGGGGTCCCAGTCATGAACGCCACTGCACTTGAAATAATACCCCCACTTGGCACATTGCCGCCACTTGAGAGCCAAATTGTTGTAGGGTGTCCGTGTGAGAAATTCAAAACTTTTAGGTTGAGCAATTTAATAAGGGCCGTTCCAGGAATTTCTTTTCCGAAAGGCAAATAGGGCTTCCCACCCGGCCATGCAATTGTTTAATCACACGCACCGAACTAAGCCCTGGGTCGGGGGGATGGCAACCCCGTCACCGGGACGGCTGTTGACCCACTGGAATCGATGGTGGTGATGCAATGTCATCTTGGTCCCGCCGGAGCAGAAGTGCAATGGTCGTGTTGACACGGCGCCTTTGACGGCTGGCAGATATGCTTTATGGCAGGTATGACACCATTCCGGAATGCAGCCAAAGCGCACTCGGGTTTAATCGAATGGGGCGACTAATTGGGGTTGCCATGCGGGGGGTCGCGACCACTAATTAGCTCACATGGCGGTACACAAAGTCAAATGTTAATTAATTAAGAGCGGATTTGTCGCCATATCCCCGGAATGTTAGTTGGGGGAGAATGGGATTTCAGCACCTGCCCGATGTCCTCGGCTATGCATACCACTTGGGGCTCGCCTCTTCCGTCCGATAAAAAAATTTTTTCTCAAAAATATCCAAGTCTTCTCAGCAGTATCTCCTCCGGGGCTTATTGCTGTAGCTCTGCGCCTGTTATGCAGCTCTGGTTAAACATTGATAAGCCGCCACTGGAGTTGCAGTCACGATCCGAAAAAACCTTATGTAGACATTAAGTTATTGTTGCCAAATATTGCACTTGAGTGTTTCCAGGCGCCAACATTGTTTACTCGGGGTGGACGATGTTTCCGCGCGTATGCCGGATAATGATAAGGATAACGAAGATAGCGATGCCGGGGAGGGAGGAAGTTGAAGAGTGCTCCTCGCTGTACCAGCTATGCTCCGTGTGCTTCTGCGCGCTCCTTTTGTGTCGAGCGGATTTACTTTCAACCAGGATGGAGAAGTCACGAATCGAAACTCAAACAAAAGCCGGAGGAGACTTAGAAATGATGCAGCAGACTCTCTGTGGCACTGGGACATCAACATGTCGGCACAGAAGGAAATCGATATGCACTTTGTGGAAGCTGGGATGTTGGGCGCTATGAAGCTGGGCCGCGGATGTGTTGTCTGTTAAGCGATTTTTAAATCGTTTGGCAACCGCGCTGCCAGCACTCACACTAATCGCATTAGCGAGCAGCAAAATAGTTTTAATACGAATAAATTACACATGATGTATCTATGTTTTAAGTTTTATTATAAATTTCAGCTTTTATTTTCTTTTCACTTTACTTCTCTGCACGAGCTTCTAATTCAAAGTAACGGGGATTCTGTTCGGCAGTATGGCAACTCCACAATAGCAAATAGGTCATTTTTATATTTTTCTTAAATCAATAAAATGTTAAATTCTACCAAACCACTGGCTCGATTTCGATGAATTATACATTAAAATAATAGGGAAATAAATACCAATTAGAGGGTGCATACATATCACAATGAAAATTTGAAACATAAAATATATATTTTTCAATACTTGGCGGCCAAAAGTATTCGATTGGCTCAATTAAGTGTTGTAGGTCGTAGCTTGGCACTTGGCGATATATCGATAAATACCTTTTCGTGGTAAATGTCTTGGCTGAATTTGCTTTCTCGCTGGTCTGGACAGTGTGACCGCGTGGCAAAAGCCATAATTGAAAATACTTGAATTTCTCGAAAACTGTGGGTTTGAATATGTCCGTCAAATTAGCGTCGGCCTGTTAGCAACGAAAGTGGAACGGTGGAATTTGGAACATGGGGGCTCTTTATATTTTTAAATTTTCTCGCTTTTTGGGGACCAAATCGAAAAATCTAAAATGCTAGATTGTTAAGAAAGAAAAGATCTATCGATCTAGGTAGGTTTGAGACACATCCGAGGTCTATTAATGTTTCAAAAATGCATTTGAAAAATCGTGTCCCCACAATTTTCTTAACTGCTCCCCTCACAGAGGTTGTGCCAATATGCACGATAAGCCAAGCTATTGGGAGTTAATTCAAGCTCCTTTTCTGAAAGTTTCATTAAAATCAAACCCACAGTTTTCGAGAAAACAGCCTAACAGTGACGCAACCTCGGATTTTCCCCATACAAAAAAGGGGGCAAAAATGAAATTACCTACGGCTCCACTCCTAGAAGTTGTGCCAACATGCACGGTATATGGGTAGATAGGGGATAATCTAAGAAGTGTTCTGTGAAAATGTTATCAAAATCAAACCCACAGATTTTGAGAAAACTGCTTTACAGTTGGGGGTGCTAAAAAGGTTAATAAAAGACCGTTTAATCCAGAAACTGAACCTTTAGATACTAAGACATGAACCTCAATGTAAACAGCTTAGCCATGACAATCATTCGACGCTAACTTTCTATAACTTTATACAACTTTCACAGAGGTTGTGCCAACTTGCACGGTATCGCATTAGAAGGGGCATCATTTTAGCTAATTTCTGAATAAATTACAGGCAATTCAAATCCACAGTTTTCGAGAAATTCAAGTATTTTCAATTATGGCTTTTGCCACGCGGTCACACTGTCCAGGCCAGCGAGAAATCGTATGCACCCGTGACATCAACCATCAAAATATATATGCAAATTTTAATTAATTCATACAACTCTCACAGAGATTGTGCCAACTTGCACGGTATCGCATTCGAAGGGGCATCATTATAGCTAATTTCTGAGTTAATTACAGGCAATTCAAACCCACAGTTTTCGAGAAATTCAAGTATTTTCAATTATGGCTTTTGCCACGCGGTCACACTGTCCAGACCAGCGAGAAAGCAAATTCAGCCAAGACATTTACCACGAAAAGGTATTTATCGGTATATGGCCAAGTTCCAAGCTACGACCTACAACACTTAATTGAGCCAATCGAATACTTTTGGCCGCCAAGTATTGAAAAATATATATTTTATGTTTCAAATTTTCATTGTGATATGTATGCACCCCCTAATTGGTATTTATTTCCCTATTATTTTAATGTATAATTCATCGAAATCGAGCCAGTGGTTTGGTAGAATTTAACATTTTATTGATTTAAGAAAAATATAAAAATTACCTATTTGCTATTGTGGAGTTGCCATACTGCCGAACAGAATCCCCGTTACTTTGAATTAGAAGCTCGTGCAGAGAAGTAAAGTGAAAAGAAAATAAAAGCTGAAATTTATAATAAAACTTAAAACATAGATACATCATGTGTAATTTATTCGTATTAAAACTATTTTGCTGCTCGCTAATGCGATTAGTGTGAGTGCTGGCAGCGCGGTTGCCAAACGATTTAAAAATCGCTTAACAGACAACACATCCGCGGCCCAGCTTCATCGCGCCCAACATCCCAGCTTCCACAAAGTGCATATCGATTTCCTTCTGTGTCGACATGTTGATGTCCCAGTGCCACAGAGAGTCTGCTGCATCATTTCTAAGTCTCCTCCGGCTTTTGTTTGAGTTTCGATTCGTGACTTCTCCATCCTGGTTGAAAGTAAATCCGCTCGACACAAAAGGAGCGCGCAGAAGCACACGGAGCATAGCTGGTACAGCGAGGAGCACTCTTCAACTTCCTCCCTCCCCGGCATCGCTATCTTCGTTATCCTTATCATTATCCGGCATACGCGCGGAAACATCGTCCACCCCGAGTAAACAATGTTGGCGCCTGGAAACACTCAAGTGCAATATTTGGCAACAATAACTTAATGTCAACATAAGGTTTTTTCGGATCGTGACTGCAACTCCAGTGGCGGCTTATCAATGTTTAACCAGAGCTGCATAACAGGCGCAGAGCTACAGCAATAAGCCCCGGAGGAGATACTGCTGAGAAGACTTGGATATTTTTGAGAAAACATTTTTTTATTGGACGGAAGAGGCGAGCCCCAAGTGGTATGCATAGCCGAGGACATCGGGCAGGTGCTGAAATCCCATTCTCCCCCAACTAACATTCCGGGGATATGGCGACAAATCCGCTCTTAATTAATTAACATTTGACTTTGTGTACCGCCATATGAGCTAATTAGAGGTCGCGACCCCCCGCATGGCGACCCCAATTAGTCGCCCCATTCGATTAAACCCGAGTGCGCTTCGGCTGCTTTCCGGAATGGTGTCATACCTGCCATAAAGCATGTCTGCCAGCCGTCAAAGGCGCCGTGTCAACACGACCATTGCACTTCTGCTCCGGCGGGACCAAGATGACATTGCATCACCACCATCGATTCCAGTGGGTCAACAGCCGTCCCGGTGACGGGGTTGCCATCCCCCCGACCCAGGGCTTAGTTCGGTGCGTGTGATTAAACAATTGCATGGCCGGGTGGGAAGCCCTATTTGCCTTTCGGAAAAGAAATTCCTGGAACGGCCCTTATTAAATTGCTCAACCTAAAAGTTTTGAATTTCTCACACGGACACCCTACAACAATTTGGCTCTCAAGTGGCGGCAATGTGACAAGTGGGGGTATTATTTCAAGTGCAGTGGCGTTCATGACTGGGACCCCGGGTGGAGCGGACGCGTCCGCAAAACATTACTCAAATCGCCCCTAATGGTGGTGTATTTATATTTCGGGGCACGGAGGCCAGCTGACCGACTCATGGACGCGCAACAATTCCATTTACAAATTATAGCTTCGGTGTTTTATAACATATAACCTCCTAAGCTTGGAAATAATTTTTATTTATTTATTTACAATCTGGTTTTGGGACAATTGCAAATTGCCACCAACCACTTAATTTAGCTATAGCTACTGGGCCTTAAGCTATTTACATATTTTCTGCAAAAGTTTATTTATATATAGTTATTAACAAAATTTAGATATTGTTATATAAGCGTATGGCCTTGATGAAATCATTGGCGCTGGCGATATTGGTGGATTTTGGGGATAGGGCATCAGGTGACTTTATGGAGAGGAAAAAGTGCCGCACGTTGTTTCGCGTACCGCAGTGCTCGCACTGGGGTGGGGGTTGTTTATTGAGAACATGCCCATGGGTGTATCTTGAGTGTCCAAAACGTAGTCTTAAGAATTTTGTGAGATCTCTGCGGTTGATGTTGTCTTCGGATGGGATGGTGTAATCTTTAATTGATCATTTCTTTTCGTTGACATATTTGTAGTGGTCAGATGCGTTTTGCCAGATCGATTCCATTTGTTTTTTGAAAGTATTTTTAATGAATAACTGTGTGTCTGTGAAGTTATAGTTGCATTCCATAACCTGTGGGCTTCTTTTGTTGTGAGCTTCTTTTGCTGCTAGGTCTGATGTGTCGTTACCTGGAATCCACAGTAATATAATCTTTGGTTGGTGGCGGTTGAGGATGTCTCGAGTACGAACGGTATAGAAAGATTGGTTATTGGTGTTGGTAACTAAAGTTACAGCCCTTCAGTTAAAAAAAAAGTTTCACTTGTGAATCACCTTGTGAATCCCGTGGGACATGTCCTCTTGCACAAGTGAAGAACAAGTGACGCTCCATATAGAAAATTGTATGGGATGTCCGCATTTTCACAAGTGAAAATTCAAATGAAAATTTTTCGAAGTCCCACGGGATTTCACTTGTTCCTTAAACCCATTTTTCGTATGGCCTGTCACGTGCCGGTGACACGTCTCAAGTGAAATCACTTGTGAAAATAACATTTTTCCCATGAGTTTTCACTTATGAAATCTCTTGCAAGTGACACGTCCCAAGTCAAATCACTTGTGAAAATGAGATTTTTTCCATGCGTTTTCACTTATTAAATCACTTGCAAGTGACACGTCCCAAGTGAAATCACTTGTGAAAATCAGAATTTTTCAATGAGTTTTCACTTATTAAATCACTTGCAAGTGACACGTCCCAAGTCAAATCACTTGTGAAAATGAGATTTTTTCCATGCGTTTTCACTTATGAAATCACTTGCAAGTGATACGTCCCAAGTGAAATCACTTGTGAAAATCAGATTTTTTCCATAAGTTTTCACTTATAGAATTTAAAATACATAAATTTGTATATACTTTTAAATATTTTCTGTTAAAGGACAATTATTTTTAGTAAGCCTAATTTTGTGTTACGTTAATTTGCTTTTTACATTGGTCATCGCCTTCCTTAAACCTTTGTCCGGGTCCTCCGAATCCTTGGCCAACGCTCCTGATAACGATCGTAACGAGTGATACACACATCGAAAGGTATCGTAAAAACCAAAAAGATTGCATACCAAGACTTTCGAAATATAGATTTGTTTGGGAGAAAAGGCGGTGAAAGTGTAAAAGTAAAATTTTAGAAAATTGGAGCTGCTGGATACGGTGGGGCTAAAAACCCCCGGCTATTTAGCTAGTTTTATTCTTACTGTGAATAAGCGTCGAATGACACCTCATTTGTTGAAATGAATTTTAAAAGCAATTAAAACTTATACCAAAAGTACACCAAACTTTTATAAACTATATACTCATGTTTGTTAAATTAAGTTTAGTTCGACTTAACTTGTTTCCAGTCCATTTTTAAAGTACTTAGACCAGATAATAATAAGAAACAACACGATCCTTGAACGATCACATTTTCCCCAATTTCAAAGGCGACTCAACATACAAGCTCAAAGTGTCCCAACTTACAGACCTCCTAATTTTCCGACCTCTCCCCTAAAAATTAAAAAAATTACATGAATATTTTCTTGTTATTTTCAGAAATAAAAATGTAAACGTGACCAAGGCTATAGAAGCCGCTTTAGAGCTATGACTAATAGGGACGTCAGGCCGTTTGTCAGAAAACGAGTACCAAATAATTCTTACGTCTTTACGTAAAAATTTTTGTATTGCCAATAGTGGATATTTTAAGCAAAAAAATTTTTATTTTAAGCAAAAAAATGCTCCAAAAAAATGGCAGAAACGATTTTTCCTAAATTACAAAAGAGTTTTAGAAAAGTTGAATTTAAAAAGAAAGACTTTTTTATTGGAAAATAAATCAGAGAAATCAGAAAATGAATTTCCTGAAGTTAGTGGTAGTGGCTTCCTGAATTGCAATCACTTCCGCTTGGAAAACACTACAGTGGTCTGGTAGGCGGAATGAGACTTTTAAGTCTAGTTCGGGGGAAAAGACTCCCCCACCTGTTTGGGAGTTAAGCTTGGAACCGTCAGTGTATATGTTGACGGCGTTTACGAATTTATGTGGGAGGTTGTCCCAGTCTGAACGGGTGGGTATATAAATTTTGTATCTTCTTTTGAAGTCGACTATGGGTGGGGCGTAGTCTGTATAACGTGGTAGGGGTGAATGCTTTGATAGGATATTGGAGTGACCCGTGGAGCCTGTTGTCCATGCCGCTGCTTCACGGAGCCTCAGCGCTGTGGCTGATGCCCAGCTTTTGGCAAGTAGGTCCAGGGGTTGGAGATCGAGAATTGTATTTAGTGCCTCAGTGGCGGTAGTGCGCAGCGCCCCACTGATGCAGAGCTCTGCGCCTCTTTGGATCTTGTGAAGGATCCGGAGGTTACAGTTTTTATCTAGAGAAGGCCACCAAACGATGTTTCCGTAGAGTAGAATGGGCCTGACTATTGCAGTATATAGCCAGTGAACTATCATGGGGGAGAAACCCCACTTCCTCCCCATGGCTTTTTTACAAGCGAAGAGGGCTATGGCCGCTTTGCGTGTGCGATCTAGGATGCTATCAGTCCAGAGGAGCTTTTTGTCAAGAATGACACCTAGGTACTTTGCTTGGTTGCTAAAGGTTAGGCGCGTTTGGTGTAGTTTTGGGGGAACTAGAATTGGTACCTTGTACTTCCTTGTAAAGAGAACTAGTTCGGTTTTTTCCGGGTTAACTCACAGTCCACAGCCAGCTGTCCACCGGGAGAGGGTGGATAGGGCTGTCTCCATTAGATTGCAAAGGGTTTGCGGGAATTTACCCTGCAGTAGGATAACCACGTCATCCGCGTAGGCTACCACTTTTGTGCCCGCCTCTTCTAGGAGTGAAAGCAGTTTGTTGACCACTAAAACCCATAGAAGAGGTGAGAGTACGCCCCTTGGGGGGTTCCTCTACTGACGTTCCTGGTCGAGTGGGCCGGTCCCATAGTGAAGTGCACTACCCTGCTGGTTAGCATGGTGTGTATGAGTCCCACTATGGGCCACTCAATGCCCAGTTCAGTCAGAGCACAAGTAATCGCCGTTGGGGTGACGTTGTTAAAGGCGCCTTTTATGTCTAGAAACGCTACAAGAGAGTATTCCTTATTGCGGAAGCCTCGTTCTGTACTGTACACTAGAGAGTGGAGGGCGGTATCGGTTGACCTACCCTTACGGTACGCATGCTGTGCGTCAGAGAGTAGGCTATGGTCGATGGTTAGTCTGATATGGGTGTCGATTAGCCTTTCCAGGGTCTTCAACAAGAAGGAAGAGAGACTGATCGGGCGGAAGTCCTTTGGGTTGGTGTGGGAGGGCTTGCCGGCTTCGGTATAAAAATTACCTTAACGTCCAGCCACCTTGTTGGAATATGGTTTAGAGCAAGGCAGCCGTTGAAGATGGCTGTCAGCCAGGGAAGGGACATATCTAGTGTCCGTTGTAACTGGGCCGGGAAGAACCCATCTGGGCCAGGTGATTTGCAGGGCTTAAAAGAGTTGACAGCCCACTGAATGCGGCCAGGGTTTGAAATGTTGTCAATACTCTGGTCGTCTAAATTCTCCTCTATGTGGAGGTCCTCCACTACATGGGTGTTCTTAGGGAAGTGGGTGTCTAATAGTAGTTCAAGGGTTTCCTGAATGTTTTCCGTCCAGCTGTCAGCATTGGTTTTAAGATAGCCAATGGTCGCTGGAGCTTTAGCTAGAATTTTTCTGAGTCTGGATGCCTCCGCAGTAGATTCTATACCACTGCAGAAGTTAGCCCAGGCTCTTCGTTTTGATATTCTAATTTCCTTTTTGTATACGCTTAGTTTTGTATGATATAAATTCCAGGAGGATTCGCTATTATTGTATTTAGCTTTATTGAAGTAAGTTCTACACTCTCTTTTAAGGTTCGCTAGGGTTGGGTTCCACAATGGGGGTTTGTTCTTTGTTTTGACTGTTCTACATTACATTGCCCTGGTACCACCCTGCATCTGTGCAATCGGGTGGCGGGCCTGGGTTTTCGTCCAGCACTTTCAAGGCCACTGATGCAAGGGCCCGTCTAACCAGACCCCATTGGTTTCTTGGGATCCTTCCGCCTTCAACGCTCTGGTCGATGACACCAATGATCTTCCGATCCTTTACCACTTCCGCAAAGGATCTCGACCATGTGCCGCGGTCAGTTACCTTAGCCTTCTTGCTCGCTGGTTGAGCTGACTCCATCGACCTCTCTCGCTTGTTGCTGTGGGTGGTGGTCATAGCGATGTCGAAGTCTGGGATAATTGCCTTTGCCCAGGCTATGTCCTCTTGGATTTTCAGGTAATCCAATTTCGATGTCTGATCCTCCCGTATCGGATTGGTGGCCAGCCGTTTGAGGATCCTAGAAGCCTTCCTTCTTTCAAGAGGTCCTGCCTGGTTAGGTGGTACCCTTTTAAACTCCTTTGCCCTGGTACTCACCACGAGACCGGCCTTAGCGCTACCCTCAGGTTGGAGTGGCTTGTTAGCCACACATACGCTGGTGGGAGGCTTGGGCTTGTCGCTATGGCGAGTTGGGCTTAGCCGGCTGCGTTGTTCGCTGGCCTTGGCAGGGGTGGACGTCTCGTGGACTGGGGTAGTCAGAGCCGTGATCTTGCTCTTTCTTTCGTCGTTGGTTACGACTTCCGACTTTATAAGAGTGTCGGGCTCTTGTCTTGTGCAGTCTTTTAATTTTATATTTGTTAAATTCTTCATGTTAATTCCCACGAGCTGCGGAGAAAGGACAGGTCCACCCGGGCAGAGATCCGCCGTACCCGGGTAAGGCTGAATTAGAACAGGCGGTCGCCACTTGCCTGAACTCACCGTTTGAGACTGAGTTGTTTGATGACTCGGGCTCCCAGCCAGATTGACTCTCGGCACGGTACGAGTGACACCTTAGTCCAGCCCGGGGTGAGATGAGTTGTGTGGGTAGGGAAGAGGTAGGTACAGAGCGTGTGGGCAGGGGTGTGTGTGAGCTATTTGTCGGAGGCGGCAGCACAAGCGCGACGTCGGTACTGCTACGGCGCAGATACCCGCTGACTGTCCGGGGCTACTTATTTGCGCTTCGTGTTGGGGGCTTGGTGGTAGCCGGGCCGTGTCCAACTTCCACGCTTATTCGTAGCTACCCTGGAGAACCAGGGCGCTCGCTATCCGCAACCTGCGACCCGTTCGGTAGCCTTCAGCTCGGCGCCCTCAGAGCCATCCCACTAGCTCTTTGGCCGAAAAAAAAGGAACAAGTGAAATCCCGTGGGACTTCGAAAAATTTTCATTTGAATTTTCACTTGTGAAAATGCGGACATCCCATACAATTTACTATATGGAGCGTCACTTGTTCTTCACTTGTGCAAGAGGACATGTCCCACGGGATTCACAAGGTGATTCACAAGTGAAACTTTTTTTTTTAACTGAAGGGCTGTAACTTTAGTTACCAACACCAATAACCAATCTTTCTATACCGTTCGTATTCGAGACATCCTCAACCGCCACCAACCAAAGATTATATTACTGTGGATTCCAGGTAACGACACATCAGACCTAGCAGCAAAAGAAGCTCACAACAAAAGAAGCCCACAGGTTATGGAATGCAACTATAACTTCACAGACACACAGTTATTCATTAAAAATACTTTCAAAAAACAAATGGAATCGATCTGGCAAAACGCATCTGACCACTACAAATATGTCAACGAAAAGAAATGATCAATTAAAGATTACACCATCCCATCCGAAGACAACATCAACCGCAGAGATCTCACAAAATTCTTAAGACTACGTTTTGGACACTCAAGATACACCCATGGGCATGTTCTCAATAAACAACCCCCACCCCAGTGCGAGCACTGCGGTACGCGAAACAACGTGCGGCACTTTCTCCTCTCCATAAAGTCACCTGATGCCCTATCCCCAAAATCCACCAATTGGCGCCAGCGCCAATGATTTCATCAAGGCCATACGCTTATATAACAATATCTAAATTTTGTTAATAACTATATATAAATAAACTTTTGCAGAAAATATGTAAATAGCTTAAGGCCCAGTAGCTATAGCTAAATTAAGTGGTTGGTGGCAATTTGCAATTGTCCCAAAACCAGAATATAAATAAATAAATAAAAATTATTTCCAAGCTTAGGAGGTTATATGTTATAAAACACCGAAGCTATAATTCAGCTGGCCTCCGTGCCCCGAAATATAAATACACCACCATTGGGGGCGATTTGAGTGTTTTGCGGACGCGTCCGCTCCACCCGGGGTCCCAGTCATGAACGCCACTGCACTTGAAATACTACCCCCACTTGGCACATTGCCGCCACTTGAGAGCCAAATTTTTGTAAGGTGTCCGTATGAGAAATTCAAAACTTTTAGGTTGAGCAATTTAATAAGGGCCGTTCCAGGAATTTCTTTTCCGAAAGGCAAATAGGGCTTCCCACCCGGCCATGCAATTGTTTAATCACACGCACCGAACTAAGCCCTGGGTCGGGGGGATGGCAAACCCGTCACCGGGACGGCTGTTGACCCACTGGAATCGATGGTGGTGATGCAATGTCATCTTGGTCCCGCCGGAGCAGAAGTGCAATGGTCGTGTTGACACGGCGCCTTTTACGGCTGGCAGATATGATTTATGGCAGGTATGACACCATTCCGGAATGCAGCCAAAGCGCACTCGGGTTTAATAGAATGGGGCGACTAATTGGGGTCGCCATGCGGGGGGTCGCGACCACTAATTAGCTCACATGGCGGTACACAAAGTCAAATGTTATAATGTAGACATTATTATGTAGACATTAAATAGTTGTTGCCAAATATTGCACTTGAGTGTTTCCAGGCGCCAACATTGTTTACTCGGGGTGGAGGATGTTTCCGCGCGTATGCCGGATAATGATAAGGATAACGAAGATAGCGATGCCGGGGAGGGAGGAAGTTGAAGAGTGCTCCTCGCTGTACCAGCTAAGCTCCGTGTGCTTCTGCGCGCTCCTTTTGTGTCGAGCGGATTTACTTTCAACCAGGATGGAGAAGTCACGAATCGAAACTCAAACAAAAGCCGGAGGAGACTTAGAAATGATGCAGCAGACTCTCTGTGGCACTGGGACATCAACATGTCGACACAGAAGGAAATCAATATGCACTTTGTGGAAGCTGGGATGTTGGGCGCGATGAATGTGGGCCGCGGGTGTGTTGTCTGTTAAGCGATTTTTAAATTGTTTGGCAACCGCGCTGCCAGCACTCACACTAATCGCATTAGCGAGCAGCAAAATAGTTTTAATACGAATAAATTACACATAATGTATCTATGTTTTAAGTTTTATTATAAATTTCAGCTTTTATTTTCTTTTCACTTTACTTATCTGCACGAGCTTCTAATTCAAAGTAACGGGGATTCTGTTCGGCAGTATGGCAACTCCACAATAGCAAATAGGTAATTTTTATATTTTTCTTAAATCAATAAAATGTTAAATTCTACCAAACCACTGGCTCGATTTCGATGAATTATACATTAAAATAATAGGGAAATAAATACCAATTAGGGGGTGCATACATATCACAATGAAAATTTGAAACATAAAAATATATATTTTTCAATACTTGGCGGCCAAAAGTATTCGATTGGCTCAATTAAGTGTTGTAGGTCGTAGCTTGGCACTTGGCGATATATCGATAAATACCTTTTCGTGGTAAATGTCTTGGCTGAATTTGCTTTCTCGCTGGTCTGGACAGTGTGACCGCGTGGCAAAAGCCATAATTGGAAATACTTGAATTTCTCGAAAACTGTGGGTTTGACTTGCCTGTAATTAACTCAGAAATTAGCTATAATGATGCCCCTTCGAATGCGATACCGTGCAAGTTGGCACAACATCTGTGAGAGTTGTATGAATTAATTAAAATTTGCATATATATTTTGATGGTTGATGTCACGGGTGCATACGATTTCTCGCTGGCCTGGACAGAGTGACCGCGTGGCAAAAGCCATAATTGAAAATACTTGAATTTCTCGAAAACTGTGGGTTTGAATTGCCTGTAATTTATTCAGAAATTAGCTAAAATGATGCCCCTTCGAATGCGATACCGTGCAAGTTGGCACAACCCCTGTGAGAGTTGTATGAATTAATATGCAAACTTTAGTTTGCATATATATTTTGATGGTTGATGTCACGGGTGCATACGATTTCTCGCTGGCCTGGACAGTGTGACCGCGTGGCAAAAGCCATAATTGAAAATACTTGAATTTCTCGAAAACTGTGGATTTGAATTGCCTGTAATTTATTCAGAAATTAGCTAAAATGATGCCCCTTCTAATGCGATACCGTGCAAGTTGGCACAACCTCTGTGAAAGTTGTATAAAGTTATAGAAAGTTAGCGTCGAATGATTGTCATGGCTAAGCTGTTTACATTGTGGTTCATGTCTTAGTATCTAAAGGTTCAGTTTCTGGATTAAACGGTCTTTTATTAACCTTTTTAGCACCCCCAACTGTAAAGCAGTTGTCTCAAAATCTGTGGGTTTGATTTTGATAAAATTTTCACAGAACACTCCTTAGATTATCCCCTATCTACCCATATACCGTGCATGTTGGCACAACTTCTAGGAGTGGAGCCGTAGGTAATTTCATTTTTGCCCCCTTTTTTGTATGGGGAAAATCCGAGGTTGCGTCACTGTTAGGCTATTTTCTCGAAAACTGTGGGTTTGATTTTAATGAAACTTTCAGAAAAGGAGCTTGAATTAACCCCCAATAGCTTGGCTTATCGTGCATATTGGCACAACCTCTGTGAGGGGAGCAGTTAAGAAAATTGTGGGGACACGATTTTTCAAATGCATTTTTGAAACATTAATAGACCTCGGATGTGTCTCAAACCTACCTAGATCGATAGATCTTTTCTTTCTTAACAATCTAGCATTTTAGATTTTTCGATTTGGTCCCCAAAAAGCGAGAAAATTTAAAAATAAAAAGAGCCCCCATGTTCCAAATTCCACCGTTCCACTTTCGTTGCTAACAGGCCGACGCTAATTTGACGGACATTGCTAACAGGCCGACGCTAATTTGAAGGACATAAATATTTATTTGTATTTACGCACTTACGTTTCCGTCACTTACGTTGCTGATAGCGATAACAGCGATAAGTCAGTTGAAAAATATCACGATATAAATATTTATTTTTATACGAAAAGTATCGATTTTGATACATTTCTCCCATCCCTAGCGTCGGCTTTTGAATATAATATAAACGACGCGCCGAAAGTAAATGTTATTTGTACCCCGTGCCCCGTGTATTTTTTTTTCGCGTCTAGTAGTCCTTGTGCCCGTCGAACGGAAGTGTCAAACTCACCAGTGCTAGTCGCCCCAGTTGTGCAGTCAGTAGGAGCACAGGCTTCCACATTTCCACACAGGACAGACGTGTTTTCTGCTCTCGCTGCCCGGCAAACACAAACATTTATTGAATATTTTCTACACTTTTTGTTCGGTCGTGTTTTTTTTATTTTGCTAAAGTCACGTTGTGCCATAGGTATTGTTTTCGGTTGGGTTTTCGGGGAACAGTGCCGTTGTTCGTCGGGGGTCTAGTGACCTTGCGCGACCCGCACCATGGACCTGCGCAGCTGGCGTAAGGTCCTTATCCAGTGGGTAAGTAGTAGAGATCCTGGGATCTTCGCAGGTCTTCCCGATGCCATCCACTTACGCGATTTCCCAACACAGGTCATCGAGTGTCGCTTCACCGAACACAACTTCATCACGCTGGAGCAGTCGGACATCGATGCCTTCTTCTCGATCTACGTGCAAAAGGCCCAGGTGGCGCCGGTGGAGGAGGAGAACGCGCTGCCGACCCAGCCCGGGGAGCACCGCTCGCCTTTGCAGAACTTCCTCCGAGGTGAGTTCGGGTATTTTGCATTTCCAGCCCGAAATAATTTTGCATGTCATGTCTCCTGAAAAACAGGGTTGTCATCCTTCATCTATTTTACTACTATACTATACTATTTTTTCAATACTATACTATACTATAGGGGATACTATTTTTTCAAAGTCATGGTTGCCCAAATGTCATGAGTCTACATTTCAAGACACCTTTGATATAGGAACTTTCATATAGAAAAAACATAGGCACCTACCAGAGTCGATTGTTAAAGAACTGATTATATGAGAATTTCACTTTGTTGTAAACAGAACAAGTGGAAATAATGGTATTCAAGGACTAATGGTCATTGTATATTATTTCAGTACTGTCTGGGTGTATTACCTCATATCTAGATAAGAAAAAAATGTTTTGGATATAGGAACATTCATGGGGAAAAGGAAGGACTTTGTATAGACCCTAACCGACTTGATATTTAACTTATAGAACTGATTATATGAGCAATTTTTTTTAATTTCAATAAAACTAGTTGAAATATAAGTATTGTTCAAGGGCAAATGTTTATTTTATTCCTATTTAGTCAAATATTGAATTGTGATTATAAATACAAGGGAATATAAATTCTTTTTAGATATGTACATATCAAATTCCCCTTTTTAATTTAGTTATTTTCTTATTTTGGGATTTTCAAAGGATTTTCTTTCTTCCATTTTACTTTACTTCACTTTATTGTCAATAAACTAGTTGAAATAGTAGGATTATTCAAGGATTAATGGCCATTTTATACAATTTTAGTGAAACCTTAGATTACTATAGGACATGCAAGGGTATGTACACTTCTCAAGTCCTCTTTTAAGCTAGTTCCCTTGGCGCCTCGAAAAGGTTTTGGGATTTTCCAATGATTTTCCTCCCCTAACTTGTTGCTTAAAACTAGCCAAATAATGAGACCCATTTTTATTCCAACGCAGATCATTATCCAGAGTTCAGTGCCCACATAGATGGCCGTGGACAACTTGTGACCGCGGACTACGTGTACGTCTAAACACTGCTCCTGCATTACTCGTGCGTGAAGCAGCCCAGCGTGTTCATCCACAGCATCTGCAAGAAGCTGCCTGAGCTAGTGCAGACTTGCATCGCAAACTTCTTCGGCCAGACATTGGAGCAACAGCTGACGCGCCAATTTCTCCGCCAGTCTATGAACAATGTGGCTGTGGTTTACCGCCAGGGCGTCCAGATCAGCCCCAGTCGTCCGAGCTGCAGCACCATGAGTCTCGAGCTAACCATTGACACCACACCGGGCACATCCTCGTCCACATCCGCATCGCCTCAGCCGCCGAGCTGATCATCGCGATCGCCAGCGCCTCCAAATGTCCGCCAACGAAATGCTAGCAGCGCACCCGGGAGCTGCACGGTGTTCGCGCCCAGCTGGAGGTGGTGTCCTACGAGAAGACCATGCTCGAGGAGCAGCAAACGAAGAAGGAGGACCTGATCATAGAAATGCTGGACAACACTGATGGGGCCAGAGGCTCGATGCTGTGCGAAGCAAGCCACACTCTCGCTTATCTCCAGCAAGATAGCGTTCTGCTTCTGCAGCTCTTCCCTCAGCTCGGCGTTCTCGTGCTCCTTCTCGCGCAGCTGCTTGTCGACCACAGAGCTGTCCAGATTCTCGGGCGTGGTGTTCGGGGACAGGGAACAGTTGAGCAAATCCGAGGACGCATTTAGAACCTCACGTCGGTTGTGTAACTCCTCGCGCGCTTCCTGTAGACAACGATCCAGCTCCTGCTTGTCGCGCTTCAGAGAGCTGATTGTATCTTCTCTGGAAGATACAATCAGGCTGGATTCCTCCAGGCGCTGTTCCAGCTCCCGGATTCTGTCCACGCACGCGAGTATGTTCCCGGACGTTTTAAGCTATTCAAGAAGAAAAACAAAAAAAATATAAATATATATTTATGGAATTTTGGGTAGGTATTATGTAGGTACTTTCAATTTAGATTTCCTAAACGGCGCCCTTTTTCGCCAATATTAATTTTAGAATTATGTACCTAGTAGCTTAACATGATTAATAACCATTAAATATGAATTCAAAAATATTAATTTAACAAATAAAATTCCCTCTCAATACCCAAAGTGTGTACAGTTCCGACCCAAAGGTGACTAGTTTTTCGCTGATATTCACACAAAATTCAGCGCCTCTAAATGTCCGCTCCGCTCACACCCAGAACCGAGCTGCTGGAGCAGCGCACCCGGGAGCTGCGCGGTGTTCGCGCCCAGCTGGAGGTGGTGTCCTACGAGAAGACCATGCTCGAAGGGCAGCAAGTGGAGGAGGATCTGATTAAAACGCTAAACAAAGGTAAGAATGCCTCATAGATCTTGTGGCTTACATCCCTCTGATAGTAGTTAAATATGATAGTAACATATTTTATCGTTTTTTCCCATTACAGAGAACATGATGGCCAAGAGTCAACTGGCCAAGCTCAAGAACGCCGTCCAGAATGGTGAGAATGCCGACAACGTGCTAAATGAGTTCGATCATGTAGGTAGTAGACCACCAGATGGTCACAGGTACTTGGTGCCATAAACCAATAATAAAACTTTCCTCATTTCAGTTGAAGCGAAGCCTGATGAAGGAAAGCAGCCAAAAGGAGGCCATTATAGCCGAGACTAACGATAAGCTACAGGATTTGCGCGCCGAAAAATCCGAGCTTGTCGAGCAGGTATGCTACCTGTCTGATTTTATGGGGGCATTACACAAAAGAACTAAATCCGGCGAATTTTGTGTGAATATCAGCGAAAAACTAGTCACCTTTGGGTCGGAACTGTACACACTTTTGGTATTGAGAGGGAATTTTATTTGTTAAATTAATATTTTTGAATTCATATTTAATGGTTGTTAATTATTTAATTAAATTAAAGCTACTAGGTACATATTTCTAAAATTAATATTGGCGAAAAAGGGCGCTGTTTAGGAAATATAAATTCAAAGTACCTACATAATACCTACCCAAAATTCCATAAATATATATTTATATTTTTTTGTTTTTCTTCTTGAATAGCTGGAACAGCGCCTGGAGGAATCCAGCCTGAAGCGCGACAAGCAGGAGCTGGATCGTTGTCTACAGGAAGCGCGCGAGGAGTTACACAACCGACGTGAGGTTCTAAATGCGTCCTCGGATTTGCTCAACTGTTCCCTGTCCCCGAACACCACGCCCGAGAATCTGCACAGCTCTGTGGTCGACAAGCAGCTGCGCGAGAAGGAGCACGAGAACGCCGAGCTGAGGAAAGAGCTGCAGAAGCAGAACGCTATCTTGCTGGAGCTAAGCGAGAGTGTGGCTTGCTTCGTCGAGAAGCACAGCATCGAGCCTGACCGTCTGGCCCCATCAGTGTTGTCCAGCATTTCTATGATCAGGTCCTCCTTCTCCGTTTGCTGCTCCTCGAGCATGGTCTTCTCGTAGGACACCACCTCCAGCTGGGCGCGAACACCGTGCAGCTCCCGGGTGCGCTGCTAGCATTTCGTTGGCGGACATTTGGAGGCGCTGGATGACGGATCTGTGGCGTGCTGCTCGGCGGCTGAGGCGATGCGGATGTGGACGAGGATGTGTCCGGTGTGGTCTCAATGGTCAGTTCGGGACTCATGGTGCTGCAGCTCGGACGACTGGGGCTGATCTGGACGCCCTGGCGGTAAATCACAGCCACATTGTTCATAGACTGGCGGAGAAATTGGCGCGTCAGCTGTTGCTCCAACGTCTGGCCGAAGAAGTTTGCGATGCAGGTCTGCACTAGCTCCGGCAGCTTCTTGCAGATGCTGTGGATAAACACGCTGGGCTGCTTCACGCATGAGTAATGCAGGAGCAGTGTGTAGACATACACGTAGTCCGCGGTCACAAGTTGGCCACGGCCATCTATGTGGGCACTGAACTCTGGATAATGATCTCGGAGGAAGTTCTGCAGGGGGGGGCGGTGCTCCCCAGGCTGGGCCGGCAGCGCGTTCTCCTCCTCTACCGGCGCCACCTGGGCCTTTTGCACGTAGATCGAGAAGAAGGCATCGATGTCCGACTGCTCCAGTGTGATGAAGTTGTGTTCGGTGAAGCGACACTCGATGACCTACTGGATAAGGACCTTACGCCAGCTGCGCAGGTCCATGGTGCGGGTCGCGCAAGGTCACTAGACCCCCAAGACGAACAACGGCACTGTTCCCCGAAAACCGAAACGAAAACAATACCGATGGCACAACGTGACTTTAGCAAAATAAAAAAAACCACCGAACAAAAAGTGTAGAAAATATTCACTAAATGTTTGTTTGCCGGGCAGAGAGAGCAGCAAACAGGCCTGTCGTGTGTGGAAATGTGGAAACTTGTGGTCCTACTGACTGCACAACTGGGGCGACTAGCACTGGTGAGTTTGACACTTCCGTTCGACGGGCACAAGGACTACTAGACGCGAAAAAAAAAACACGGGGAACAAATAACAATTACTTTCGGCGCGTCGTTTATTTTATATTCAAAAAACAGCAACAAACGGAAAACACAAGCGAGCGGCCACAGCAAGCAAACACAACAGACGCAAAACAACATTGAAAGTTGTAAAGAAGTCTCGTAGGCTGGGATATACTCAGTCCCGCCAGGGTCTCTTTACCGAAAATATTTGTAAAGATATGGGACAAAAAGGTCTAATACGAAAATCGGTTGGCTGGCGTGAGATGTAGAGTGCCAGCCACCGGGGTACGGAGTGAGAGAAACAGTTTATTCGGTGTCTGTAGCAGAGTGAAAAGCGTCAGCGGTAACGCATTCGCTACGAGAAGGCCGAGATAGAGGGGATCGATTATGGGGACAACTTTTCCCTAGGGCAGAATTTATGGCCTAAAATCTAGGCATTTGTCTGGAAATATTCATATTTATGCGTGGCCAGCTTGATTGGATTTTTTTCCCTACGAGTTGCATTAAAATCAGGCGAGAAATACATTTA
Organism: Drosophila suzukii; assembly: GCF_043229965.1. Classification (NCBI taxonomy): domain Eukaryota; kingdom Metazoa; phylum Arthropoda; class Insecta; order Diptera; family Drosophilidae; genus Drosophila; species Drosophila suzukii. The sequence continues at coordinate 1,935,370 of NC_092085.1, forward strand.
TTGGGGTATTTTTATTGATTCATTTGTAACTCGAGTTTCTACTTTATTTTGTTTTCCCAGTGTAGTCGGGCGCGAGTTGGCTCAATACAGCCGGCAGTGATAGAAGAAGAAGAATAAATTTTGCTTTTAAAAAAATATTTCCCGAAGTTCCTTTGAAAAGAGGGTGTGGCAGTGCGTAGTATTTTTAATATCTGAGAAATATTTTTATTTAATTAATGAGCAACAGGTTTCCTAAAGTTGAGTCCACCCCTTTCTCTCGGTGTAGTCAGCTCGGAAATCAAATCAGAAATCAAAGTAGTCAAAGGGAAAAAGAACAACATGGCAGCGGCAAATTTTGTGTTCAGATATGTAAGAAAATATTCTTTGTTTAAATTCTTGGTTCATGTTTTTTTTTTCTCAGTGCTCGCAATTAACGGGTTAGGTAGGTCATGGTTTATAAATTCTAGCCTACTCTGGGCGAAACCGCATCGAGGCCTTCGAGAAATTTCTCATTGCACGGGACTCTCACGCTCTCACGCACACACACACGCGTGACTCCGGGTGCTCCGCCGCTGGTCCTGGGCAGGCACACTCTCCTCGAGGTCGTCTAGGTAAACTCCTTCCTGGGTCACTTGGCATCAGCCCGAAGGCAAAAGACTCCTGTTGTCCACATAAATATGCTCTGCTCGCACTTCTGATCCCGTGCGCCGCCTTTGCAAGAGTCCCCTGCTTCTCGCACTTCTGGTCCGGTGCGCCGCGTTTTCCAAAAGTCCAAAAGTGAACTGCTCGCACTTCTGGTCCGGTGCGCCGCGTTTTCCAAAAGAGAGACCTGATTCTGATCCCGTGCACCGCCTTTGCAAAAATGACTCCTCGCACTTCTGATCCCGTGCACCGCCTTTTCCAAAAGAGAGCTCCTGTTTCTGATCCCGTGCACCGCCTTTGCAAAAATGACTCCTAGCACTTCTGATCCCGTGCACCGCCTTTTCCAAAAGAGAGCTAGTCAAGCTTTGCCGCCGCGTTTTGTTCAAGTTTTCGGCTGCTCTGGGTTTTTTCCACTTGTCGAAGTTTCGGTACTCCTTTTCTCTCGCTCTTCCCTTGGCGCGTGCCAATTTTCGGGGGTTGTTTTCCTCCTCGATCGCATGTCCTCTCTCGCTTGCTCCTGTGCGGCGCTGCACTTATCGTGGTGAATATTTCGTTGCTCTCCTGGTGTGTGTGTGTGTGTGTGTGTGGCTACTGCTGATGTGAGAACGGAGGGGGAAAAGGTAAACAGAACCTATCGCTTAGGCTGAGCTAAAATAATTATTGTGTATCAATATAACTACAAATCTTATGATTATTGGCTAAGCTTATATATTAAATGCACTGTACAATGTTTTTTTTTACAAAGTTATTCGCGAGGGTTTTGTTTGCTGTTGGCGCTGGCGATGTTGTAGCTGCTAGCTGGCGTTGTTGTTGGCGCTGGCGGCCGATGCTGTTGGCGCTGGCGATGTTGTAGCTGCTAGCTGGCGATGTTGTTGGCGCTGGCGGCCGATGCTGTTGGCGCTGGCGATGTTGGTGGCGCTATTTGTGAGGGGTCAAACGACTCCGCCTGCTTGCAGAAGGCTTTGAATGAACGACTCGTAAACTGTGTCCCATTATCGCAGACAAATGTTCGGGGAATACCAAAGTGATTCAAAATCCTCTCCCGAAAGGATTTTTCGAGATGCGCCGAAGTAGCTTTTCTCAAGGGGACCAACTCAACCCATTTCGAAAAGGCGTCGAAGAATACGAGCAGCATCGTATTCCCACTCTTGGATCGCGGAAGGGGCCAATAAAATCGGCGCAGACAGTATCGAACGGCTCGTTAATCTGTCTGGTGAACATTTTACCCGCCGGTTTGGTTTGGCTGACTTTGAACCGTTGGCAAGTGTCACACTTGCGGACATACCTGGCAATATCGCGGAAAAGACCTGGCCAGTAATATCTCTGGGCGATGCGGGTGGTTGTCTTCCTGATTCCGAGATGTCCTGCCGTCGGCTGGTCATGGCATTCCGACAGTACTCGCTGTCGGTGTTCCTTGGCTACGCACAGTTTCCAGGGCACGGAGTCTTCGTCGTCAGGTCGGGATCCGATATGCCGATAGAGCTGTTGGTTCTCGTACGCGTAGTCCGGGTAATCTTCAGGCCTGTCCTGAACAAGTTTCAGCATCCGCTGGTACCATGTGCATCCCGGCTTATCCTCCTGGATCATCTGAAGTACTTCCAAAGGCTGTCGAGAAAGTGCATCTGCAACAATGTTCTGGCTCCCGCGTCGATAGGTGACGTCAAACTGGTACTGCTGCAGTTCAAACGCCCAGCGCGCTATGCGGCCGGTGGGATTATCAATCGAGTTGAGCCACTTCAAGGCGGGGTGGTCCGTTATCACCTCAAATCGATAACCTTCCAAGTAGCATCTGAGTTTCCTGATGGCCCATATGATAGCCAGACACTCCTTTTCTGTGGCGGAGTAGTTTGCAACACGAACTTCTCGTTGAAGTCGGAGCAGGCGAGAACCGGCGCCTCCGTGAGTTTTCTTTTGAGTTCCTCGAACGCATCTTGCTGCTCCTGCTCCCATTGCCATTTCTTTCCTTTCTTGAGTAGCAAAGACATGGGCTGCACTACGCTGGCAAAGTTGGGTACAAATCTCCTGTACCATGACGCAATCCCTAGACATCTCCTCAACTCCTTGCATGTGGTGGGCGAACTCAGTCGCCGTACTGCCGAAATCTTGTCGGGATCCGTGTGAATTCCCTCCTCACTGATGACGTGTCCCAAGTACACCAGGCTGCGCTTAAAGAAACTGCATTTCTTCGCGTTGAGACGAAGGTTCGCCTTTCGTAGCCGTCGAAATACTTCTTGTAGATGCTGCACATGCTCCTCCAGAGTGCGGCCGATGATGATGATGTCATCCAAATACGCAAACGCGTTGGGCTCCATGTCCGGTCCTATGACGCTGTCGAGCGCCCGCTGGAATGTGGCTGCTGCTGAGTGGAGGCCAAACGGCATCACTTTCCAGTGGTACAAGCCCCTCCCGGGGACTGTAAATGCTGTGCACTCGCGGCTGGACTCGGCTACAGGGATTTGCCAATATCCGCTCTTCAAATCGAGCGTCGATATGTACTTGGCATGGCGCAGACGGTCCCAGATGTGTGTTATCCTTGGCAGCGGGTATGCATCTGGAATAGAATGGGCATTTAGTTGTCGAAAATCTACACATAGTCGCATCTCTCCAGATTTCTTGCCCACGAGTACAATAGGGGCGCTGTGGGGGCTCCGAGAAGGCTCTATACAGTCGTTGCGTAGCAGTTCGTCGATCTGCTCATCGATAATCCTCTGCATCGCGGGATTCTTAGGAAAATACCTATCATGGGCTTATCATCTCGCATCGTGATCGTATGCTCAGCGATATTTGACACTCCCGTCATTCCTTCGAATTTGGCCAATTCCTACTGTAGGAATTTGTTTACCCAGGGTTCTAATTCTTGCTCGGCGTTTGCGGTGATTGCGGCTAGTGCTCCTCCAGTGTCAGGCGTGTATCCTGGTCTGACTGGGGAAGGCGCTCGCCCTTCCTCTACTGGTTCCGCTGAAACAGTAGCATGATTCCGTCGAAATGGATTATTTCGCACGGCGTTGTCGTCTCGAGACCCTAAAATACTGCTGGTCGGGGTGGTTTGCACCTCGTTATCTGGATCGTTGTTTGCTGGAGTGAACGCATTTGTCAAGAGAGGAGGCATAGCTAAGTCGTTAGTGGGGCTGCATATTAGGAGAGGGTACAGCTGCAGCGAAGCGCGGCCGCATTGGAGAGTGGCAGACATGCCCATGCCCAATAGTACGTCTTCCATGAACGAAGGGAAAACTACCAGAGACTTGGTTATCTCCTTGCGTGAGCCTTCCGCCAGGCTGACATGAGTGTGTACCGACCCTACACGTTGAACAACTCGTTCGCTCACGAAGCTTCTGCTAGCTCCGGTGTCTATGGTAGCGTTAAACTCCTGACCCTCGATTTGCACCTGCGCGATAATTCTGCTCGACTGAACCTGTAAGATTTCTCCTAATTCCGGGGAAGACTCCTCTCGTTTCCCGGCTGGGTACGACGGCAACAGTCGAGAGTGCGTACTCCTCTGCGACCACAATCCCAACAAAAGAGGACTATGGGATTGCGACATGTAGCTAAACGGTGACCCTCCTGGGCACAATTCCTGCAAGCAAGACTGAAGTTCGGCACCATTGACCTGTTCCCCACTCGAGGAACTGATTGTAAAACTGTGGCTGGGGTGGGTGGTCGTCTGGCCGGTCGTGTGAAATTCTGTTGACCTATGCATACGCTGGGATCTCGTACTCGTTCCTTCTAGGCGCTGGTTGTGGTTCGGCCAACATTCTGGCATGGCTTCCTGTGCTCCGATCGCGGGTGACCTCGTAATTTACCGCTAAAGTGGTAAGTTGCTCCAAAGTAGTGAAGTCGTGCCTCCTTGCGTACATCTGGTACTCCGGTTGGAGATTTTCATAGATCCGGTCCAACTTCTGCTCCGCATTATACCCCGCTCTGTGCATCATGAGTCTGATGTTGACTAGGTATTGTTTGAAAGTCTCTCCCCGTCGCTGATCTCTGGTGCGGATCTCATCCTCGAGTCGCTGAAAGTACCTGGGTGGCAGAAAGAAGTCAAGAAACGCCTTCTTGAAGTTCGTCCAAGATTTTCCTAGCAGCTGGCTTGTCCGAAACCAGTGCTCAGCTGTATCCGTCAAAAGACCAGGGATGGCCTGCGGCATCTTCTCCACGTCAACTTCGTGTGCGGTGGCTCGTTCCTCGAGGTGTTGGATGAAGGTTATGGGGTCCGTGGTCCCGTCAAAAGTGATTCCCCAATTCTTCAGCTTTTCCGCTAGCGTGGCTGCGGACATCTCTGATTTCCTGGGAAAAATATCCCGCTTGACCGGATGGATCTCCGTGTCTCCGACTACATCGGCGGCACCTCGGCCTTCCAGTGCTGGCACCTGAAGCTGTGTTGGACCCGGTGGGTGTGGGTTCGGAGTCGGTGAACGCTGCTTCCTATCCGTTAGGGCGGCTGTAATTTCCGCTTCGCAATCCTGTAGCCGCTCGGCTATCTCCAGCACGTGGTCGTCCCGATTATTAAAAGCAGACAGCCGGCTCCTCATTTCCTCAACTGTTCCGGTTGCTTCCAAGGAAAACTCCTTCAGAATCGCCTCCAATTCCCGCTTCCGGAGATACGAAATCCAACGCGCCCCCATATTGCTGTGAAATAATAGTTAACTGGCAAACGACAGGAAAAGTTTCGATAGGACGAGAGAAATTCTTGGACGAGGGTCAAACGATGTTCGAACTGGTTAAAATCTTCATTGAAAATTTTATTTTATTTGTCACCAAGAATTCACTGAATTCCCACGTGCAACGATGGTGACCACAATCCGATGTCAAACGACGATTTAATTCCTAAATTTTCTCGACGGTGATTAAATTTTGTTCGACGACGATGTAGTTTTAAATTTTTCCACGACGATGTCTTTGAGAGCTGCCGATGCACGTGTTGATTCGGCGATGGTTATATGAGAAGCCCCCAACGATGTGATCCCGTTGCCTGTACTTGATCGACTCCTGCTCGTGTGAGAGGGACGACGATGAGAGTGAAAAAGAAAAAAACAAAATGGCTGCGCTGTAGGGAGTATACGTTAGCTTTTCCCTACCTCGTTCTTTCGAAACTCTCGTGACCTGAGTTGGCTAGCCTAGAGGGCTCTCGCTCTCTCTCTCTTTCCGATTATCTGCCTGTATGTGTTTCGTCCTCACTTGATTTGCTGGCCACGTGAGCTTGGAACAAAGAATCTCTGATTTTAGGTTATGTACTTTGCTCTGCTTAGAAATACATGTATGTGTGTCTGCGTGCGTTAGAAATTTCTCGCTGTGTGTGGGTATACTTTTGTATAAGTTCTCCCGAATGCCATGTGCTCTGCTTAAATTGTAAGTTTTTTTTTCTGAGGTTATGTTCGATGCGTTGGTATATTTTTGAATATATATATATTTTCCTGTTTCCTGCCCTAGTAATTTTTGTGTCCCTCGATATATGACTCTCCTTACGTTCCGACTTAAAAATTTCGCTTCTAAGTGACTGAACCGAAAATTTTCAAACTCTGTACACAGATGGGTATTTAGGCCATATTTAGGTCGTCTAAAATTTTCGTAAACCCCATTTCCCTGTTCGGGCTCCATTCTGTAAAGAAGTCTCGTAGGCTGGGATATACTCAGTCCCGCCAGGGTCTCTTTTCCGAAAATATTTGTAAAGATATGGGACAAAAAGGTCTAAGACGAAAATCGGTTGGCTGGCGTGAGATGTAGAGTGCCAGCCACCGGGGTACGGAGTGAGAGAAACAGTTTATTCGGTGTCTGTAGCAGAGTGAAAAGCGTCAGCGGTAACGCGCATTTGGGCCTGGCTCATAGCATTCGCTACGAGAAGGCCGAGAGAGAGGGGATCGATTATGGGGACAACTTTTCCCTAGGGCAGAATTTATGGCCTAAAATCTAGGCATTTGTCTGGAAATATTCATATTTATGCGTGGCCAGCTTGATTGGATTTTTTTTCCCTACGAGTTGCATTAAAATCAGGCGAGAAATACTTTTATTGGGGTATTTTTATTGATTCATTTGTAACTCGAGTTTCTACTTTATTTTGTTTTCCCAGTGTAGTCGGGCGCGAGTTGGCTCAATACAGCCGGCAGTGATAAAAGAAGAAGAATAAATTTTCCTTTGGGTGTGGCAGTGCGTAGTATTTTTAATATCTGAGAAATATTTTTATTTAATTAATGAGCAACGGGTTTCCTAAAGTTGGGTCCACCCCTTTCTCTCGGTGTAGTCAGCTCGGAAATCAAATCAGAAATCAAAGTAGTCAAAGGGAAAAAGAACAACATGGCAACAACATGTGTTCAGATATGTAAGAAAATATTCTTTATTTAAATTCTTGGTTCATGTTTTTTTTTCTCAGTGCTCGCAATTAACGGGTTAGGTTAGGTCATGGTTTATAAATTCTAGCCTACTCTGGGCGAAACCGCATCGAGGCCTTCGAGAAATTTCTCATTGCACGGGACTCTCGCTGGCCAAAACGCGGTTCACTCCACTCACTCACCCGTCTCGCTCTCACGCACACACACACGCGTGACTCCGGGTGCTCCGCCGCTGGTCCTGGGCCGGCACACTCTCCTCGAGGTCGTCTAGGTAAACGCCTTCCTGGGTCACTTGGCATCAGGCCGAAGGCAAAAGACTCCTGTTGTCCACATAAATTTGCTCTGATCGCACTTCTGATCCCGTGCGCCGCCTTTGCAAGAGTCCCCTGCTTCTCGCACTTCTGGTCCGGTGCGCCGCGTTTTCCAAAAGTCACCTGCTCGCACTTCTGGTCCGGTGCGCTGCGTTTTCCAAAAGTGAACTGCTCGCACTTCTGGTCCGGTGCGCCGCGTTTTCCAAAAGAGAGACCTGTTTCTGATCCCGTGCACCGACTTTGCAAAAATGACTCCTCGCACTTCTGATCCCGTGCACCTCCTTTTCCAAAAGAGAGCTCCTGTTTCTGATCACGTGCACCGCCTTTGCAAAAATGACTCCTCGCACTTCTGATCCCGTGCACCGCCTTTTCCAAAAGAGAGCTAGTTAAGCTTTGCCGCCGCGTTTTGTTCAAGTTTTCGGCTGCTCTGGGTTTTTTCCACTTGTCGAAGTTTCGGTACTCCTTTTCTCTCGCTCTTCCCTTGGCGCGTGCCAATTTTCGGGGGTTGTTTTCCTCCTCGATCGCATGTCCTCTCTCGCTTGCTCCTGTGCGGCGCTGCACTTATCGTGGTGAATATTTCGTTGCTCTCCTGGTGTGTGTGTGTGTGTGGCTACTGCTGATGTGAGAACGGAGGGGGAAAAGGTAAACAGAACCTATCGCTTAGGCTGAGCTAAAATAATTATTGTGTATCAATATAACTACAAATCTTATGATTATTGGCAAATCTTATGATATATATTAAATGCACTGTACAGTGTTTTTTTTTACAAAGTTATTCGCGAGGGTTTTGTTTGCTGTTGGCGCTGGCGATGTTGTAGCTGCTAGCTGGCGTTGTTGTTGGCGCTGGCGGCCGATGCTGTTGGCGCTGGCGATGTTGTAGCTGCTAGCTGGCGATGTTGTTGGCGCTGGCGGCCGATGCTGTTGGCTCTGGCGATGTTGGTGGCGCTATTTGTGAGGGGTCAAACGACTCCTCACAAAGTCCAAGGATACCCCCAAGGATGCCCCAAGGATACTACGGAAGGAGTCCAAGGATACCTCCAAGGATGACCAAAGGATACTACGAAAGGATCCCAAGGATACCCCCAAGGATTCCCAAAGGATACTACGAAAGGAGTCCAAGGATACGTCCAAAGATTCCCAAAAGGTACTACGAAAGGAGTCCAAGGATACCTCCAAGGATGACCAAAGGATACTACGAAAGGATCCCAAGGATACCTCCAAGGATGCCCAAAGGATACTACGAAAGGAGTCAAAGGATACGTCCAAGGATGCCCAAAGGATACTACGAAAGGAGTCCAAGGATACCTCCAAGGATGCCCAAAGGGTACTACGAAAGGATTCCGAGGATACCTCCAAGGATGCCCAAAGGATACTACGAAAAGAGTCCACGGATACCTGCAAGGATTCCCAAAGGATACTACGAACAAATTCCAAGGATACCTCCAAGGATTCGAAAGGGATACTACAAATCGACTCCAAGGATACTACAGGGCATCTACAAAGGCGCAATGAAACACATAAAGGACATCAGGAGAACGTTAAGAACACAAAGGGAGCGAACCAGAGCGTCTAAGGTCTCGATTGGGACTGATCGGAGGAAGGAAAAACACGCATCAAAAGTCTGCCGAAGGAAGGGGGAAGACGGCACAGAGCAGAGAGCTGTACCGTAGATCTGGGTAGTAAGAAGGAGAGGCCGATGGAAATAGCGGGATTGAGCAAAGAGGAAGGCTCGGAACCGAGGTGTCATTAAAGGGAGCCCAGGCTCAAGCTGAACAATCAAAATCGACGAGCATCATGAGCACTCGCATAACCAGGAGCGAAGCGCGCAAAATGATGGCTGCCCACCAGCCGTCCGGAGGATCTAGCCCGGGGCAAGGATGGTCGACAGCCCGGCCTACCCGAACCTCGCGGCGGATCTCCGGGCGGGGCGTCCCCGAGCCGGTCATCAGCTCCGACAGCGACGTCGAGTTGGTGGAGGACCCGCGGGTGGAGCAACGGCGATGGCGGTTTCCCAAAGCGGTCAACCGGGCCGACGGACGCATCCCGACTGGCGAGGCGGAGGTGGAGTGGGCTAGCGAAGAGCCGCCCCAGGACCAGCTGGCTCCCAGTAGCCATGCCGAGGCTGTGGTAGCGGCTACGTGGGAGTTTCGACGAAAGTGCGTGGCGCGAAGGCGGAGTGAGGAGCGGCGGTGAAAGGAGATGGAGGAGTCGCCGGAGAGGCAGGCCCAACTGCGGATGGCCGAGGAGGAGGAGCAGCAGCTGTGGGAAAACCCGGGGTACCCACCCACGCCGAGGTATGCGCCCGAGCCCTGCATCCCGCCGCAAGAAGTGGCAGACGACTGGGCGTCCTCACCTCCGCGGTGGCTGCCCTAAATACCGCCCACACCGCGGTACGAGGGGTCACCACAGTGGACGCCAGCACGACCGCCCACGCCGAGGTTCGAGCAGCCACCACCGCAGAAGCAGCAACCACAGCAGCAGCAGCTCAAGCGCGAGCAGCCACCACCGCAGCAGCAGCCACCACAGCGGCAGCAGCTCGAACGCGAGCAGCCACCACCGCAGCAGCAGCCACCGCAGCAGCAGCCACCGAAGCAGCAGCAGCTCGAACGCGAGCAACCACCATCGCAGCAGCAGCCACCACAGCAGCAGCCACCACCGCAGCAGCAGCCACCACAGCAGCAGCCACCACCACAGCAGCAGCCACCACCGCAGGCTCAACACATCCGGACGGACATACCGGCACCCGGACGTTCGTGGCCGAATGAGTTAGGTGGCGACAGCAGACGGTTGTCTGGACCTAGCCGGAGGGACCCGTAGAGGAGACGGCAGCGACGGAGGAGCCCCGAATCTGGGAAGAAAGTGGTCCCCGGGTGAGCCCGCTGGATCCCAGGACCCGTGGCAGACCGGAGTGGCCACCACCGACACCGAGCACCGGACCAACAACGCCAAGGACAGGGCCATCGACGCCAATGCCTACCGGGAGCGCGACAGTAACCGCGGAGCCTCTGGAGCGAGGACCCTGGCCTGATCCCGTGGAAAACGGCCGTCCTCCGCTCAAGCGGCAGCACTGGGCGCCCGAAGTGTCCGAGGTGGTGACACGGCTGAAATTGTCGCGGACGGTGTCGGCGCCGGAGGGCCAGCGATGGCGAGAGATCGCGGAGCATGAGTGGTCCGAAGGGATCGCGGAGGCACCGGTGGTACAGGAGGCTCGCATCCTGGGCGGCAGGCGCAGCGTGCGCGTATGGAGAGAGGGGCGCGCGTTCCGCGTCCGGTTGGGGCTGGCGGGCACGAGAGTGTTCGAGGAGCGGCCGAAATAAAATTTGAATAAAATGAAAAAAAAAAAAAGGATCTCTCCACTCTGGGTCCAAAGTCCGTGCCTCCTGGTTGACCCACTTGTCCTTCACGTACCGCTTCCAATAGATGCTCCGCCCACTGCTGCCACTCCGCTGATTGCCGTGCTGCTTGTGGCACGCCAAAGTGCCGCTCCACTGCCGAGATGTGGCACTTCCTCTCCCGGTCCAAAGTTCACGGGAGAGTCCAAAGTCCGGTGGAGTTCCGTTATCCTGTTTTGCACACGGCACTCTTGCCTTGCCCGCGAAGTCTCCATTCTCTCTCGTTCAACATGCTTGGTCTCCAAACTCTCTCGCTCTCCGTCCTTGGTCTCCAAACTCTCTCGATCTCCATCCTTGGTCTCCAAACTCTCTCGATCTCCATCCTTGGTCTCCAAACTCTCTCGCTCTCCATCCAAGTCTCCAAACTCTCCTCGCCGCGCCGTTACTACGCGAATTCGCCGCGTAACTGGTAAGCGGCCGGCCATCTGCTGCTGCATCTATTTGTGGGGAGTTATTCAACTCCTCACATTCCCCCCTTACTTCGGGAAACATTTGTCCTAGCCTTCGAGTCATTGTGATTCCCGCGGCGCTCCCTCGATGCTCCCTCGACGCTCTTAACTCCCTTGAGCTTCTACAGCGCTGATCATCCTCCTCGTAGCAACTTTAAATCTCCCGCGCCGATGTTTCCCGTGTCTCCACTGGGACATCGATACTCATGGGCTATCGATCCCAGCTCGGTGCTCGTTGCTGCGTCTCACTCCTTTCCATGTTTCCTCCGCCTGGTCACACCATTCGTGCGTGATCGATATTTATTCGCATATCGATACCGACGGTGCGGCGTTGCCACCTGCACGTTTGCGATATTTCCACCTTGGCCGATATTTCCATTGTCGTGTGCCATCGATCGCACTATCGTCCAGTGCCAATCGATCGCCTATCGAGGCGCCCCCTTCCCTGGCTCGTGGTGATTTTGCAACTTTCATAGGTATGTAAGTTTCTTTTGCATTTCCTTCACTCCTTTTTATCTCATCCTTTCGTCCTCTCTCGCCCTTCACTCGTCTTCTGTTGGCAGCTTTTGAGAGCGGGTGCGGAGAGGACTTCGCATTCGCTTCGCAACCAGGACAGCAGGTAAGTATTTATGATGTCCGTTTCTCTTTCCTGCATTAAGCCCCCTTTAAATTTCAGGTTGCTGGTGCGGCCCATGCATGCCCCGTTCTTTTTCTTGTTTTTAGTCAACTGTTGGTGTGGTGCGTGTTTCTGTTTTTTTTTTTTTTTTTGTGACCAGCTGGCTACGGTGTAGATCTGATTCTGCACCGTCCTCCCCTTTTCCTCGGGTAACAACTAGACGAGCTCGTCCGGCGCATTCCGTATAGAATCTCCGGATGCTGCGGTGTATGTCTGGACTGCGCGTCTTGTGTTGCTTGTCTCCTTCCGCGCATACTCTCTTCTACGTTACCCGTATCCTTGTGCCGTTTTGTAAGTGTCCCTTCCACCTGGCGTTATCGCGGATGACTCTGGCAACTGCCCGACGCTGAATCCTGTTGCCTTGCGGTCGGGATCACCTTCCATCCCTATCCACGTCCTTGACCTTTCTGCGTGGCGTGTGGATGACTCTCGCTTCGGCCTGACGCATAATCCTTTGGCCTCGCAGTCTGGATTAACGAGAAACCCTTATCCATGTCCTTGTGCTATCCTGATTGTCCTTTCCGTGTGGCGTATGGATGACTCTCGCTTCGGCCTGACGCCTAATCCTGTCGCCTCGTACCCGTTGTTAGACATCTGACGTTTCTGCTGTCTGCTCGTTTGGTTGTTGCTTGAGCTCGCCAACGTGAACTGACTTTTCTTTTTTCGACTGTGTGTGGCGAATTTTGCAGATCACTGGAGAGACGAAATCTACGACCTGGTAAGGGCCATCGTACCTCGGGGCTAGTTTTGCAGCGAATCCTTCGGCCGCTTTGGACAGGTGATGTTCCTTGGCCCACACTATGTCGCCCACCGCTGGTGACCATTGCCTCCTTCTCAGATTGTAGTGTATGGCTTGGTCCTGGGACGCCTTTTCCATATTTCGCCGCACGATCTCGAATACCTCTCTTAGTTTGTTGGAATTTTCCTCAGGGGTCTCCGTAGCTCGTCCAGTGCCTAGGGTTTCCTTATCCTATAGGCTGCTGCGTCTACCCTTCCCTGGGTAAGAAACGCCGGTGGATTCCGATGTGCTCGTGTTCACAGCTAGCATAATCTCCGGCCACTTCTAGTCCCAGTTTCTCTGGTCCTGCCCTGCGAACTGCGCAATCATGGTCTTGACCGTTCTGTTCGCTCGCTCGGTCGGATTTTCTTGTGGTGTGTATGGTGCGGTGAACTGTTGTCTGATACCCATCTCAGCCAGAAAACTCTTGAAGATACGGCTTGTAAGCTGCACTCCGTTGTCCGTTATGACCACCTTCGGGACCCCGTACCTTGCGACTATGCGCTCCCTAAACGCCTTCTTGAGCGACTCTGCTGTCGCACTGCGTAGGGGCACCAGTTCCGTATATTTCGAAAACCTGTCTATCATGACCAGCAGGATTTTGGTTCCCGTGCTTAGATCTTGGTAGGGGTCCAACGAAGTCTGCACATACCGTTCCCATGGTTCCTCCGGCACTTGGCTCAATTTCTTCCCGGCCGCCTGCATCTGATTGGGCTTAAACCGCAAGCAAATCTCGCATTTTCGTGCATGCCTGGCCAGTAGTATCGGGCTGCCAACCGTGCAATTGTCCTTCGGCTTCCTACGTGTCCCGCAGACGGTGCGTCGTGGTTCTCCCTCAACACTGCTTCTCGTAGCGACTTTGGGACGCACATCTTCCATGACGCGACGTCTTCACTGCCTGCTCGGTGAGGTATGTTTCTGTATAGTGTCTCACCATCAATAACATAGTCCGGGTACTTCTGCGGCTGGGTCTTTATCTTTTCGCCCATGTCCTGGATCCAGCTGCATCCTCCTGAAGCTGTAGTTGCCGATGCCTCTTTTAAAACTCATAGTGTTTCCGGTAGTGGTTGTCTTGATAATGCGTCGGCCACCACGTTTAGCTGACCCTTTCTGTACGCTATCTCAAAGTCGTACTGTTGTAGCTCCAGGGCCCATCTGGCGATCCTTCCTGAAGGGCTTTCTATGCTGTTGAGCCACCAGGGCCATGTGGTCGATTACTACCTTAAAGTGGTAACCTTCCAGATATGGCCTGAGCTTCCGGATCGCCCAGAAGATCGCCAAACACTCCTTCTCCGTTGTCGAGTAGTTCTTTTCCGCGCCGTTCAGTGTTCGGCTTGAGTAGGAGATTACTCTTTCGCCCTTTTCGGTGTCCTGGGTCAGTATCGCTCCGATGCCGTAGTCGCTGGCGTCTGTTTGCAGGATGAAAGTTCTGAAGTCCGGGCAAGCTCCGGGCTTAACCTCCTCAAACGCCATCTGGTGCTCTGGTGTCCACTCCCACTTACTGCCTTTGCGCAGCAGGTCGTTCAGGGGTTTGACGATTCTGGAAAAATCTGGTACAAATCGGCGGTACCACGACGCTACTCCTAGGTATTGCCGAAGTTCTTTGACGGTCGATGGCGGTTCCAGTTCGGCTATGGCGGCTACTTTTTCTGGATCTGATCCTATTCCCTCGCTTGTCACTCGATGTCCCAGGTACAGTAGTTCCTTTTTAAAGAATTGGCATTTTTTTGGATTCAGCCTCAGGTTTGCCTCTTTTAGACGCCGGAACACTTCTCTCAGGTTTCTTTTGTGTTCTTCCAGCGTGCGACCGATCACTATTATGTCATCCTGGTAAGCGAATGCGTGAGGTGACATCTCGGGGCCAATTACTTGGTCCAAAACTCGCTGAAACGTTGCCGACGCCGAGTGAAGTCCGAACGGCATTACCCTCCACTGAAACAGACCTTTGCCTGGTACCGTGAACGCCGTATACTGCCTGCTACTCTCTTCCAGTGGGATTTGCCAGTATCCATCCTTCAGGTCCAAACTGCTGATGTACCGCGCTTCCCTTAGTTGGTCCAGGATGTAGTTTATGCGAGGCATTGGGTAGGCATCCTTAACTGACTTCGCGTTGATCTGCCTGAAGTCGACACACAGTCTCCACTTGCCTGTCTTCTTTTTCACCATCACGATGGGGGAGCTGTAAGGGCTTTTTGAATGCTCTATGAACCCCATTTGGAGAAGCTCGTCCACCTTTGCGTTGATTTCCCCTTGAGTTTTTGGGTTCTTTGGGTAGTATCTCTGCATGATTGGCTTGTCGTCCTTCATTTTGATCTGGTGTTCTGCCAGATTCGATGTTCCCGACATTGTGCTGAAGTCTGCCAGCTCTGTTTCAAGGAATGCTGTAGTATCGTCCAACTCGTCTACTTGTTGAACGACTGCTACTGATAGCTTCTCCTCGAGCCATCCATTGTGTCGGTTCCTGGTTGGTATTATAATCTCGTGTCCAGCACACCTTATCTCGCTTCCGACTTGTTTCAGGAAGTTCCATCCCAACATCCTTGGATCCTCGGGCACTAATGGATCCACTACTCCGGGTAAAACCAACAGGCTCATGGTCACTTGTTTGTGGTCCCGAATTTGACCTCCACCTCGAGCTGCGCATCAATTCCGCCGCACCTTCCATCTGCCAACCTAACTTGCCGTCTCGTCCTTGTAATCCTTCCTAGAGCAGCAATATTGTCCGCCAATTCTTCGCTGACGAAGCTTGCCGTTGCTCCGGTGTCGATTGTGGCTTTGTAGCTGTTCCCACCAGTCATCACAGCTGCGGACAACTGCTGCTCCTCCTCGATTAGCTTGCCCGTTAGTTTGGAGTGGCATTGTGCGATCCCCGCTCGCCTCTCTGCGGCGGAGATCGCTGGCCATTTCCCGATCGTTGGCAGCAATCGACGCTCCTATCCAGCAAAACAGCAGCCGCTGGTTTCGACATCCTCTAGCCCAGTGTCCGTTCCCACCGCATTTCCGACAGGCCTCCTGCGGGTCTGTGATATGGGTGGCATCTTGTGGCCTCTGTGTGTTGCTTGGCGGCCTGCACAAGGTATTGTTTGGCTGTCTCTGTTGCTGTGGGGGTGGTGCACAATGGCCTCCGCGTGGTGCGTCTGTTGCCTGCTGTCGTCTGGCTTGGTGTGGTGGTGACCATTGGTCGTTTCCTCGTGTGTCCTGGTTATCTACCACCTCGCATCTCCTGCATGTCACCTGTGTTGGTAACGCCGACTTTGTCTTTGAGAACTTGTTCTCCTGTGCGAAGACTTCCCGTTCCTTTTCAAGTTCTTCGTACTCATCGGCTAGGATCATTAGAGTGTCCAGGTCCGACACTTTGTATGCTCTTAAGAACATCCGTAGGCTTGGGGTGCAGTTCTCTTTAATGACCCTTAACGTCTCTTTCGTAGAATAGCTAAGTGGCCTCACCATCGTCTGCATGTCGATCATGTAGTCCTTGAACGACTCGCTCAAGCCTTGCTTCCTTTGCCGGACCTGGACCGCCAGCCTGGTGAAGAAATCTCTTGGCAGGAAGTATGTGTGGAAACTTTCAATGAATTCTACCCAAGTTCTCCACTGCTTATTGTAGGCGATGAACCATTTCAAAGCCCTTCCTTTTAGCAACTCCGGCATCGCTCGAGGGATCATATCAAGCTCCAAACCGTACGTGTTGGCGGACCATTCTACCTGCTCCAGGAACTCGAATGGTTTTTCCGCCCCGTCGAACCTGAACGACCATTCGCGGACCTTCTTAACGACCTTTGCATAGTCCGCCTGGCTTGGCCTCGGGGTCAGCGCTGCTGCTTTCTTTTCTTGGCTTGATTCTCTCCTGTGGGCCTCTTTTTGCATGTTGTCATTGCTCAGGCTTGCCACCAGGTTGTCCCCTTCGGCGGCTGTTAACGTAATGCTTGGGCCGGCTCTGTCGTAGTATGTCGCCTCCAGCTCGTCCCAGATGTCGACGAGTTGTGGATCGTTCTCTGTTTCGGAGTAGCATTCCGATAGCGCCTTCCTCATGTCGTCTAGCCTGCCCTCCAGGGCGACGTTGAGCCTCTGTGCGACATGGGCGAAGTCTTCCTTCTTGAGGCGGTAAATCCACTTCTTTCTCATTTTTATTGTGCTGTTCTCACTGTTGGGACAATCACGTTGGGCGCCAGATGTAACGAACTGATTTTTATGGTCTGCTCGCTACGAGATTCGTGCGGCTAGCTCAGTATATTGTGTGTTGGTCCCACCAAATTTATATTAACGTGACCGCCCAGTAGCTCATTGAGGAAGCACAGAATTCACGGGTTCGTATTGGGTTTATTGCGGGTATATTATTACAAGTGTCTTAGTCGCTTGGTTGGCCTGGACTCGTTGCTTGTGACCTTCGGTGCTTCCGACGGTCCTGATTGACTCGACGACCTCTCGCCTTGATGACTCGGTGCTCCTGTCCTGTAGCTCCCCGAAGATACTCGCAGCTCCCTGAAGATCCTCGCCGCTCCCTGAAGAGCCTCGCAGCTCCCTGAAGACGCTCGCTCGCTGATCGCTTCTCACGCGTGACTTGGTGACTGCTGGTACCGACTCGGACTCGCGAGGGGTATCGGCCGTACGGGCTTAGGGAAGCGTCACCATTCTCAGACTAGGGTGAACAGAAGCTGCGCTCTCCAGGATCGCTCCTTTCGACACACCGCCGCCTGACCCTTGCTCTGTCCCGGATGGTCCCACTGGGGTTTCTGCTCAGCCCGCGCGGACAGTCAAGGCGGAACGCCAGGAAGCTGCCTCGCGCCTTACTTCGCTTCCACGCCTAGTGTAAACGAACGTTCCACCCTAGCCTCACCCTTTTGCCTTTTGTCCGGGACGTTTCCGCGTGGCTTTTGGTACTCGGGATTCGGGCACGCCGCTCCGGGACCTCGCAAGTCGAATCCGTAGGGCTCTCCTGGATAATTCCACTCGAGACCGTACCGATCGACCGCTCTCCCTTCTGGCTTGTTATACTCGGGGTTCAGGCACGCCGCTCCGGGACCTCGCAAGTCGAATCCGTAGGGCTCTCCTGGATAATTCCACTCGAGACCGTACCGATCGACCGCTCTCCCTTCTGGCTTGGTATACTCTTTCCAGGCGTAACGCCAGGACTTTGTGGACAGGGTTAATCGACCGCCTTGACCTAGCCGCGTGAAGCCCTCTGGATCTCAGCTACCTGCGTCTCAATTCGGAGATTCCTGGTATCCCAATCCCGAACGTCTCGACGTAGCAATCTCGCTCCTCGAAGGCTTGGCAATCGTCTGGGCAATCCGAAAGCTCAAACCGTATCTGGAAGGTTACCACTTTAAAGTAGTAACCGACCACATGGCGCTGAAGTGGCTCAACAGCATAGAGAGCCCTTCAGGGAGGATCGCCAGATGGGCCCTGGAGTTGCAGCAGTACGACTTCGAAATAGCGTACAGGAAAGGGCAACTCAACGTGGTGGCAGACGCTTTGTCAAGGCAGCCACTGCGGGAAACGTTTCGAGGGATCAAGGAGACGTCGGCGGCGGAAGCTTCTGCAGCATGCAGCTGGATTCTGGAAATGCGCGAAAAGAAAAGGACACAGCCGCAAAAGTATCCGGACTACGTGATGGAGGGTAACACCCTGTACAGGAATATACCTCATAGAGCGGGCAGCGAAGATGTTGCAACATGGAAGATGTGCGTCCCGAAAGCTCTACGGGAAACGGTGCTGAAGGAGAACCACGACTCACCGATGGCTGGCCATGTAGGAAGCCGAAAGACAATAGCACGTCTGGCAGCCCGGTACTACTGGCCAGGAATGCACAGGGACGCCCGAGCCCACGTGCGAGGATGAGAGACATGCATGAGATTCAAGCCGAATCAGATGCAAATGGCAGGGAAAACGCTTACGCAGGTGCCAGAGGAACCATGGGCTACGGTATGTGCGGACTTTGCGGACCCCTGCCGCGTTCGAAGCACGGTAACCAAATGCTGCTGGTATTGATAGACCGGTTCTCCAAGTGGACTGAGTTGGTGCCGCTGCGAAGCGCGACGGCCGAGTCCCTAAAGAAAGCTTTTAAAGAACGTATAATCGTGAGGTATGGGGTCCCCAAAATAGTCATAACGGACAACGGAGTCCAGTTTACCAGCAAAACTTTCAAGAGTTTCCTGGCCGAAATGGGAGCCAAGCAACAGTTCACAGCTCCATACACCCCACAGGAGAACCCGACTGATACAGCCAATAGGACGGTGAAAACAATGATAGCGCAGTTCGCAGGACAGAACCAAAGAGACTGGGACGAAAAATGGCCAGAAATCATGCTGGCAGTAAACACGAGCGTTTCAGAATCTACAGGTTACACACCGTCGTTCATTACCCAAGGCAGGGAACCAAGACTACCGAGCGCCCTATACGACAGAGAAACCGTAGGGAACGGACGACCGACAGAGACCCCGGAAGAGAAAGCAAACAAACTCAGGGAAATCTTCGAGATTGTAAGGCGGAACCTGGAGAAAGCATCCCAGGACCAGGCTAGGCATTATAACCTAAGGAGGAGGCAATGGACGCCAGAGGTGGGTGACGTCGTGTGGGCCAAGGAACACCACTTATCAAAAGTGGCCGAGGGGTTCGCAGCAAAATTGGCCTCTAGATACGAGGGACCTTACCAAGTCATAGGTTTTGCGTCACCAGTAATCTGCAAAATACGACACATAAACACAAAGAAAGAGCGGACCATCCACGTAAGCGAGGTGAAACAGCAACAAACGGAAAACACAAGAGAGCGGCCACAGCAAGCAACCACAACAGACGCAAAACAACATTGAAAGTCCAAGGATACCCCCAAGGATGCCCAAAGGATACTACGAAAGGATCCCAAGGATACCTACAAGGATGCCCAAAGGATACTACGAAAGGAGTCCAAGGATACCTCCAAGGATGCCCGAAGGATACTACGAAAGGAGTCCAAGGATACCTCCAAGGATGACCAAAGGATACTACAAAAGGATCCCAAGGATACCTCCAAGGATGGCCAAAGGATACTACGAAGGGAGTCCAAGGATACCTCCAAGGATGACCAAAGGACACTACGAAAGGATCCCAAGGATACCTCCAAGGATGCCCAAGGGTACTACGAAAGGAGTCCAAGGATACCCCCAAGGATGCCCAAAGGATACTACGAAAGGAGTCAAAGGATACGCCCAAGGATTCCCAAAGGGTACTACGGAAGGAGTCCAAGGATACCTGCAAGGATTCCCAAAGGATACTACGAACAAATTCCAAGGAAGAACACAAAGGGAGCGAACCAGAGCGTCTAAGGTCTCGATTGGGACTGATCGGAGGAAAAGAAAAAACACGCATCAAAAGTCTGCCGAAGGAAGGGGGAAGACGGCACAGAGCAGAGAGCTGTACCGTAGATCTGGGTAGTAAGAAGGAGAGGCCTATGGAAATAGCGGGATTGAGCAAAGAGGAAGGCTCGGAACCGAGGTGTCGTTAAAGGGAGCCCAGGCTCCAGCTGCACAATCAAAATCAACGAGCATAATGAACACACGTGTGACGAGGAGCGAAGCGCGCAGAATGATGGCTGCCCACCAGCCGTCCGGAGGATCTAGCCCGGGGCAAGGATGGTCGGCAGCCCGGCCTACCCGAACCTCGCGGCGGATCTCCGGGCGGGGCGTCCCCGAGGTGGTGGCCCGGCCGAAGTTGTCGCGGACGGTGTCGGCGCCGGAGGGCCAGCGATGGCGAGAGATCGCGGAGCCGGAGTGGCCCGAAGGGATCGCGGAGGCACCGGTGGTACAGGAGGCTCGCATCATGGGCGGCAGGAGCAGCGTGCGCGTCTGGAGAGAGGTTGGGGCTGGCGGGCACGAGAGTGTTCGAGGAGCGGCCGAAATAAAATTTGAATAAAATGAACAAAACGGAGTTTGAAAACCGGCATAAACGGGAAACGCGGCTGAAACAGGGGCCAGAAGTAAGGGGCATACATGGCAGCTCCAGCATCCTGAAATTCATACTGGGTTAATACAGGAAGCAGCCAAACGACACCAAAATACTCACCTGCAGCGAAGCAAATGCGAAGTCCTCTCCACACCAGCTCTCGAGTGTTGCCAGCGTGAAGCCAGGCTCAGCCGGCGGAGGACGATTGAAGGGCGAGAGAGAGAGAGACGAGAGGCGAGAGAGGTCGTCTGGAGAGAGAAAGGATGAAATAGAAAGGAGTGAGGAAATGCGAAAACTTACCTAGAAAGTTGCAAATCACCTTGGCCGGTGGGCAGCAGAGCGGGCATTTTGGAGATTGTTTCATCCACAAACAAGTTATGCACCGAATCTAAAAAAACGTAACGCTGCGTCCGAAATTCAACATAAAAACCGCTCGTGCTATTTGGAGCGTTGTGCAGTCCGATGTGAAGATAATGCTGGGCCCGAGCAGACCGACAGTTCCGATTCTATAACGTCTAAAAATTACCAGCCAACAGCAGTAGAAGAGTCCAAGCCAACCATGGATCCCAACTCCAGTCCCTGGTCCTACGCCTACAACCGCATCGTGCCCGCCAGCGCCGGCAGCTCTGGAGGAACAACAGGCCCAACAGCAACAGCAGCAGGCGCAGCAGCAACAGCTCAACCTGGTGGCCGACAAAGTGCTGATTAAGCAGGAAAAGCAATTAAAAGCCTACAACGACTCGATTTAACTGATCCAACTGCAACAACAACAGCAGGCAGCGCAGCAACAACAGCAGCAGCTCCAGCAGCAACTGCAACAGGAGATCGCCGAGGCGGAAACAGAGCCGGACACCGTTTACATGATCGATGGCCGGAAGGTCAAGGTGACGCGCAAGGATGGCCAGCCGTTCCGAGCGACAATAGTTGAGCAGCAGGATGGCAGTCCGATGCCGCTGGCAGTGCCAGTTCCGGCGGGATCCTATCCGGCGCAATATGCGAGCCCGGCGTTGAGCTCCGCAGATGGATCGCCCATCACGAATTTACATGCCGTGGACGTGGTCAGCACACCGCAGGCCCAGGTGATCGTCCACAAGACGGCGTCCCCGGTACAAAGGCGGTCGGAGGCAGGCGCCCCTTACTGTGGCCTATTCATCTGTGATACAAAGCACCCTGCAGCAGCAACAACAGCACCATCAGAACCTTTGTTGGACAAAGCTGGAGGACGATGGAGCGGGGCAGGAGGATATAAAGAACGTGCTGCAGCTGCAGGTGAAGCAGGAGCAGCGCCAGCTGGACTTTGCCAACGAGGCATCGACAGTAGATGTCAGCGGTGGTGGCGAAAATCTAGTGTTCAACCTGCCGCCTGGGCTCGAGATTAAGCAAACCTTCTATACCGTACAGAAAGGGTCAGCTAAACGTGGTGGCCGACGCATTATCAAGACAACCACTACCGGAAACACTACGAGGTTCGGACTTCACTCGGCGTCGGCAACGTTTCAGCGAGTTTTGGACCAAGTAATTGGCCCCGAGATGTCACCTCACGCATTCGCTTACCAGGATGACATAATAGTGATCGGTCGCACGCTGGAAGAACACAAAAGAAACCTGAGAGAAGTGTTCCGGCGTCTAAAAGAGGCAAACCTGAGGCTGAATCCAGAAAAATGCCAATTCTTTAAAAAGGAACTACTGTACCTGGGACATCGAGTGACAAGCGAGGGAATAGAAACAGATCCAGAAAAAGTAGCCGCCATAGCCGAACTGGAACCGCCATCGACCGTCAAAGAACTTCGGCAATACCTAGGAGTAGCGTCGTGGTACCGCCGATTTGTACAAGATTTTTCCAGAATCGTCAAGCCCCTGAACGACCTGCTGCGCAAAGGCAGTAAGTGGGAGTGGACACCAAAGCACCAGATGGCGTTTGAGGAGTTTAAGGCAAGACTCGTGGCAGATCCAGTGCTAGCATGCCCGGACTTCAGTAGAACTTTCATCCTGCAAACAGACGCCAGCGACTACGGCATCGGAGCGATACTGACCCAGGACACCGAAAAGGGCGAAAGAGTAATCTCCTACTCAAGCCGAACACTGAACGGCGCGGAAAAGAACTACTCGACAACGGAGAAGGAGTGTTTGGCGATCGTCTGGGCGATCCGGAAGCTCAGGCCATATCTGGAAGGTTACCACTTTAAGGTAGTAACCGACCACATGGCCCTGAAGTGGCTCAACAGCATAGAAAGCCCTTCAGGAAGGATCGCCAGATGAGCCCTGAAGCTACAACAGTACGACTTTGAGATAGCGTATAGAAAGGGTCAGCTAAACGTGGTGGCCGACGCATTATCAAGACAACCACTACCGGAAACACTACGAGGTTCGGACTTCACTCGGCGTCGGCAACGTTTCAGCGAGTTTTGGACCAAGTAATTGGCCCCGAGATGTCACCTCACGCATTCGCTTACCAGGATGACATAATAGTGATCGGTCGCACGCTGGAAGAACACAAAAGAAACCTGAGAGAAGTGTTCCGGCGTCTAAAAGAGGCAAACCTGAGGCTGAATCCAGAAAAATGCCAATTCTTTAAAAAGGAACTACTGTACCTGGGACATCGAGTGACAAGCGAGGGAATAGGAACAGATCCAGAAAAAGTAGCCGCCATAGCCGAACTGGAACCGCCATCGACCGTCAAAGAACTTCGGCAATACCTAGGAGTAGCGTCGTGGTACCGCCGATGTGTACCAGATTTTTCCAGAATCGTCAAACCCCTGAACGACCTGCTGCGCAAAGGCAGTAAGTGGGAGTGGACACCAGAGCACCAGATGGCGTTTGAGGAGGTTAAGCCCGGAGCTTGCCCGGACTTCAGAACTTTCATCCTGCAAACAGACGCCAGCGACTACGGCATCGGAGCGATACTGACCCAGGACACCGAAAAGGGCGAAAGAGTAATCTCCTACTCAAGCCGAACACTGAACGGCGCGGAAAAGAACTACTCGAGAACGGAGAAGGAGTGTTTGGCGATCGTCTGGGCGATCCGGAAGCTCAGGCCATATCTGGAAGGTTACCACCTTAAGGTAGTAATCGACCACATGGCCCTGGTGGCTCAACAGCATAGAAAGCCCTTCAGGAAGGATCGCCAGATGGGCCCTGGAGCTACAACAGTACGACTTTGAGATAGCGTACAGAAAGGGTCAGCTAAACGTGAGTTTTAAAAGAGGCATCGGCAACTACAGCTTCAGGAGGATGCAGCTGGATCCAGGACATGGGCGAAAAGATAAAGACCCAGCCGCAGAAGTACCGGGCTATGTTATTGATGGTGAGACACTATACAGAAACATACCTCACCGAGCAGGCAGTGAAGACGTCGCGTCATGGAAGATGTGCGTCCCAAAGTCGCTACGAGAACCACGACGCACCGTCTGCGGGACACGTAGGAAGCCGAAGGACAATTGCACGGTTGGCAGCCCGATACTACTGGCCAGGCATGCACGAAAATGCGAGATTTGCATGCGGTTTAAGCCCAATCAGATGCAGGCGGCCGGGAAGAAGTTGAGCCAAGTGCCGGAGGAACCATGGGAACGGTATGTGCAGACTTCGTTGGACCCCTACCAAGATCTAAGCACGGGAACCAAAATCCTGCTGGTCATGATAGACAGGTTTTCGAAATGGAAGGAACTGGTGTCCCTACGCAGTGCGACAGCAGAGTCGCTCAAGAAGGCGTTTAGGGAGCGCATAGTCGCAAGGTACGGGGTCCCGAAGGTGGTCATAACGGACAACGGAGTGCAGTTTACAAGCCGTATCTTCAAGAGTTTTCTGGCTGAGATGGGTATCAGACAACAGTTCACCGCACCATACACACCACAAGAAAATCCGACCGAGCGAGCGAACAGAACGGTCAAGACCATGATTGCGCAGTTCGCAGGGCAGGACCAGAGAAACTGGGACGAGAAGTGGCCGGAGATTATGCTAGCTGTGAACACGAGCACATTGGAATCCACCGGCGTTTCTTACCCAGGGAAGGGTAGACGCACAGCCTATAGGATAAGGAAACCCTAGGCACTGGTCGAGCTACGGAGACCCCTGAGGAAAATTCCAACAAACTAAGAGAGGTATTCGAGATCGTGCGGCGAAATATGGAAAAGGCGTCCCAGGACCAAGCCATACACTACAATCTGAGAAGGAGGCAATGGTCACCAGCGGTGGGCGACATAGTGTGGGCCAAGGAACATCACCTGTCCAAAGCGGCCGAAGGATTCGCTGCAAAACTAGCCCCGAGGTACGATGGCCCTTACCAGGTCGTAGATTTCGTCTCTCCAGTGATCTGCAAAATTCGCCACACACAGTCGAAAAAAGAAAAGACAGTTCACGTTGGCGAGCTCAAGCAACAACTAAACGAGCAGACAGCAGAAACGTCAGATGTCTAACAACGGGTACGAGGCGACAGGATTAGGCGTCAGGCCGAAGCGAGAGTCATCCATACGCCACACGGAAAGGACAATCAGGATAGCACAAGGACATGGATAAGGGTTTCTCGTTAATCCAGACGGCGAGGCCAAAGGATTATGCGTCAGGCCGAAGCCGAAAGGTCAAGGACGTGGATAGGGATGGAAGGTGATCCCGACCGCAAGGCAACAGGATTCAGCGTCGGGCAGTTGCCAGAGTCATCCGCGATAACGCCAGGTGGAAGGGACACTTACAAAACGGCACAAGGATACGGGTAACGTAGAAGAGAGTATGCGCGGAAGGAGACAAGCAACACAAGACGCGCAGTCCAGACATACACCGCAGCATCCGGAGATTCTATACGGAATGCGCCGGACGAGCTCGTCTAGTTGTTACCCGAGGAAAAGGGGAGGACGGTGCAGAATCAGATCTACACCGTAGCCAGCTGGTCACAAAAAAAAAAAAAAAACAGAAACAAGCACCACACCAACAGTTGACTAAAAACAAGAAAAAGAACGGGGCATGCATGGGCCGCACCAGCAACCTGAAATTTAAAGGGGGCTTAATGCAGGAAAGAGAAACGGACATCATAAATACTTACCTGCTGTCCTGGTTGCGAAGCGAATGCGAAGTCCTCTCCGCACCCGCTCTCAAAAGCTGCCAATGTGGAGTCAGATGCTGCCAACAGAGGACGAGTGAAGGGCGAGAGAGGACGAAAGGATGAGATAAAAAGGAGTGAAGGAAATGCAAAAGAAACTTACATACCTATGAAAGTTGCAAAATCACCACGAGCCAGGGAAGGGGGCGCCTCGATAGGCGATCGATTGGCACTGGACGATAGTGCGATCGATGGGCACACGGCAATGGAAATATCGGCCAAGGTGGAAATATCGCAAACGTGCAAAGGAGTGAGACGCAGCAACGAGCACCGAGCTGGGATCGATAGCCCATGAGTATCGATGTCCCAGTGGAGACACGGGAAACATCGGCGCGGGAGATTTAAAGTTGCTACGAGGAGGATGATCAGCGCTGTAGAAGCTCAAGGGAGTTAAGAGCGTCGAGGGAGCATCGAGGGAGCAACGAGGGAGCGCCGCGGGAATCACAATGACTCGAAGGCTAGGACATGCAAGGAAACGCCGGAGGGTAGAAACAAGTTCTAAATGTTTCCCGAAGTAAGGGGGGAATGTGAGGAGTTGAATAACTCCCCACAAATAGAAGCAGCAGCAGATGGCCGGCCGCTTACCAGTTACGCGGCGAATTCGCGGAGTAACGGCGCGGCGAGGAGAGTTTGAAGACTTGGATGGAGAGCGAGAGAGTTTGGAGACCAAGGATGGAGATCGAGAGAGTTTGGAGACCAAGGATGGAGATCGAGAGAGTTTGGAGACCAAGGACGGAGAGCGAGAGAGTTTGGAGACCAATGAAGGAGAGCGAGAGAGTTTGGAGACCAATGAAGGAGAGCGAGAGAGATTGGAGACCAAGGACGGAGAGCGAGAGAGTTTGGAGACCAAGCATGTTGAACGAGAGAGAATGGAGACTTCGCGGGCAAGGCAAGAGTGCCGTGTGCAAAACAGGATAACGGAACTCAACCGGACTTTGGACTTTCCCGTGAACTTTGGACCGGGAGAGGAAGTGCCACATCTCGGCAGTGGAGCGGCACACAGGCGTGCCACAAGCAGCACGGCAATCAGCGGAGTGGCACCAGTGGGCGGAGCATCTATTGGAAGCGGTACGTGAAGGACAAGTGGGTCAACCAGGAGGCACGGACTTTGGACCCAGAGTGGAGAGATCCTTTTTTTTTTTTTTTCATTTTATTCAAATTTTATTTCGGCCGCTCCTCGAACACTCTCGTGCCCGCCAGCCCCAACCGGACGCGGAACGCGCGCCCCTCTCTCCATACGCGCACGCTGCGCCTGCCGCCCAGGATGCGAGCCTCCTGTACCACCGGTGCCTCCGCGATCCCTTCGGACCACTCATGCTCCGCGATCTCTCGCCATCGCTGGCCCTCCGGCGCCGACACCGTCCGCGACAATTTCGGCCGTGTCACCACCTCGGACACTTCGGGCGCCCAGTGCTGCCGCTTGAGCGGAGGACGGCCGTTTTCCACGGGCTCAGGCCAGGGTCCTCGCTCCAGAGGCTCCGCGGTTACTGTCGCGCTCCCGGTAGGCATTGGCGTCGATGGCCCTGTCCTTGGCGTTGTTGGTCCGGTGCTCGGTGTCGGTGGTGCCCACTCCGGTCTGCCACGGGTCCTGGGATCCAGCGGGCTCACCCGGGGACCACTTTCTTCCCAGATTCGGGGCTCCTCCGTCGCTGCCGTCTCCTCTACGGGTCCCTCCGGCTAGGTCCAGACAACCGTCTGCTGTCGCCACCTAACTCATTCGGCCACGAACGTCCGGGTGCCGGTATGTCCGTCCGGATGTGTTGCTGCTGCGGTGGTGGCTGCTGCTGTGGTGGTGGCTGCTGCTGTGGTGGCTGCTGCTGCGGTGGTGGCTGCTGCTGTGGTGGCTGCTGCTGCGATGGTGGTTGCTCGCGCTCGAGCTGCTGCTGCTGTGGTTGCTGCTTCTGCGGTGGTGGCTGCTCGAACCTCGGCGTGGGCGGTCGTGCTGGCGTCCACTGTGGTGACCCCTCGTACCGCGGTGTGGGCGGTATTTAGGGCAGCCACCGCGGAGGTGAGGACGCCCAGTCGTCTGCCACTTCTTGCGGCGGGATGCAGGGCTCGGGCGCATACCTCGGCGTGGGTGGGTACCCCGGGTTTTCCCACAGCTGCTGCTCCTCCTCCTCGGCCATCCGCAGTTGGGCCTGCCACTCCGGCGACTCCTCCATCTCCTTTCACCGCCGCTCCTCACTCCGCCTTCGCGCCACGCACTTTCGTCGAAACTCCCACGTTGCCGCTACCACAGCCTCGGCATGGCTACTGGGAGCCAGCTGGTCCTGGGGCGGCTCTTCGCTAGCCCACTCCACCTCCGCCTCGCCAGTCGGGATGCGTCCGTCGGCCCGGTTGACCGCTTTGGGAAACCGCCATCGCCGTTGCTCCACCCGCGGGTCCTCCACCAACTCGACGTCGCTGTCGGAGCTGATGACCGGCTCGGGGACGCCCCGCCCGGAGATCCGCCGCGAGGTTCGGGTAGGCCGGGCTGTCGACCATCCTTGCCCCGGGCTAGATCCTCCGGACGGCTGGTGGGCAGCCATCATTTTGCGCGCTTCGCTCCTGGCTATGCGAGTGCTCATGATGCTCGTCGATTTTGATTGTTCAGCTGGAGCCTGGGCTCCCTTTAATGACACCTCGGTTCCGAGCCTTCCTCTTTGCTCAATCCCGCTATTTCCATCGGCCTCTCCTTCTTACTACCCAGATCTACGGTACAGCTCTCTGCTCTGTGCCGTCTTCCCCCTTCCTTCGGCAGACTTTTGATGCGTGTTTTTCCTTCCTCCGATCAGTCCCAATCGAGACCTTAGACGCTCTGGTTCGCTCCCTTTGTGTTCTTAACGTTCTCCTGATGTCCTTTATGTGTTTCATTGCGCCTTTGTAGATGCCCTGTAGTATCCTTGGAGTCGATTTGTAGTATTCCTTTCGAATCCTTGGAGGTATCCTTGGAATTTGTTCGTAGTATCCTTTGGGAATCCTTGCAGGTATCCGTGGACTCTTTTCGTAGTATCCTTTGGGCATCCTTGGAGGTATCCTCGGAATCCTTTCGTAGTACCCTTTGGGCATCCTTGGAGGTATCCTTGGACTCCTTTCGTAGTATCCTTTGGGCATCCTTGGACGTATCCTTGGACTCCTTTCGTAGTATCCTTTGGGCATCCTTGGAGGTATCCTTGGGATCCTTTCGTAGTATCCTTTGGTCATCCTTGGAGGTATCCTTGGACTCCTTTCGTAGTACCTTTTGGGAATCTTTGGACGTATCCTTGGACTCCTTTCGTAGTATCCTTTGGGAATCCTTGGGGGTATCCTTGGGATCCTTTCGTAGTATCCTTTGGTCATCCTTGGAGGTATCCTTGGACTCCTTCCGTAGTATCCTTGGGGCATCCTTGGGGGTATCCTTGGACTTTGTGAGGAGTCGTTTGACCCCTCACAAATAGCGCCACCAACATCGCCAGCGCCAACAGCATCGGCCGCCAGCGCCAACAACATCGCCAGCTAGCAGCTACAACATCGCCAGCGCCAACAGCATCGGCCGCCAGCGCCAACAACAACGCCAGCTAGCAGCTACAACATCGCCAGCGCCAACAGCAAACAAAACCCTCGCGAATAACTTTGTAAAAAAAAACATTGTACAGTGCATTTAATATATAAGCTTAGCCAATAATCATAAGATTTGTAGTTATATTGATACACAATAATTATTTTAGCTCAGCCTAAGCGATAGGTTCTGTTTACCTTTTCCCCCTCCGTTCTCACATCAGCAGTAGCCACACACACACACACACACCAGGAGAGCAACGAAATATTCACCACGATAAGTGCAGCGCCGCACAGGAGCAAGCGAGAGAGGACATGCGATCGAGGAGGAAAACAACCCCCGAAAATTGGCACGCGCCAAGCGAAGAGCGAGATAAAAGGAGTACCGAAACTTCGACAAGTGGAAAAAACCCAGAGCAGCCGAAAACTTGAACAAAACGCGGCGGCAAAGCTTAACTAGCTCTCTTTTGGAAAAGGCGGTGCACGGGATCAGAAGTGCGAGGAGTCATTTTTGCAAAGGCGGTGCACGTGATCAGAAACAGGAGCTCTCTTTTGGAAAAGGAGGTGCACAGGATCAGAAGTGCGAGGAGTCATTTTTGCAAAGTCGGTGCACGGGATCAGAAACAGGTCTCTCTTTTGGAAAACGCGGCGCACCGGACCAGAAGTGCGAGCAGTTCACTTTTGGAAAACGCAGCGCACCGGACCAGAAGTGCGAGCAGGTGACTTTTGGAAAACGCGGCGCACCGGACCAGAAGTGCGAGAAGCAGGGGACTCTTGCAAAGGCGGCGCACGGGATCAGAAGTGCGATCAGAGCAAATTTATGTGGACAACAGGAGTCTTTTGCCTTCGGGCTGATGCCAAGTGACCCAGGAAGGCGTTTACCTAGACGACCTCGAGGAGAGTGTGCCGGCCCAGGACCAGCGGCGGAGCACCCGGAGTCACGCGTGTGTGTGTGCGTGAGAGCGAGACGGGTGAGTGAGTGGAGTGAACCGCGTTTTGGCCAGCGAGAGTCCCGTGCAATGAGAAATTTCTCGAAGGCCTCGATGCGGTTTCGCCCAGAGTAGGCTAGAATTTATAAACCATGACCTAACCTAACCCGTTAGTTGCGAGCACTGAGAAAAAAAAACATGAACCAAGAATTTAAATAAAGAATATTTTCTTACATATCTGAACACATGTTGTTGCCATGTTGTTCTTTTTCCCTTTGACTACTTTGATTTCTGATTTGATTTCCGAGCTGACTACACCGAGAGAAAGGGGTGGACCCAACTTTAGGAAACCCGTTGCTCATTAATTAAATAAAAATATTTCTCAGATATTAAAAATACTACGCACTGCCACACCCTCTTTCCAAAGGAACTTCGGGAAATATTTTTTTAAAAGGAAAATTTATTCTTCTTCTTTTATCACTGCCGGCTGTATTGAGCCAACTCGCGCCCGACTACACTGGGAAAACAAAATAAAGTAGAAACTCGAGTTACAAATGAATCAATAAAAATACCCCAATAAAAGTATTTCTCGCCTGATTTTAATGCAACTCGTAGGGAAAAAAAATACAATCAAGCTGGCCACGCATAAATATGAATATTTCCAGACAAATGCCTAGATTTTAGGCCATAAATTCTGCCCTAGGGAAAAGTTGTCCCCATAATCGATCCCCTCTCTCTCGTCCTTCTCGTAGCGAATGCTATGAGCCAGGCCCAAATGCGCGTTACCGCTGACGCTTTTCACTCTGCTACAGACACCGAATAAACTGTTTCTCTCACTCCGTACCCCGGTGGCTGGCACTCTACATCTCACGCCAGCCAACCGATTTTCGTCTTAGACCTTTTTGTCCCATATCTTTACAAATATTTTCGGAAAAGAGACCCTGGCGGGACTGAGTATATCCCAGCCTACGAGACTTCTTTACAGAATGGAGCCCGAACAGGGACATGGGGTTTACGAAAATTTTAGACGACCTAAATATGGCCTAAATACCCATCTGTGTACAGAGTTTGAAAATTTTCGGTTCAGTCACTTAGAAGCGAAATTTTTAAGTCGGAACGTAAGGAGAGTCATATATCGAGGGACACAAAAATTTCTAGGGCAGGAAACAGGAAAATATATATATATTCAAAAATATACCAACGCATCGAACATAACCTCAGAAAAAAAAACTTAGAATTTAAGCAGAGCACATGGCATTCGGGAGAACTTATACAAAAGTATACCCACACACAGCGAGAAATTTATAACGCACGCAGACACACATACATGTATTTCTAAGCAGAGCAAAGTACATAACCTAAAATCAGATATTCTTTGTTCCAAGCTCACGTGGCCAGCAAATCAAGTGAGGACGAAACACATACAGGCAGATAATCGGAAAGAGAGAGAGAACGAGAGCCCTCTAGGCTAGCCAACTCAGCGCAGCCATTTTGTTTTTTTCGTTTTCACTCTCATCGTCGTCCCTCTCACACGAGCAGGAGTCGATCAAGTACAGGCAACGGGATCACATCGTTGGGGGCTTCTCATATAACCATCGCCGAATCAACACGTGCATCGGCAGCTCTCAAAGACATCGTCGTGGAAAAATTTAAAACTACATCGTCGTCGAACAAAATTTAATCACCGTCGAGAAAATTTAGGAATTAAATCGTCGTTTGACATCGGATTGTGGTCACCATCGTTGCACGTGGGAATTTAGTGAATTCTTGATGACAAATAAAATAAAATTTTCAATGAAGATTTTAACCAGTTCGAACATCGTTTGACCCTCGTCCAAGAATTTCTCTCGTCCTATCGAAACTTTTCCTGTCGTTTGCCAGTTAACTATTATTTCACAGCAATATGGGGGCGCGTTGGATTTCGTATCTCCGGAAGCGGGAATTGGAGGCGATTCTGAAGGAGTTTTCCTTGGAAGCAACCGGAACAGTTGAGGAAATGAGGAGCCGGCTGTCTGCTTTTAATAATCGGGACGACCACGTGCTGGAGATAGCCGAGCGGCTACAGGATTGCGAAGCGGAAATTACAGCCGCCCTAACGGATAGGAAGCAGCGTTCACCGACTCCGTACCCACACCCACCGGGTCCAACACAGCTTCAGGTGCCAGCACTGGAAGGCCGAGGTGCCGCCGATGTAGTCGGAGACACGGAGATCCATCCGGTCAAGCGGGAAATTTTTCCCAGGAAATCAGAGATGTCCGCAGCCACGCTAGCGGAAAAGCTGAAGAATTGGGGAATCACTTTTGACGGGACCACGGACCCCATAACCTTCATCCAACACCTCGAGGAACGAGCCACCGCACACGAAGTTGACGTGGAGAAGATGCCGCAGGCCATCCCTGGTCTTTTGACGGATACAGCTGAGCACTGGTTTCGGACAAGCCAGCTGCTAGGAAAATCTTGGACGAACTTTAAGAAGGCGTTTCTTGACTTCTTTCTGCCACCCAGGTACTTTCAGCGACTCGAGGATGAACGAGTACGAGATCCCAGCGTATGCAGGAGCATCACCAATAGGTCAACAGAATTTCACACGACCGGCCAGACGACCACCCACCCCAGCCACAGTTTTACAATCAGTTCCTCGAGTGGGGAACAGGTCAATGGTGCCGAACTTCAGTCTTGCTTGCAGGAATTGTGCCCAGGAGGGTCACCGTTTAGCTACATGTCGCAATCCCATAGTCCTCTTTTGTTGGGATTGTGGTCGCAGAGGAGTACGCACTCTCGAGTGTTGCCGTCGTACCCAGCCGGGAAACGAGAGGAGTCTTCCCCGGAATTAGGAGAAATCTTACAGGTTCAGTCGAGCAGAATTATCGCGCAGGTGCAAATCGAGGGTCAGGAGTTTAACGCTACCATAGACACCGGAGCTAGCAGAAGCTTCGTGAGCGAACGAGTTGTTCAACGTGTAGGGACGCCACATAACGTACGGTCGGTACACACACACGTGCGAAATAATTTATTTCGACGGAATCATGCTACTGTTTCAGCGGAACCAGTAGAGGAAGGGCGAGCGCCTTCCCCAGTCAGACCAGGATACACGCCTGACACTGGAGGAGCACTAGCCGCAATCACCGCAAACGCCGAGCAAGAAGAATTAGAACCCTGGGTAAACAAATTCCTACAGGAGGAATTGGCCAAATTCGAAGGATTGACGGGAGTGTCAAATATCGCTGAGCATACGATCACGATGCGAGATGATAAGCCCATCAAACAGAGGTATTTTCCTAAGAATCCCGCGATGCAGAGGATTATCGATGAGCAGATCGACGAACTGCTACGCAACGACTGTATAGAGCCTTCTCGGAGCCCCCACAGCGCCCCTATTGTACTCGTGGGCAAGAAATCTGGAGAGATGCGACTATGTGTAGATTTTCGACAACTAAATGCCCATTCTATTCCAGATGCATACCCGCTGCCAAGGATAACACACATCTGGGAGCGTCTGCGCCATGCCAAGTACATATCGACGCTCGATTTGAAGAGCGGATATTGGCAAATCCCTGTAGCCGAGTCCAGCCGCGAGTGCACAGCATTTACAGTCCCCAGGAGGGGCTTGTACCACTGGAAAATGATGCCGTTTGGCCTCCACTCAGCACCAGCCACATTCCAGCGGGCGCTCGACAGCGTCATAGGACCGGACATGGAGCCCAACGCGTTCGCGTATTTGGATGACATCATCATCATCGGCCGCACTCTGGAGGAGCATGTGCAGCATCTACAAGAAGTATTTCGACGGCTACGAAAGGCGAACCTTCGTCTCAACGCGAAGAAATGCAGTTTCTTTAAGCGCAGCCTGGTGTACTTGGGACACGTCATCAGTGAGGAGGGAATTCACACGGATCCCGACAAGATTTCGGCAGTACGGCGACTGAGTCCGCCCACCACATGCAAGGAGTTGAGGAGATTTGTACCCAACTTTGCCAGCGTAGTGCAGCCCATGTCTTTGCTACTCAAGAAAGGAAAGAAATGGCAATGGTAGCAGGAGCAGCAAGATGCGTTCGAGGAACTCAAAAGAAAACTCACGGAGGCGCCGGTTCTCGCCTGCTCCGACTTCAACGAGAAGTTCGTGTTGCAAACAGACGCCAGCGACATCGGCCTAGGAGCAGTTTTAACGCAGAAAATCCAGGGAGAAGAACGAGTCAACGAGAACGCATTCGCCAGCAGACGCCTCATCGCCGCCGAGGAGAACTACTCCGCCACAGAAAAGGAGTGTCTGGCTATCATATGGGCCATCAGGAAACTCAGATGCTACTTGGAAGGTTATCGATTTGAGGTGATAACGGACCACCTCGCCTTGAAGTGGCTCAACTCGATTGATAATCCCACCGGCCGCATAGCGCGCTGGGCGTTTGAACTGCAGCAGTACCAGTTTGACGTCACCTATCGACGCGGGAGCCAGAACATTGTTGCAGATGCACTTTCTCGACAGCCTTTGGAAGTACTTCAGATGATCCAGGAGGATAAGCCGGGATGCACATGGTACCAGCGGATGCTGAAACTTGTTCAGGACAGGCCTGAAGATTACCCGGACTACGCGTACGAGAACCAACAGCTCTATCGGCATATCGGATCCCGACCTGACGACGAAGACTCCGTGCCCTGGAAACTGTGCGTAGCCAAGGAACACCGACAGCGAGTACTGTCGGAATGCCATGACCAGCCGACGGCAGGACATCTCGGAACCAGGAAGACAACCACCCGCATCGCCCAGAGATATTACTGGCCAGGTCTTTTCCGCGATATTGCCAGGTATGTCCGCAAGTGTGACACTTGCCAACGGTTCAAAGTCAGCCAAACCAAACCGGCGGGTAAAATGTTCACCAGACAGATTAACGAGCCGTTCGATACTGTCTGCGCCGATTTTATTGGCCCCTTCCGCGATCCAAGAGTGGGAATACGATGCTGCTCGTATTCTTCGACGCCTTTGCGAAATGGGTTGAGTTGGTCCCCTTGAGAAAAGCTACTTCGGCGCATCTCGAAAAATCCTTTTGGGAGAGGATTTTGAATCACTTTGGTATTTCCCGAACATTTGTCTGCGATAATGGGACACAGTTTACGAGTCGTTCATTCAAAGCCTTCTGCAAGCAGGCGGGAATGGAGATCCAACATACAGCACCTTATACTCCGCAGCAGAACCCGACAGATAGGGCCAATCGCACCATTAAAACGATGGTCGCCCAGTATATCGAGGACAAGCAGACGACGTGGGACGAACTTCTGCCCGAACTGAATCTGGCAATTAATAGCAGCATCTCAGAATCAACCGGATTCAGTCCAAGGCAGAGAGCCACGACTCCCAGGAGCCTTGTATGATGAAGTGACTCCAGGACCAAGCCAAGCGCCACGTTCACCCGAAGCGAAAGCGGAATTGCTACGGGACATTTTCAAGGTAGTACAGGAGAACACTCAGAGAGCTTCGTTGGAGCAGCGGAAGCATTACGATCTCAGGCGACGTGCGTGGAGACCGACCATAGGATCGCTGGTCTTCGTAAAACAGCATCATTTGTCCAGGGCAGCGGATAACTTTGCCGCTAAGCTAGCACCCAAGTACGAGGGCCCGTACAAAGTAAAGTAAAAACCCAGTTAGTAATCGTTAAAACAAAGCACTAATACCCTTTTGTTCTCCCCTACAGACATGGCGTCGGACAACCCGTCACACCTGTGGCGCATGACAACACGCAAGCCACGGCCACCCACATTTCTCAACGCCCCCCGAAGTAGGAGGGGAATGTGAGGAGTCGTTTGACCCCTCACAAATAGCGCCACCAACATCGCCAGCGCCAACAGCATCGGCCGCCAGCGCCAACAACATCGCCAGCTAGCAGCTACAACATCGCCAGCGCCAACAGCATCGGCCGCCAGCGCCAACAACAACGCCAGCTAGCAGCTACAACATCGCCAGCGCCAACAGCAAACAAAACCCTCGCGAATAACTTTGTAAAAAAAAACATTGTACAGTGCATTTAATATATAAGCTTAGCCAATAATCATAAGATTTGTAGTTATATTGATACACAATAATTATTTTAGCTCAGCCTAAGCGATAGGTTCTGTTTACCTTTTCCCCCTCCGTTCTCACATCGGCAGTAGCCACACACACACACACACCAGGAGAGCAACGAAATATTCACCACGATAAGTGCAGCGCCGCACAGGAGCAAGCGAGAGAGGACATGCGATCGAGGAGGAAAACAACCCCCGAAA
Organism: Drosophila suzukii; assembly: GCF_043229965.1. Lineage (NCBI taxonomy): Eukaryota > Metazoa > Arthropoda > Insecta > Diptera > Drosophilidae > Drosophila > Drosophila suzukii. The sequence continues at coordinate 1,971,629 of NC_092085.1, forward strand.
ATTGGCACGCGCCAAGGGAAGAGCGAGAAAAGGAGTACCGAAACTTTGACAAGTGGAAAAAACCCAGAGCAGCCGAAAACTTGAACAAAACGCGGCGGCAAAGCTTAACTAGCTCTCTTTTGGAAAAGGCGGTGCACGGGATCAGAAGTGCGAGGAGTCATTTTTGCAAAGGCGGTGCACGTGATCAGAAACAGGAGCTCTCTTTTGGAAAAGGAGGTGCACGGGATCAGAAGTGCGAGGAGTCATTTTTGCAAAGTCGGTGCACGGGATCAGAAACAGGTCTCTCTTTTGGAAAACGCGGCGCACCGGACCAGAAGTGCGAGCAGTTCACTTTTGGAAAACGCAGCGCACCGGACCAGAAGTGCGAGCAGGTGACTTTTGGAAAACGCGGCGCACCGGACCAGAAGTGCGAGAAGCAGGGGACTCTTGCAAAGGCGGCGCACGGGATCAGAAGTGCGATCAGAGCAAATTTATGTGGACAACAGGAGTCTTTTGCCTTCGGGCTGATGCCAAGTGACCCAGGAAGGCGTTTACCTAGACGACTTCGAGGAGAGTGTGCCGGCCCAGGACCAGCGGCGGAGCACCCGGAGTCACGCGTGTGTGTGTGCGTGAGAGCGAGACGGGTGAGTGAGTGGAGTGAACCGCGTTTTGGCCAGCGAGAGTCCCGTGCAATGAGAAATTTCTCGAAGGCCTCGATGCGGTTTCGCCCAGAGTAGGCTAGAATTTATAAACCATGACCTAACCTAACCCGTTAATTGCGAGCACTGAGAAAAAAAAACATGAACCAAGAATTTAAATAAAGAATATTTTCTTACATATCTGAACACATGTTGTTGCCATGTTGTTCTTTTTCCCTTTGACTACTTTGATTTCTGATTTGATTTCCGAGCTGACTACACCGAGAGAAAGGGGTGGACCCAACTTTAGGAAACCCGTTGCTCATTAATTAAATAAAAATATTTCTCAGATATTAAAAATACTACGCACTGCCACACCCTCTTTCCAAAGGAACTTCGGGAAATATTTTTTTAAAAGGAAAATTTATTCTTCTTCTTTTATCACTGCCGGCTGTATTGAGCCAACTCGCGCCCGACTACACTGGGAAAACAAAATAAAGTAGAAACTCGAGTTACAAATGAATCAATAAAAATACCCCAATAAATGTATTTCTCGCCTGATTTTAATGCAACTCGTAGGGAAAAAAATCCAATCAAGCTGGCCACGCATAAATATGAATATTTCCAGACAAATGCCTAGATTTTAGGCCATAAATTCTGCCCTAGGGAAAAGTTGTCCCCATAATCGATCCCCTCTATCTCGGCCTTCTCGTAGCGAATGCTATGAGCCAGGCCCAAATGCGCGTTACCGCTGACGCTTTTCACTCTGCTACAGACACCGAATAAACTGTTTCTCTCACTCCGTACCCCGGTGGCTGGCACTCTACATCTCACGCCAGCCAACCGATTTTCGTCTTAGACCTTTTTGTCCCATATCTTTACAAATATTTTCGAAAAAGAGACCCTGGCGGGACTGAGTATATAGCAGCCTACGAGACTTCTTTACAGAATGGAGCCCGAACAGGGACATGGGGTTTACGAAAATTTTAGACGACCTAAATATGGCCTAAATACCCATCTGTGTACAAAGTTTGAAAATTTTCGGTTCAGTCACTTAGAAGCGAAATTTTTAAGTCGGAACGTAAGGAGAGTCATATATCGAGGGTCACAAAAATTTCTAGGGCAGGAAACAGGAAAATATATATATATTCAAAAATATACCAACGCATCGAACATAACCTCAGAAAAAAAAACTTAGAATTTAAGCAGAGCACATGGCATTCGGGAGAACTTATACAAAAGTATACCCACACACAGCGAGAAATTTCTAACGCACGCAGACACACATACATGTATTTCTAAGCAGAGCAAAGTACATAACCTAAAATCAGAGATTCTTTGTTCCAAGCTCACGTGGCCAGCAAATCAAGTGAGGACGAAACACATACAGGCAGATAATCGGAAAGAGAAAGAGAGCGAGAGCCCTCTAGGCTAGCCAACTCAGGTCACGAGAGTTTCGAAAGAACGAGGTAGGGAAAAGCTAACGTATACTCCCTACAGCGCAGCCATTTTGTTTTTTTCGTTTTCACTCTCATCGTCGTCCCTCTCACACGAGCAGGAGTCGATCAAGTACAGGCAACGGGATCACATCGTTGGGGGCTTCTCATATAACCATCGCCGAGTCAACACGTGCATCGGCAGCTCTCAAAAACATCGTCGTGGAAAAATTTAAAACTACATCGTCGTCGAACAAAATTTAATCACCGTCGAGAAAATTTAGGAATTAAATCGTCGTTTGACATCGGATTGTGGTCACCATCGTTGCACGTGGGAATTCAGTGAATTCTTGGTGACAAATAAAATAAAATTTTCAATGAAGATTTTAACCAGTTCGAACATCGTTTGACCCTCGTCCAAGAATTTCTCTCGTCCTATCGAAACTTTTCCTGTCGTTTGCCAGTTAACTATTATTTCACAGCAATATGGGGGCGCGTTGGATTTCGTATCTCCGGAAGCGGGAATTGGAGGCGATTCTGAAGGAGTTTTTCTTGGAAGCAACCGGAACAGTTGAGGAAATGAGGAGCCGGCTGTCTGCTTTTAATAATCGGGACGACCACGTGCTGGAGATAGCCGAGCGGCTACAGGATTGCGAAGCGGAAATTACAGCCGCCCTAACGGATAGGAAGCAGCGTTACCGACTCCGAACCCACACCCACCGGGTCCAACACAGCTTCAGGTGCCAGCACTGGAAGGCCGAGGTGCCGCCGATGTAGTCGGAGACACGGAGATCCATCCGGTCAAGCGGAATATTTTTCCCAGGAAATCAGAGATGTCCGCGCCACGCTAGCGGAAAAGCTGAAGAATTGGGGAATCACTTTTGACGGGACCACGGACCCCATAACCTTCATCCAACACCTCGAGGAACGAGCCACCGCACACGAAGTTGACGTGGAGAAGATGCCGCAGGCCATCCCTGGTCTTTTGACGGATACAGCTGAGCACTGGTTTCGGACAAGCCAGCTGCTAGGAAAATCTTGGACGAACTTCAAGAAGGCGTTTCTCGACTTCTTTCTGCCACCCAGGTACTTTCAGCGACTCGAGGATGAGATCCGCACCAGAGATCAGCGACGGGGAGAGGCTTTCAAACAATACCTAGTCAACATCAGACTCATGATGCACAGAGCGGGGTATAATGCAGAGCAGGAGTTGGACCGGATCTATGAAAATCTCCAACCGGAGTACCAGATGTACGCAAGGAGGCACGACTTCACCACTTTGGAGCAACTTACCACTTTAGCGGTAAACTACGAGGTCACCCGCGATCGGAGCACAGGAAGCCATGCCAGAATGTTGGCCGAACCACAACCAGCGCCTAGAAGGAACGAGTACGAGATTCCAGCGTATGCAGGAGCATCACCAATAGGTCAACAGAATTTCACACGACCGGCCAGACGACCACCCACCCCAGCCACAGTTTTACAATCAGTTCCTCGAGTGGGGAACAGGTCAATGGTGCCGAACTTCAGTCTTGCTTGCAGGAATTGTGCCCAGGAGGGTCACCGTTTAGCTACATGTCGCAATCCCATAGTCCTCTTTTGTTGGGATTGTGGTCGCAGAGGAGTACGCACTCTCGAGTGTTGCCGTCGTACCCAGCCGGGAAACGAGAGGAGTCTTCCCCGGAATTAGGAGAAATCTTACAGGTTCAGTCGAGCAGAATTATCGCGCAGGTGCAAATCGAGGGTCAGGAGTTTAACGCTACCATAGACACCGGAGCTAGCAGAAGCTTCGTGAGCGAACGAGTTGTTCAACGTGTAGGGACGCCACATAACGTACGGTCGGTACACACTCATGTCAGCCTGGCGGAAGGCTCACGCAAGGAGATAACCAAGTCTCTGGTAGTTTTCCCTTCGTTCATGGAAGACGTACTATTGGGCATGGGCATGTCTGCCACTCTCCAATGCGGCCGCGCTTCGCTGCAGCTGTACCCTCTCCTAATAAGCAGCCCCACTAACGACTTAGCTATGCCTCCTCTCTTGACAAATGCGTTCACTCCAGCAAACAACGATCCAGATAACGAGGTGCAAACCACCCCGACCAGCAGTATTTTAGGGTCTCGAGACGACAACGCCGTGCGAAATAATCCATTTCGACGGAATCATGCTACTGTTTCAGCGGAACCAGTAGAGGAAGGGCGAGCGCCTTCCCCAGTCAGACCAGGATACACGCCTGACACTGGAGGAGCACTAGCCGCAATCACCGCAAACGCCGAGCAAGAATTAGAACCCTGGGTAAACAAATTCCTACAGTAGGAATTGGCCAAATTCGAAGGAATGACGGGAGTGTCAAATATCGCTGAGCATACGATCACGATGCGAGATGATAAGCCCATGATAGGTATTTTCCTAAGAATCCCGCGATGCAGAGGATTATCGATGAGCAGATCGACGAACTGCTACGCAACGACTGTATAGAGCCTTCTCGGAGCCCCCACAGCGCCCCTATTGTACTCGTGGGCAAGAAATCTGGAGAGATGCGACTATGTGTAGATTTTCGACAACTAAATGCCCATTCTATTCCAGATGCATACCCGCTGCCAAGGATAACACACATCTGGGACCGTCTGCGCCATGCCAAGTACATATCGACGCTCGATTTGAAGAGCGGATATTGGCAAATCCCTGTAGCCGAGTCCAGCCGCGAGTGCACAGCATTTACAGTCCCCGGGAGGGGCTTGTACCACTGGAAAGTGATGCCGTTTGGCCTCCACTCAGCACCAGCCACATTCCAGCGGGCGCTCGACAGCGTCATAGGACCGGACATGGAGCCCAACGCGTTTGCGTATTTGGATGACATCATCATCATCGGCCGCACTCTGGAGGAGCATGTGCAGCATCTACAAGAAGTATTTCGACGGCTACGAAAGGCGAACCTTCGTCTCAACGCGAAGAAATGCAGTTTCTTTAAGCGCAGCCTGGTGTACTTGGGACACGTCATCAGTGAGGAGGGAATTCACACGGATCCCGACAAGATTTCGGCAGTACGGCGACTGAGTCCGCCCACCACATGCAAGGAGTTGAGGAGATGTCTAGGGATTGCGTCATGGTACAGGAGATTTGTACCCAACTTTGCCAGCGTAGTGCAGCCCATGTCTTTGCTACTCAAGAAAGGAAAGAAATGGCAATGGGAGCAGGAGCAGCAAGATGCGTTCGAGGAACTCAAAAGAAAACTCACGGAGGCGCCGGTTCTCGCCTGCTCCGACTTCAACGAGATGTTCGTGTTGCAAACAGACGCCAGCGACATCGGCCTAGGAGCAGTTTTAACGCAGAAAATCCAGGGAGAAGAACGAGTCAACGAGAACGCATTCGCCAGCAGACGCCTCATCGCCGCCGAGGAGAACTACTCCGCCACAGAAAAGGAGTGTCTGGCTATCATATGGGCCATCAGGAAACTCAGATGCTACTTGGAAGGTTATCGATTTGAGGTGATAACGGACCACCTCGCCTTGAAGTGGCTCAACTCGATTGATAATCCCACCGGCCGCATAGCGCGCTGGGCGTTTGAACTGCAGCAGTACCAGTTTGACGTCACCTATCGACGCGGGAGCCAGAACATTGTTGCAGATGCACTTTCTCGACAGCCTTTGGAAGTACTTCAGATGATCCAGGAGGATAAGGCGGGATGCACATGGTACCAGCGGATGCTGAAACTTGTTCAGGACAGGCCTGAAGATTACCCGGACTACGCGTACGAGAACCAACAGCTCTATCGGCATATCGGATCCCGACCTGACGACGAAGACTCCGTGCCCTGGAAACTGTGCGTAGCCAAGGAACACCGACAGCGAGTACTGTCGGAATGCCATGACCAGCCGACGGCAGGACATCTCGGAATCAGGAAGACAACCACCCGCATCGCCCAGAGATATTACTGGCCAGGTCTTTTCCGCGATATTGCCAGGTATGTCCGCAAGTGTGACACTTGCCAACGGTTCAAAGTCAGCCAAACCAAACCGGCGGGAAAAATGTTCAACAGACAGATTAACGAGCCGTTCGATACTGTCTGCGCCGATTTTATTGGCCCCTTCCGCGATCCAAGAGTGGGAATACGATGCTGCTCGTATTCTTCGACGCCTTTTCGAAATGGGTTGATTTGGTCCCCTTGAGAAAAGCTACTTCGGCGCATCTCGAAAAATCCTTTCGGGAGAGGATTTTGAATCACTTTGGTATTCCCCGAACATTTGTCTGCGATAATGGGACACAGTTTACGAGTCGTTCATTCAAAGCCTTCTGCAAGCAGGCGGGAATGGAGATCCAACATACAGCACCTTATACTCCGCAGCAGAACCCGACAGATAGGGCCAATCGCACCATTAAAACGATGGTCGCCCAGTATATCGAGGACAAGCAGACGACGTGGGACGAACTTCTGCCCGAACTGAATCTGGCAATTAATAGCAGCATCTCAGAATCAACCGGATTCAGTCCAGCGTTCATCGTCCAAGGCAGAGAGCCACGACTCCCAGGAGCCTTGTATGATGAAGTGACTCCAGGACCAAGCCAAGCGCCACGTTCACCCGAAGCGAAAGCGGAATTCCTACGGGACATTTTCAAGGTAGTACAGGAGAACACTCAGAGAGCTTCGTTGGAGCAGCGGAAGCATTACGATCTCAGGCGACGTGCGTGGAGACCGACCATAGGATCGCTGGTCTTCGTAAAACAGCATCATTTGTCCAGGGCAGCGGATAACTTTGCCGCTAAGCTAGCACCCAAGTACGAGGGCCCGTACAAAGTAAAGTAAAAACCCAGTTAGTAATCGTTAAAACAAAGCACTAATACCCTTTTGTTCTCCCCTACAGACATGGCGTCGGACAACCCGTCACACCTGTGGCGCATGACAACACGCAAGCCACGGCCACCCACATTTCTCAACGCCCCCCGAAGTAGGAGGGGAATGTGAGGAGTCGTTTGACCCCTCACAAATAGCGCAACCAACATCGCCAGCGCCAACAGCATCGGCCGCCAGCGCCAACAGCATCGGCCGCCAGCGCCAACAGCATCGGCCGCCAGCGCCAACAACAACGCCAGCTAGCAGCTACAACATCGCCAGCGCCAACAGCAAACAAAACCCTCGCGAATAACTTTGTAAAAAAAAACATTGTACAGTGCATTTAATATATAAGCTTAGCCAATAATCATAAGATTTGTAGTTATATTGATACACAATAATTATTTTAGCTCAGCCTAAGCGATAGGTTCTGTTTACCTTTTCCCCCTCCGTTCTCACATCAGCAGTAGCCACACACACACACACACACACCAGGAGAGCAACGAAATATTCACCACGATAAGTGCAGCGCCGCACAGGAGCAAGCGAGAGAGGACATGCGATCGAGGAGGAAAACAACCCCCGAAAATTGGCACGCGCCAAGGGAAGAGCGAGAGAAAAGGAGTACCGAAACTTCGACAAGTGGAAAAAACCCAGAGCAGCCGAAAACTTGAACAAAACACGGCGGCAAAGCTTGACTAGCTCTCTTTTGGAAAAGGCGGTGCACGGGATCAGAAGTGCTAGGAGTCATTTTTGCAAAGGCGGTGCACGGGATCAGAAACAGGAGCTCTCTTTTGGAAAAGGCGGTGCACGGGATCAGAAGTGCGAGGAGTCATTTTTGCAAAGGCGGTGCACGGGATCAGAATCAGGTCTCTCTTTTGGAAAACGCGGCGCACCGGACCAGAAGTGCGAGCAGTTCACTTTTGGACTTTTGGAAAACGCGGCGCACCGGACCAGAAGTGCGAGAAGCAGGGGACTCTTGCAAAGGCGGCGCACGGGATCAGAAGTGCGAGCAGAGCATATTTATGTGGACAACAGGAGTCTTTTGCCTTCGGGCTGATGCCAAGTGACCCAGGAAGGAGTTTACCTAGACGACCTCGAGGAGAGTGTGCCTGCCCAGGACCAGCGGCGGAGCACCCGGAGTCACGCGTGTGTGTGTGCGTGAGAGCGTGAGAGTCCCGTGCAATGAGAAATTTCTCGAAGGCCTCGATGCGGTTTCGCCCAGAGTAGGCTAGAATTTATAAACCATGACCTACCTAACCCGTTAATTGCGAGCACTGAGAAAAAAAAAACATGAACCAAGAATTTAAACAAAGAATATTTTCTTACATATCTGAACACATGTTGTTGCCATGTTGTTCTTTTTCCCTTTGACTACTTTGATTTCTGATTTGATTTCCGAGCTGACTACACCGAGAGAAAGGGGTGGACCCAACTTTAGGAAACCTGTTGCTAATTAATTAAATAAAAATATTTCTCAGATGTTAAAAATACTACGCACTGCCACACCCTCTTTCCAAAGGAACTTCGGGAAATATTTTTTTAAAAGGAAAATTCATTCTTCTTCTTCTATCACTGCCGGCTGTATTGAGCCAACTCGCGCCCGACTACACTGGGAAAACAAAATAAAGTAGAAACTCGAGTTACAAATGAATCAATAAAAATACCCCAATAAATGTATTTCTCGCCTGATTTTAATGCAACTCGTAGGGAAAAAAATCCAATCAAGCTGGCCACGCATAAATATGAATATTTCCAGACAAATGCCTAGATTTTAGGCCATAAATTCTGCCCTAGGGAAAAGTTGTCCCCATAATCGATCCCCTCTATCTCGGCCTTCTCGTAGCGAATGCTATGAGCCAGGCCCAAATGCGCGTTACCGCTGACGCTTTTCACTCTGCTACAGACACCGAATAAACTGTTTCTCTCACTCCGTACCCCGGTGGCTGGCACTCTACATCTCACGCCAGCCAACCGATTTTCGTATTAGACCTTTTTGTCCCATATCTTTACAAATATTTTCGGTAAAGAGACCCTGACGGGACTGAGTATATCCCAGCCTACGAGACTTCTTTACAACTTTCAATGTTGTTTTGCGTCTGTTGTGTTTGCTTGCTGTGGCCGCTCGCTTGTGTTTTCCGTTTGTTGCTGTTTTTTGAATATAAAATAAACGACGCGCCGAAAGTAATTGTTATTTGTTCCCCGTGCCCCGTGCTTTTTTTTCGCGTCTAGTAGTCCTTGTGCCCGTCGAACGGAAGTGTCAAACTCACCAGTGCTAGTCGCCCCAGTTGTGCAGTCAGTAGGACCACAAGTTTCCACACACGACAGGCCTGTTTGCTGCTCTCTCTGCCCGGCAAACAAACATTTAGTGAATATTTTCTACACTTTTTGTTCGGTCGTGTTTTTTTTATTTTGCTAAAGTCACGTTGTGCCATCGGTATTGTTTTCGTTTCGGTTTTCGGGGAACAGTGCCGTTGTTCGTCTTGGGGGTCTAGTGACCTTGCGCGACCCGCACCATGGACCTGCGCAGCTGGCGTAAGGTCCTTATCCAGTAGGTCATCGAGTGTCGCTTCACCGAACACAACTTCATCACACTGGAGCAGTCGGACATCGATGCCTTCTTCTCGATCTACGTGCAAAAGGCCCAGGTGGCGCCGGTAGAGGAGGAGAACGCGCTGCCGGCCCAGCCTGGGGAGCACCGCTCCCCCCTGCAGAACTTCCTCCGAGATCATTATCCAGAGTTCAGTGCCCACATAGATGGCCGTGGCCAACTTGTGACCGCGGACTACGTGTATGTCTACACACTGCTCCTGCATTACTCATGCGTGAAGCAGCCCAGCGTGTTTATCCACAGCATCTGCAAGAAGCTGCCGGAGCTAGTGCAGACCTGCATCGCAAACTTCTTCGGCCAGACGTTGGAGCAACAGCTGACGCGCCAATTTCTCCGCCAGTCTATGAACAATGTGGCTGTGATTTACCGCCAGGGCGTCCAGATCAGCCCCAGTCGTCCGAGCTGCAGCACCATGAGTCCCGAACTGACCATTGACACCACACCGGACACATCCTCGTCCACATCCGCATCGCCTCAGCCGCCGAGCAGCACGCCACAGATCCGTCATCCAGCGCCTCCAAATGTCCGCCAACGAAATGCTAGCAGCGCACCCGGGAGCTGCACGGTGTTCGGGCCCAGCTGGAGGTGGTGTCCTACGAGAAGACCATGCTCGAGGAGCAGCAAACGGAGAAGGAGGACCTGATCATAGAAATGCTGGACAACATTGATGGGGCCAGAGGGTCAGGCTCGATGCTGTGCTTCTCGACGAAGCAAGCCACACTCTCGCTTAGCTCCAGCAAGATAGCGTTCTGCTTCTGCAGCTCTTTCCTCAGCTCGGCGTTCTCGTGCTCCTTCTCGCGCAGCTGCTTGTCGACCACAGAGCTGTGCAGATTCTCGGGCGTGGTGTTCGGGGACAGGGAACAGTTGAGCAAATCCGAGGACGCATTTAGAACCTCACGTCGGTTGTGTAACTCCTCGCGCGCTTCCTGTAGACAACGATCCAGCTCCTGCTTGTCGCGCTTCAGGCTGGATTCCTCCAGGCGCTGTTCCAGCTATTCAAGAAGAAAAACAAAAAAATATAAATATATATTTATGGAATTTTGGGTAGGTATTATGTAGGTACTTTGAATTTATATTTCCTAAACAGCGCCCTTTTTCGCCAATATTAATTTTAGAATTATGTACCTAGTAGCTTTAATTTAATTAAATAATTAACAACCATTAAATATGAATTCAAAAATATTAATTTAACAAATAAAATTCCCTCTCAATACCAAAAGTGTGTACAGTTCCGACCCAAAGGTGACTAGTTTTTCGCTGATATTCACACAAAATTCGCCGGATTTAGTTCTTTTGTGTAATGTCCCCATAAAATCAGAGAGGTAGCATACCTGCTCGACAAGCTCGGATTTTTCGGCGCGCAAATCCTGTAGCTTATCGTTAGTCTCGGCTATAATGGCCTCCTTTTGGCTGCTTTCCTTCATCAGGCTTCGCTTCAACTGAAATGAGGAAAGTTTTATTATTGGTTTATGGCACCAAGTACCTGTGACCATCTGGTGGTCTACTACCTACATGATCGAACTCATTTAGCACGTTGTCTGCATTCTCACCATTCTGGACGGCGTTCTTGAGCTTGGCCAGTTGACTCTTGGCCATCATGTTCTCTGTAATGGGAAAAAACGATAAAATATGTTACTATCATATTTAACTACTATCAGAGGGATGTAAGCCACAAGATCTATGAGGCATTCTTACCTTTGTTTAGCGTTTTAATCAGATCCTCGTCCGCTTGCTGCCCTTCGAGCATGGTCTTCTCGTAGGACACCACCTCCAGCTGGGCGCGAACACCGCGCAGCTCCCGGGTGCGCTGCTCCAGCAGCTCGGTTCTGGGTGTGAGCGGAGCGGACATTTAGAAGCGCTGAATTTTGTGTGAATATCAGCGAAAAACTAGTCACCTTTGGGTCGGAACTGTACACACTTTGGGTATTGAGAGGGAATTTTATTTGTTAAATTAATATTTTTGAATTCATATTTAATGGTTATTAATCATGTTAAGCTACTAGGTACATAATTCTAAAATTAATATTGGCGAAAAAGGGCGCCGTTTAGGAAATCTAAATTCAAAGTACCTACATAATACCTACCCAAAATTCCATAAATATATATTTATATTTTTTTTGTTTTTCTTCTTGAATAGCTTAAAACGTCCGGGAACAAACTACTCGCGTGCGTGGACAGAATCCGGGAGCTGGAACAGCGCCTGGAGGAATCCAGCCTGATTGTATCTTCCAGAGAAGATACAATCAGCTCCCTGAAGCGCGACAAGCAGGAGCTGGATCGTTTTCTACAGGAAGCGCGCGAGGAGTTACACAACCGACGTGAGGTTCTAAATGCGTCCTCGGATTTGCTCAACTGTCCCCTGTCCCCGAACACCACGCCCGAGAATCTGGACAGCTCTGTGGTCGACAAGCAGCTGCGCGAGAAGGAGCACGAGAACGCCGAGCTGAGGGAAGAGCTGCAGAAGCAGAACGCTATCTTGCTGGAGATAAGCAAAAGTGTGGCTTGCTTCGCACAGCATCGAGCCTCTGGCCCCATCAGTGTTGTCCAGCATTTCTATGATCAGGTCCTCCTTCTTCGTTTGCTGCTCCTCGAGCATGGTCTTCTCGTAGGACACCACCTCCAGCTGGGCGCGAACACCGTGCAGCTCCCGGGTGCGCAGCTAGCATTTCGTTGGCGGACATTTGGAGGCGCTGGCGATCGCGATGATCAGCTCGGCGGCTGAGGCGATGCGGATGTGGACGAGGATGTGCCCGGTGTGGTGTCAATGGTTAGCTCGAGACTCATGGTGCTGCAGCTCGGACGACTGGGGCTGATCTGGACGCCCTGGCGGTAAACCACAGCCACATTGTTCATAGACTGGCGGAGAAATTGGCGCGTCAGCTGTTGCTCCAATGTCTGGCCGAAGAAGTTTGCGATGCAAGTCTGCACTAGGTCAGGCAGCTTCTTGCAGATGCTGTGGATGAACACGCTGGGCTGCTTCACGCACGAGTAATGCAGGAGCAGTGTTTAGACGTACACGTAGTCCGCGGTCACAAGTTGTCCACGGCCATCTATGTGGGCACTGAACTCTGGATAATGATCTGCGTTGGAATAAAAATGGGTCTCATTATTTGGCTAGTTTTAAGCAACAAGTTAGGGGAGGAAAATCCTTGGAAAATCCCAAAACCTTTTCGAGGCGCCAAGGGAACTAGCTTAAAAGAGGACTTGAGAAGTGTACATACCCTTGCATGTCCTATAGTAATCTAAGGTTTCACTAAAATTGTATAAAATGGCCATTAATCCTTGAATAATCCTACTATTTCAACTAGTTTATTGACAATAAAGTGAAGTAAAATGGAAGAAAGAAAATCCTTTGAAAATCCCAAAATAAGAAAATAACTAAATTAAAAAGGGGAATTTGATATGTACATATCTAAAAAGAATTTATATTCCCTTGTATTTATAATCACAATTCAATATTTGACTAAATAGGAATAAAATAAACATTTGCCCTTGAACAATACTTATATTTCAACTAGTTTTATTGAAATTAAAAAAAATTGCTCATATAATCAGTTCTATAAGTTAAATATCAAGTCGGTTAGGGTCTATTCAAAGTCCTTCCTTTTCCCCATGAATGTTCCTATATCCAAAACATTTTTTTCTTATCTAGATATGAGGTAATACACCCTGACAGTACTGAAATAATATACAATGACCATTAGTCCTTGAATACCATTATTTCCACTTGTTCTGTTTACAACAAAGTGAAATTCTCATATAATCAGTTCTTTAACAATCGACTCTGGTAGGTGCCTATGTTTTTTCTATATGAAAGTTCCTATATCAAAGGTGTCTTGGAATGTAGACTCATGACATTTGGGCAACCATGACTTTGAAAAAATAGTATCCCCTATAGTATAGTATAGTATTGAAAAAATAGTATAGTATAGTAGTAAAATAGATGAAGGATGACAACCCTGTTTTTCAGGAGACATGACATGCAAAATTATTTCGGGCTGGAAATGCAAAATACCCGAACTCACCTCGGAGGAAGTTCTGCAAAGGCGAGCGGTGCTCCCCGGGCTGGGTCGGCAGCGCGTTCTCCTCCTCCACCGGCGCCACCTGGGCCTTTTGCACGTAGATCGAGAAGAAGGCATCGATGTCCGACTGCTCCAGCGTGATGAAGTTGTGTTCGGTGAAGCGACACTCGATGACCTGTGTCGGGAAATCGCGTAAGTGGATGGCATCGGGAAGACCTGCGAAGATCCCAGGATCTCTACTACTTACCCACTGGATAAGGACCTTACGCCAGCTGCGCAGGTCCATGGTGCGGGTCGCGCAAGGTCACTAGACCCCCGACGAACAACGGCACTGTTCCCCGAAAACCCAACCGAAAACAATACCTATGGCACAACGTGACTTTAGCAAAATAAAAAAAACACGACCGAACAAAAAGTGTAGAAAATATTCAATAAATGTTTGTGTTTGCCGGGCAGCGAGAGCAGAAAACACGTCTGTCCTGTGTGGAAATGTGGAAGCCTGTGCTCCTACTGACTGCACAACTGGGGCGACTAGCACTGGTGAGTTTGACACTTCCGTTCGACGGGCACAAGGACTACTAGACGCGAAAAAAAATACACGGGGCACGGGGTACAAATAACATTTACTTTCGGCGCGTCGTTTATATTATATTCAAAAGCCGACGCTAGGGATGGGAGAAATGTATCAAAATCGATACTTTTCGTATAAAAATAAATATTTATATCGTGATATTTTTCAACTGACTTATCGCTGTTATCTCTATCAGCAACGTAAGTGACGGAAACGTAAGTGCGTAAATACAAATAAATATTTATGTCCTTCAAATTAGCGTCGGCCTGTTAGCAATGTCCGTCAAATTAGCGTCGGCCTGTTAGCAACGAAAGTGGAACGGTGGAATTTGGAACATGGGGGCTCTTTATATTTTTAAATTTTCTCGCTTTTTGGGGACCAAATCGAAAAATCTAAAATGCTAGATTGTTAAGAAAGAAAAGATCTATCGATCTAGGTAGGTTTGAGACACATCCGAGGTCTATTAATGTTTCAAAAATGCATTTGAAAAATCGTGTCCCCACAATTTTCTTAACTGCTCCCCTCACAGAGGTTGTGCCAATATGCACGATAAGCCAAGCTATTGGGAGTTAATTCAAGCTCCTTTTCTGAAAGTTTCATTAAAATCAAACCCACAGTTTTCGAGAAAACAGCCTAACAGTGACGCAACCTCGGATTTTCCCCATACAAAAAAGGGGGCAAAAATGAAATTACCTACGGCTCCACTCCTAGAAGTTGTGCCAACATGCACGGTATATGGGTAGATAGGGGATAATCTAAGAAGTGTTCTGTGAAAATGTTATCAAAATCAAACCCACAGATTTTGAGAAAACTGCTTTACAGTTGGGGGTGCTAAAAAGGTTAATAAAAGACCGTTTAATCCAGAAACTGAACCTTTAGATACTAAGACATGAACCTCAATGTAAACAGCTTAGCCATGACAATCATTCGACGCTAACTTTCTATAACTTTATACAACTTTCACAGAGGTTGTGCCAACTTGCACGGTATCGCATTAGAAGGGGCATCATTTTAGCTAATTTCTGAATAAATTACAGGCAATTCAAATCCACAGTTTTCGAGAAATTCAAGTATTTTCAATTATGGCTTTTGCCACGCGGTCACACTGCCCAGGCCAGCGAGAAATCGTATGCACCCGTGACATCAACCATCAAAATATATATGCAAATTTTAATTAATTCATACAACTCTCACAGAGATTGTGCCAACTTGCACGGTATCGCATTCGAAGGGGCATCATTATAGCTAATTTCTGAGTTAATTACAGGCAATTCAAACCCACAGTTTTCGAGAAATTCAAGTATTTTCAATTATGGCTTTTGCCACGCGGTCACACTGTCCAGACCAGCGAGAAAGCAAATTCAGCCAAGTCATTTACCACGAAAAGGTATTTATCGGTATATGGCCAAGTGCCAAGCTACGACCTACAACACTTAATTGAGCCAATCGAATACTTTTGGCCGCCAAGTATTGAAAAATATATATTTTATGTTTCAAATTTTCATTGTGATATGTATGCACCCCCTAATTGGTATTTATTTCCCTATTATTTTAATGTATAATTCATCGAAATCGAGCCAGTGGTTTGGTAAAATTTAACATTTTATTGATTTAAGAAAAATATAAAAATTACCTATTTGCTATTGTGGAGTTGCCATACTGCCGAACAGAATCCCCGTTACTTTGAATTAGAAGCTCGTGCAGATAAGTAAAGTGAAAAGAAAATAAAAGCTGAAATTTATAATAAAACTTAAAACATAGATACATTATGTGTAATTTATTCGTATTAAAACTATTTTGCTGCTCGCTAATGCGATTAGTGTGAGTGCTGGCAGCGCGGTTGCCAAACAATTTAAAAATCGCTTAACAGACAACACACCCGCGGCCCACATTCATCGCGCCCAACATCCCAGCTTCCACAAAGTGCATATTGATTTCCTTCTGTGTCGACATGTTGATGTCCCAGTGCCACAGAGAGTCTGCTGCATCATTTCTAAGTCTCCTCCGGCTTTTGTTTGAGATTCGATTCGTGACTTCTCCATCCTGGTTGAAAGTAAATCCGCTCGACACAAAAGGAGCGCGCAGAAGCACACGGAGCTTAGCTGGTACAGCGAGGAGCACTCTTCAACTTCCTCCCTCCCCGGCATCGCTATCTTCGTTATCCTTATCATTATCCGGCATACGCGCGGAAACATCCTCCATCCCGAGTAAACAATGTTGGCGCCTGGAAACACTCAAGTGCAATATTTGGCAACAATAATTTAATGTCTACATAATAATGTCTACATTATAACATTTGACTTTGTGTACCGACATGTGAGCTAATTAGTGGTCGCGACCCCCCGCATGGCGACCCCAATTAGTCGCCCCATTCGATTAAACCCGAGTGCGCTTTGGCTGCATTCCGGAATGGTGTCATACCTGCCATAAAGCATATCTGCCAGCCGTCAAAGGCGCCGTGTCAACACGACCATTGCACTTCTGCTCCGGCGGGACCAAGATGACATTGCATCACCACCATCGATTCCAGTGGGTCAACAGCCGTCCCGGTGACGGGGTTGCCATCCCCCCGACCCAGGGCTTAGTTCGGTGCGTGTGATTAAACAATTGCATGGCCGGGTGGGAAGCCCTATTTGCCTTTCGGAAAAGAAATTCCTGGAACGGCCCTTATTAAATTGCTCAACCTAAAAGTTTTGAATTTCTCACACGGACACCCTACAAAAATTTGGCTCTCAAGTGGCGGCAATGTGCCAAGTGGGGGTAGTATTTCAAGGGCAGTGGCGTTCATGACTGGGACCCCGGGTGGAGCGGACGCGTCCGCAAAACATTACTCAAATCGCCCCCAATGGTGGTGTATTTATATTTCGGGGCACGGAGGCCAGCTGAATTATAGCTTCGGGGTTTTATAACATATAACCTCCTAAGCTTGGAAATAATTTTTATTTATTTATTTATATTCTGGTTTTGGGACAATTGCAAATTGCCACCAACCACTTAATTTAGCTATAGCTACTGGGCCTTAAGCTATTTACATATTTTCTGCAAAAGTTTATTTATATATAGTTATTAACAAAATTTAGATATTGTTATATAAGCGTATGGCCTTGATGAAATCATTGGCGCTGACGATATTGGTGGATTTTGGGGATAGGGCATCAGGTGACTTTATGGAGAGGAAAAAGTGCCGCACGTTGTTTCGCGTACCGCAGTGCTCGCACTGGGGTGGGGGTTGTTTATTGAGAACATGCTCATGGGTGTATCTTGAGTGTCCAAAACGTAGTCTTAAGAATTTTGTGAGATCTCTGCGGTTGATGTTGTCTTCGGATGGGATGGTGTATTCTTTAATTGATCATTTCTTTTCGTTGACATATTTGTAGTGGTCAGATGCGTTTTATCAGATCGATTCCATTTGTTTTTTGAAAGTATTTTAAATGAATAACTGTGTGTCTGTGAAGTTATAGTTGCATTCCATAACCTGTGGGCTTCTTTTGTTGTGAGCTTCTTTTGCTGCTAGGTCTGATGTGTCGTTACATGGAATCCACAGTAATATAATCTTTGGTTGGTGGCGGTTGAGGATGTCTCGAGTACGAACGGTATAGAAAGATTGGTTATTGGTGTTGGTAACTAAAGTTACAGCCCTTCAGTTCAAAAAAAAAGTTTCACTTGTGAATCACCTTGTGAATCCCGTGGGACATGTCCTCTTGCACAAGTGAAGAACAAGTGACGCTCCATATAGAAAATTGTATGGGATGTCCGCATTTTCACAAGTGAAAATTCAAATGAAAATTTTTCGAAGTCCCACGGGATTTCACTTGTTCCTTATACCCATTTTTCGTATGGCCTGTCACGTGCCGGTGACACGTCTCAAGTGAAATCACTTGTGAAAATAACATTTTTCCCATGAGTTTTCACTTATGAAATCTCTTGCAAGTGACACGTCCCAAGTCAAATCACTTGTGAAAATGAGATTTTTTCCATGCGTTTTCACTTATTAAATCACTTGCAAGTGACACGTCCCAAGTGAAATCACTTGTGAAAATCAGAATTTTTCAATGAGTTTTCACTTATTAAATCACTTGCAAGTGACACGTCCCAAGTCAAATCACTTGTGAAAATTAGATTTTTTCCATGCGTTTTCACTTATGAAATCACTTGCAAGTGATACGTCCCAAGTGAAATCACTTGTGAAAATCAGATTTTTTCCATAAGTTTTCACTTATAGAATTTAAAATACATAAATTTGTATATACTTTTAAATATTTTCTGTTAAAGGACAATTATTTTTAGTAAGCCTAATTTTGTGTTACGTTAATTTGCTTTTTACATTGGTCATCGCCTTCCTTAAACCTTTGTCCGGGTCCTCCGAATCCTTGGCCAACGCTCCTGATAACGATCGTAACGAGTGATACACACATCGAAAGGTATCGTAAAAACCAAAAAGATTGCATACCAAGACTTTCGAAATATAGATTTGTTTGGGAGAAAAGGCGGTGAAAGTGTAAAAGTAAAATTTTAGAAAATTGGAGCTGCTGGATACGGTGGGGCTAAAAACCCCCGGCTATTTAGCTAGTTTTATTCTTACTGTGAATAAGCGTCGAATGACACCTCATTTGTTGAAATGAATTTTAAAAGCAATTAAAACTTATACCAAAAGTACACCAAACTTTTATAAACTATATACTCATGTTTGTTAAATTAAGTTTAGTTCGACTTAACTTGTTTCCAGTCCATTTTTAAAGTACTTAGACCAGATAATAATAAGAAACAACACGATCCTTGAACGATCACATTTTCCCCAATTTCAAAGGCGACTCAACATACAAGCTCAAAGTGTCCCAACTTACAGACCTCCTAATTTTCCGACCTCTCCCCTAAAAATTAAAAAAATTACATGAATATTTTCTTGTTATTTTCAGAAATAAAAATGTAAACGTGACCAAGGCTATAGAAGCCGCTTTAGAGCTATGACTAATAGGGACGTCAGGCCGTTTGTCAGAAAACGAGTACCAAATAATTCTTACGTCTTTACGTAAAAATTTTTGTATTGCCAATAGTGGATATTTTAAGCAAAAAAATGCTCCAAAAAAATGGCAGAAACGATTTTTCCTAAATTACAAAAGAGTTTTAGAAAAGTTGAATTTAAAAAGAAAGACTTTTTTATTGGAAAATAAATCAGAGAAATCAGAAAATGAATTTCCTGAAGTTAGTGGTAGTGGCTTCCTGAATTGCAATCACTTCCGCTTGGAAAACACTACAGTGGTCTGGTAGGCGGAATGAGACTTTTAAGTCTAGTTCGGGGGAAAAGACTCCCCCACCTGTTTGGGAGTTAAGCTTGGAACCGTCAGTGTATATGTTGACGGCGTTTACGAATTTATGTGGGAGGTTGTCCCAGTCTGAACGGGTGGGTATATAAATTTTGTATCTTCTTTTGAAGTCGACTATGGGTGGGGCGTAGTCTGTATAACGTGGTAGGGGTGAATGCTTTGATAGGATATTGGAGTGACCCGTGGAGCCTGTTGTCCATGCCGCTGCTTCACGGAGCCTCAGCGCTGTGGCTGATGCCCAGCTTTTGGCAAGTAGGTCCAGGGGTTGGAGATCGAGAATTGTATTTAGTGCCTCAGTGGCGGTAGTGCGCAGCGCCCCACTGATGCAGAGCTCTGCGCCTCTTTGGATCTTGTGAAGGATCCGGAGGTTACAGTTTTTATCTAGAGAAGGCCACCAAACGATGTTTCCGTAGAGTAGAATGGGCCTGACTATTGCAGTATATAGCCAGTGAACTATCATGGGGGAGAAACCCCACTTCCTCCCCATGGCTTTTTTACAAGCGAAGAGGGCTATGGCCGCTTTGCGTGTGCGATCTAGGATGCTATCAGTCCAGAGGAGCTTTTTGTCAAGAATGACACCTAGGTACTTTGCTTGGTTGCTAAAGGTTAGGCGCGTTTGGTGTAGTTTTGGGGGAACTAGAATTGGTACCTTGTACTTCCTTGTAAAGAGAACTAGTTCGGTTTTTTCCGGGTTAACTCACAGTCCACAGCCAGCTGTCCACCGGGAGAGGGTGGATAGGGCTGTCTCCATTAGATTGCAAAGGGTTTGCGGGAATTTACCCTGCAGTAGGATAACCACGTCATCCGCGTAGGCTACCACTTTTGTGCCCGCCTCTTCTAGGAGTGAAAGCAGTTTGTTGACCACTAAAACCCATAGAAGAGGTGAGAGTACGCCCCCTTGTGGGGTTCCTCTACTGACGTTCCTGGTCGAGTGGGCCGGTCCCATAGTGGAGTGCACTACCCTGCTGGTTAGCATGGTGTGTATGAGTCCCACTATGGGCCACTCAATGCCCAGTTCAGTCAGAGCACAAGTAATCGCCGTTGGGGTGACGTTGTTAAAGGCGCCTTTTATGTCTAGAAACGCTACAAGAGAGTATTCCTTATTGCGGAAGCCTCGTTCTGTACTGTACACTAGAGAGTGGAGGGCGGTATCGGTTGACCTACCCTTACGGTACGCATGCTGTGCGTCAGAGAGTAGGCTATGGTCGATGGTTAGTCTGATATGGGTGTCGATTAGCCTTTCCAGGGTCTTCAACAAGAAGGAAGAGAGACTGATCGGGCGGAAGTCCTTTGGGTTGGTGTGGGAGGGCTTGCCGGCTTTCGGTATAAAAATTACCTTAACGTCCAGCCACCTTGTTGGAATATGGTTTAGAGCAAGGCAGCCGTTGAAGATGGCTGTCAGCCAGGGAAGGGACATATCTAGTGTCCGTTGTAACTGAGCCGGGAAGAACCCATCTGGGCCAGGTGATTTGCAGGGCTTAAAAGAGTTGACAGCCCACTGAATGCGGCCAGGGTTTGAAATGTTGTCAATACTCTGGTCGTCTAAATTCTCCTCTATGTGGAGGTCCTCCACTACATGGGTGTTCTTAGGGAAGTGGGTGTCTAATAGTAGTTCAAGGGTTTCCTGAATGTTTTCCGTCCAGCTGTCAGCATTGGTTTTAAGATAGCCAATGGTCGCTGGAGCTTTAGCTAGAATTTTTCTGAGTCTGGATGCCTCCGCAGTAGATTCTATACCACTGCAGAAGTTAGCCCAGGCTCTTCGTTTTGATATTCTAATTTCCTTTTTGTATAGGCTTAGTTTTGTATGATATAAATTCCAGGTGGATTCGCTATTGTTGTATTTAGCTTTATTGAAGTAAGTTCTACACTCTCTTTTAAGTTTCGCTAGGGTTGGGTTCCACAATGGGGGTTTGTTCTTTGTTTTGACTGTTCTGCATTACATTGCCCTGGTACCACCCTGCATCTGTGCAATCGGGTGGCGGGCCTGGGTTTTCGTCCAGCACTTTCAAGGCCACTGATGCAAGGGCCCGTCTAACCAGACCCCATTGGTTTCTTGGGATCCTTCCGCCTTCAACGCTCTGGTCGATGACACCAATGATCTTCCGATCCTTTACCACTTCCGCAAAGGATCTCGACCATGTGCCGCGGTTGGTTACCTTAGCCTTCTTGCTCGCTGGTTGAGCTGACTGCATCAACCTCTCTCGCTTGTTGCTGTGGGTGGTGGTCATAGCGATGTCGAAGTCGAAGGATAATTGCCTTTGCCCAGGCTATGTCCTCTTGGATTTTCAGGTAATCCAATTTCGATGTCTGATCCTCCCGTATCGGATTGGTGGCCAGCCGTTTGAGGATCCTAGAAGCCTTCCTTCTTTCAAGAGGTCCTGCCTGGTTAGGTGGTACCCTTTTAAACTCCTTTGCCCTGGTACTCACCACGAGACCGGCCTTAGCGCTACCCTCAGGTTGGAGTGGCTTGTTAGCCACACATACGCTGGTGGGAGGCTTGGGCTTGTCGCTATGGCGAGTTGGGCTTAGCCGGCTGCGTTGTTCGCTGGCCTTGGCAGGGGTGGACGTCACGTGGACTGGGGTAGTCAGAGCCGTGATCTTGCTCTTTCTTTCGTCGTTGGTTACGACTTCCGACTTTATAAGAGTGTCGGGCTCTTGTCTTGTGCAGTCTTTTAGTTTTATATTTGTTAAATTCTTCATGTTAATTCCCACGAGCTGCGGAGAAAGGACAGGTCTACCCGGGCAGAGATCCGCCGTACCCGGGTAAGGCTGAATTAGAACAGGCGGTCGCCACTTGCCTGAGCTCACCGTTTGAGACTGAGTTGTTTGATGACTCGGGCTCCCAGCCAGATTGACTCTCGGCACGGTACGAGTGACACCTTAGTCCAGCCCGGGGTGAGATGAGTTGTGTGGGTAGGGAAGAGGTAGGTACAGAGCGTGTGGGCAGGGGTGTGTGTGAGCTATTTGTCGGAGGCGGCAGCACAAGCGCGACGTCGGTACTGCTACGGCGCAGATACCCGCTGACTGTCCGGGGCTACTTATTTGCGCTTCGTGTTGGGGGCTTGGTGGTAGCCGGGCCGTGTCCAACTTCCACGCTTATTCGTAGCTACCCTGGAGAACCAGGGCGCTCGCTATCCGCAACCTGCGACCCGTTCGGTAGCCTTCAGCTCGGCGCCCTCAGAGCCATCCCACTAGCTCTTTGGCCGAAAAAAAAGGAACAAGTAAAATCCCGTGGGACTTCGAAAAATTTTCATTTGAATTTTCACTTGTGAAAATGCGGACATCCCATACAATTTACTATATGGAGCGTCACTTGTTCTTCACTTGTGCCGTCTTTCTATACCGTTCGTACTCGAGACATCCTCAACCGCCACCAACCAAAGATTATATTACTGTGGATTCCAGGTAACGACACATCAGACCTAGCAGCAAAAGAAGCTCACAACAAAAGAAGCCCACAGGTTATGGAATGCAACTATAACTTCACAGACACACAGTTATTCATTTAAAATACTTTCAAAAAACAAATGGAATCGATCTGATAAAACGCATCTGACCACTACAAATATGTCAACGAAAAGAAATGATCAATTAAAGATTACACCATCCCATCCGAAGACAACATCAACCGCAGAGATCTCACAAAATTCTTAAGACTACGTTTTGGACACTCAAGATACACCCATGAGCATGTTCTCAATAAACAACCCCCACCCCAGTGCGAGCACTGCGGTACGCGAAACAACGTGCGGCACTTTTTCCTCTCCATAAAGTCACCTGATGCCCTATCCCCAAAATCCACCAATATCGTCAGCGCCAATGATTTCATCAAGGCCATACGCTTATATAACAATATCTAAATTTTGTTAATAACTATATATAAATAAACTTTTGCAGAAAATATGTAAATAGCTTAAGGCCCAGTAGCTATAGCTAAATTAAGTGGTTGGTGGCAATTTGCAATTGTCCCAAAACCAGAATATAAATAAATAAATAAAAATTATTTCCAAGCTTAGGAGGTTATATGTTATAAAACCCCGAAGCTATAATTCAGCTGGCCTCCGTGCCCCGAAATATAAATACACCACCATTGGGGGCGATTTGAGTAATGTTTTGCGGACGCGTCCGCTCCACCCGGGGTCCCAGTCATGAACGCCACTGCCCTTGAAATACTACCCCCACTTGGCACATTGCCGCCACTTGAGAGCCAAATTTTTGTAGGGTGTCCGTGTGAGAAATTCAAAACTTTTAGGTTGAGCAATTTAATAAGGGCCGTTCCAGGAATTTCTTTTCCGAAAGGCAAATAGGGCTTCCCACCCGGCCATGCAATTGTTTAATCACACGCACCGAACTAAGCCCTGGGTCGGGGGGATGGCAACCCCGTCACCGGGACGGCTGTTGACCCACTGGAATCGATGGTGGTGATGCAATGTCATCTTGGTCCCGCCGGAGCAGAAGTGCAATGGTCGTGTTGACACGGCGCCTTTGACGGCTGGCAGATATGCTTTATGGCAGGTATGACACCATTCCGGAATGCAGCCAAAGCGCACTCGGGTTTAATCGAATGGGGCGACTAATTGGGGTCGCCATGCGGGGGGTCGCGACCACTAATTAGCTCACATGTCGGTACACAAAGTCAAATGTTATAATGTAGACATTATTATGTAGACATTAAATTATTGTTGCCAAATATTGCACTTGAGTGTTTCCAGGCGCCAACATTGTTTACTCGGGATGGAGGATGTTTCCGCGCGTATGCCGGATAATGATAAGGATAACGAAGATAGCGATGCCGGGGAGGGAGGAAGTTGAAGAGTGCTCCTCGCTGTACCAGCTAAGCTCCGTGTGCTTCTGCGCGCTCCTTTTGTGTCGAGCGGATTTACTTTCAACCAGGATGGAGAAGTCACGAATCGAAACTCAAACAAAAGCCGGAGGAGACTTAGAAATGATGCAGCAGACTCTCTGTGGCACTGGGACATCAACATGTCGACACAGAAGGAAATCAATATGCACTTTGTGGAAGCTGGGATGTTGGGCGCGATGAATGTGGGCCGCGGGTGTGTTGTCTGTTAAGCGATTTTTAAATTGTTTGGCAACCGCGCTGCCAGCACTCACACTAATCGCATTAGCGAGCAGCAAAATAGTTTTAATACGAATAAATTACACATAATGTATCTATGTTTTAAGTTTTATTATAAATTTCAGCTTTTATTTTCTTTTCACTTTACTTATCTGCACGAGCTTCTAATTCAAAGTAACGGGGATTCTGTTCGGCAGTATGGCAACTCCACAATAGCAAATAGGTAATTTTTATATTTTTCTTAAATCAATAAAATGTTAAATTCTACCAAACCACTGGCTCGATTTCGATGAATTGTACATTAAAATAATAGGGAAATAAATACCAATTAGGGGGTGCATACATATCACAATGAAAATTTGAAACATAAAAATATATATTTTTCAATACTTGGCGGCCAAAAGTATTCGATTGGCTCAATTAAGTGTTGTAGGTCGTAGCTTGGCACTTGGCGATATATCGATAAATACCTTTTCGTGGTAAATGTCTTGGCTGAATTTGCTTTCTCGCTGGTCTGGACAGTGTGACCGCGTGGCAAAAGCCATAATTGGAAATACTTGAATTTCTCGAAAACTGTGGGTTTGACTTGCCTGTAATTAACTCAGAAATTAGCTATAATGATGCCCCTTCGAATGCGATACCGTGCAAGTTGGCACAACATCTGTGAGAGTTGTATGAATTAATTAAAATTTGCATATATATTTTGATGGTTGATGTCACGGGTGCATACGATTTCTCGCTGGCCTGGACAGAGTGACCGCGTGGCAAAAGCCATAATTGAAAATACTTGAATTTCTCGAAAACTGTGGGTTTGAATTGCCTGTAATTTATTCAGAAATTAGCTAAAATGATGCCCCTTCGAATGCGATACCGTGCAAGTTGGCACAACCCCTGTGAGAGTTGTATGAATTAATATGCAAACTTTAGTTTGCATATATATTTTGATGGTTGATGTCACGGGTGCATACGATTTCTCGCTGGCCTGGACAGTGTGACCGCGTGGCAAAAGCCATAATTGAAAATACTTGAATTTCTCGAAAACTGTGGATTTGAATTGCCTGTAATTTATTCAGAAATTAGCTAAAATGATGCCCCTTCTAATGCGATACCGTGCAAGTTGGCACAACCTCTGTGAAAGTTGTATAAAGTTATAGAAAGTTAGCGTCGAATGATTGTCATGGCTAAGCTGTTTACATTGTGGTTCATGTCTTAGTATCTAAAGGTTCAGTTTCTGGATTAAACGGTCTTTTATTAATCTTTTTAGCACCCCCAACTGTAAAGCAGTTTTCTCAAAATCTGTGGGTTTGATGTTGATAACATTTTCACAGAACACTCCTTAGATTATCCCCTATCTACCCATATACCGTGCATGTTGGCACAACTTCTAGGAGTGGAGCCGTGGTAATTTCATTTTTGCCCCCTTTTTTGTATGGGGAAAATCCGAGGTTGCGTCACTGTTAGGCTGTTTTCTCGAAAACTGTGGGTTTGATTTTAATGAAACTTTCAGAAAAGGAGCTTGAATTAACTCCCAATAGCTTGGCTTATCGTGCATATTGGCACAACCTCTGTGAGGGGAGCAGTTAAGAAAATTGTGGGGACACGATTTTTCAAATGCATTTTTGAAACATTAATAGACCTCGGATGTGTCTCAAACCTACCTAGATCGATAGATCTTTTCTTTCTTAACAATCTAGCATTTTAGATTTTTCGATTTGGTCCCCAAAAAGCGAGAAAATTTAAAAATAAAAAGGGCCCCCATGTTCCAAATTCCACCGTTCCACTTTCGTTGCTAACAGGCCGACGCTAATTTGACGGACATTGAATTTCTCGAAAACTGTGGGTTTGAATTGCCTGTAATTAACTCAGAAATTAGCTATAATGATGCCCCTTCGAATGCGATACCGTGCAAGTTGGCACAACCTCTGTGAGAGTTGTATGAATTAATTAAAATTTGCATATATATTTTGATGGTTGATGTCACGGGTGCATACGATTTCTCGCTGGCCTGGACAGTGTGGCCGCGTGGCAAAAGCCATAATTGAAAATACTTGAATTTCTCGAAAACTGTGGATTTGAATTGCCTGTAATTTATTCAGAAATTAGCTAAAATGATGCCCCTTCTAATGCGATACCGTGCAAGTTGGCACAACCTCTGTGAAAGTTGTATAAAGTTATAGAAAGTTAGCGTCGAATGATTGTCATGGCTAAGCTGTTTACATTGTGGTTCATGTCTTAGTATCTAAAGGTTCAGTTTCTGGATTAAACGGTCTTTTATTAACCTTTTTAGCACCCCCAACTGTAAAGCAGTTTTCTCAAAATCTGTGGGTTTGATTTTGATAAAATTTTCACAGAACACTCCTTAGATTATCCCCTATCTACCCATATACCGTGCATGCTGGCACAACTTCTAGGAGTGGAGCCGTAGGTAATTTCATTTTTGCCCCCTTTTTTGTATGGGGAAAATTCGAGGTTGCGTCACTGTTAGGCTATTTTCTCGAAAACTGTTGGTTTGATTTTAATGAAACTTTCAGAAAAGGAGCTTGAATTAACCCCCAATAGCTTGGCTTATAGTGCATATTGGCACAACCTCTGTGAGGGGAGCAGTTAAGAAAATTGTGGGGACACGATTTTTCAAATGCATTTTTGAAACATTAATAGACCTCGGATGTGTCTCAAACCTACCTAGATTGATAGATCTTTTCTTTCTTAACAATCTAGCATTTTAGATTTTTCGATTTGGTCCCCAAAAAGCGAGAAAATTTAAAAATAAAAAGAGCCCCCATGTTCCAAATTCCACCGTTCCACTTTCGTTGCTAACAGGCCGACGCTAATTTGACGGACATTGATTTATTCTTCATTTGGTACATGTTTATATACTACTTGGAACACGGAAGTTTAGTGTAATGACTAGTGAAGTAAGCTATATTCTAAAGTAGGTAGGTAGGTCAGGGAGTTTTGATTATGGTAGCAGTTTGTGTAGTTGGCTCGGCAGACACTGCAAAATGTGCTGACTGCATTGGCCGGTCAGTGTGCCGTTGAGTCGGTGAGACGGTGAGTTAGTGAGACATATAATATGCTGATCAGCCATTCTCATATGCAGTGGGTGCTACTGAGCGCCTGGTACTGTTCCCAACTTGGCTACTGCTTGATTTGTTGGGTGTGGTCATGTTGAGTACCTTTGGGTACGAACATTTTCCCCCCCATTGAGGGGTACCCTCAATTAAGTCGTGATGTCGGTCAGCCCTTGACCGAATTGTATAGGAAGCACCTAACAATTCATTGACCAAGGTGGATCTTTCCTTCAACTGCGGTTTGTGATTCAGGTCCTTTACATCTTCTTAATGCTGCTTAACACTCCCCTTTGCGATAAAATTGACATTACCGTGGGGACTGAAATTGTGCTCTCGTAGAACTTGATCATTTGGCACGTCTATGGTATGTGGACATTCTGCAATAAAACTAAGATATTTCTTGGTTAGGTTTGGACATGTTGAACCACAGTCAGCCCTCTTGTCGGTTTTAAATTGATGAGAAGTCGGTTCTATATTCATCGGATTTTTATCTTTTGTTGGCTCATAAGCAGCGTTCGGTCCTGCAAAATCACCTCTGCCTTCTACCAGAATAGGGTTGATTTCCGTATCAGATGAGGTTTCTTTATTGAGATAACCTGTGATTACATAACCAAGCCTAGTGCCTTGTGCCAACGGTTTATTAGGTCCTAGTTCAAGAAGTTCACCGGTTATTACACGAGAATACACCTCAGACCCTAGGGTTAGGTCAATGGGTCCAGGTTGCCGAAAGTCAGGATCTGCTAATGGCAGTCCCCCGGGAATATTAAGATCGTTATCAATCGATACTGACGGTTGGTCTGGAATGACTGTGGGAATAATAAATACTTCTATTAGTCTTTCAAACCCTGATGTAACTGATGAGAGCTTTAGTGTTGATCTAATTGCTGTTGATATTTTTCCTCCGATTCCAGATATTTCAATCGGTGACCTTTCCTTAAGAAATAGCAGATCTGCCATTCTCCTTGAGATAAGATTCACCAGTGATCCACCATCTATTACAGCGCGACATGTTTGTAATTGACCGATTGGCCCTTGTAATGAGACCTTCGCGGTCGCGAGCAGAGTATATCCTCCTACGTTGTCGTAGCCTGCAATGGTTACTGCGCCGGCCACTGGATTGCTAGTCGGTCCTTGGTGTAACAGACTCGACAAGCGGTCGGTGATCCACAGTTTTCAACCTTATGAGCTGTAGACAAACAATTTGTACATGCTCCTACTTGAATAATGGCTTGGCGCCGTGCTTTGGGGTCCATTTGCTGGATCCGGCTACATGCTCTAAGATTATGTTGTCCTAGGTGACAAATCTTACAGCTCTCTTCGTTGTGAACTGACTGATGGCGGAGTGTTGCTGTAGGTTGAGCGCTTATCGTCTCCAGCATGCAAGCGCGCCGCTCAATAAACGTCAGTACACTCCATAACGTTGGAATTTCCGTTGGTGCATCCGCTGAATTTTCTAGAGCAGTTACAGACTGCTGGTCTAGTTTTCTTCTGATAAAAAAACACAGGATTGGATCCCAGGATTTTGTGCTGATATCGAGGTTTTGAAGAGTACTCATTGAGTTTTTTATAGTGTCATGTAATGCCCTTAGTTGGCGCGAGGAACCGTCTATAGGCGTATGGTCAATAATTTTTGCTATGGCGGCGAATACTAGTATTTTGCCGTTCTGGTACCTGGCCTTCAACCGCAACCAGGTGTCGTCATAGCCACCCTGTGAGAAGGCTGTGTCTGTCAAGACGTTCCTCGCTTCACCACGAAGCGAACTCTGTAGAATATGTAGTTTTTGACTGGCCGAATATGGTTTGTTATGATCAGGAATGCTAATTGGCGGAAGTGCCAAGTTTAGGCTCATTGGCGCGTCGTTTTCTCGTAGCAGGTTCATTTCGTATTCCTCGTATAATGTGTGGAATTGGGCTAGCTCTGCTTCTGCCAGAGCTGCGGCCCCAGGTGTGCTATCCAATTCGTCGTGGGCTTGCCTCAGTAACGCCCAATGGAGATCCAGGTGCCTTTGTAAGGCTGGGGTGACAGTTGGGGCGTTCGAGGCTAATGTTAATGATGACTCCAATTCGTTGCATCTTCTCTGCAACTGTCGGATCACCGTGTCAATTGCGGAATCTCCTTTGACTTGATCTTTTGTTGTGAGCTTGATGTTTGCCGAAGTTCGTCTGGAGGCCTTCGGAAGCCCGCTTCCAGTCGGCATGTTGTCCAGAAAGATATTCTGATATTTTTCGACCAGCTCTTTAAGTGCTACTAGTCGTGAAGAGTACTCACTTCCAGTGGGTAGTGCCGCTTGCTGGACTTCTTCATCTAGGTCGCAAAAATGCCGCCAGAGATCGTTTAACTGATTTAGCTTACCAGAATAATAGCCGTCTCGGTGGCGTCGGTCGGCAGAATCCTTGCCATAATTCTTAATGAGCTGTTGGATTTTCCCTTGCAGCTCGTTTTGTGTGTCTAGTAATCGATTGTGTAAATCGATTCTTGTGTGACTTGTTTCCTCAATGAATGAAGTAGACATATTGTGTGTCTTGGAAACAAAGAATCTTGTGAAGCTGGATGAAGCTGAGTATCCTGTGAAGGTGGATGAAGCTGAGTGTCCTGTGAAGCTGGATGAAGCTGAAGTTCCTGTGACGCTGGAAGAAGAAGCGTATCCTGTGAAGCTGGATGAAGCTGAAGTTCCTGTGACGCTGGAAGACGAAGCGTATCCTGTGAAGCTGGATTAAGCTGAAGTTCCTGTGACGCTGGAAGACGAAGCGTATCCTGTGAAGCTGGATTAAGCTGAAGTTCCTGTGACGCTGGAAGAAGAAGCGTATCCTGTGAAGCTGGATTAAGCTGAAGTTCCTGTGACGCTGGAAGAAGAAGCGTATCCTGTGAAGCTGGATTAAGCTGAAGTTCCTGTGACGCTGGAAGAAGAAGCGAGTCCTGTGAAGCTGGATTAAGCTGCAGTTCCTGTGACGCTGGAAGAAGAAGCGTATCCTGTGAAGCTGGATTAAGCTGAAGTTCCTGTGACGCTGGAAGAAGAAGCGTATCCTGTGAAGCTGGATTAAGCTGAAGTTCCTGTGACGCTGGAAGAAGAAGCGAATCCTGTGAAGCTGGATGAAGCTGAAGTTCCTGTGACGCTGGAAGAAGAAGCGAGTCCTGTGAAGCTGGATTAAGCTGAAGTTCCTGTGACGCTGGAAGAAGAAGCGTATCCTATGAAGCTGGATAAAGCTGTGAGTCCTTTAGTGGGAAGGGGGTTGCTTGAGTGTGATCCTTTGTTGTTAAAGGATCACGTCGGGGTCACCAATGTTTGTGCCTAACCGAAGTAGACACTTCCGGGTCACACCGCGGGACAAGGGGGTAATGAGCACTTGTCGCTGGCACGGGGACGCTTTGATGGCAGGACGATCGCGTCGCGGCAATGGTAACGATGGTTACTATGATGCCGGACCACAGGCGATGCTAGAGCTGCGCTGAGGGTGAGCTAACGTGGTTAGCTGTTAGTTGAGATAGTTTATTACGAGCCCTATTCCCAGATGTAGGAAGTAGAACCGCGGAGTTAAGAGGTGTGTTGATAACTGATTTATTCTTCATTTGGTACATGTTTATATACTACTTGGAACACGGAAGTTTAGTGTAATGATTAGTGAAGTAAGCTATATTCTAAAGTAGGTAGGTAGGTCAGGGAGTTTTGATTATGGTAGCAGTTTGTGTAGTTGGCTCGGCAGACACTGCAAAATGTGCTGACTGCATTGGCCGGTCAGTGTGCCGTTGAGTCGGTGAGACGGTGAGTTAGTGAGACATATAATATGCTGATCAGCCATTCTCATATGCAGTGGGTGCTACTGAGCGCCTGGTACTGTTCCCAACTTGGCTACTGCTTGATTTGTTGGGTGTGGTCATGTTGAGTACCTTTGCGTACGAACAATAATAAAACTTAAAACATAGATACATCATGTGTAATTTATTCGTATTAAAACTATTTTGCTGCTCGCTAATGCGATTAGTGTGAGTGCTGGCAGCGCGGTTGCCAAACGATTTAAAAATCGCTTAACAGACAACACATCCGCGGCCCAGCTTCATCGCGCCCAACATCCCAGCTTCCACAAAGTGCATATCGATTTCCTTCTGTGTCGACATGTTGATGTCCCAGTGCCACAGAGAGTCTGCTGCATCATTTCTAAGTCTCCTCCGGCTTTTGTTTGAGTTTCGATTCGTGACTTCTCCATCCTGGTTGAAAGTAAATCCGCTCGACACAAAAGGAGCGCGCAGAAGCACACGGAGCTTAGCTGGTACAGCGAGGAGCACTCTTCAACTTCCTCCCTCCCCGGCATCGCTATCTTCGTTATCCTTATCATTATCCGGCATACGCGCGGAAACATCGTCCACCCCGAGTAAACAATGTTGGCGCCTGGAAACACTCAAGTGCAATATTTGGCAACAATAACTTAATGTCTACATAAGGTTTTTTCGGATCGTGACTGCAACTCCAGTGGCGGCTTATCAATGTTTAACCAGAGCTGCATAACAGGCGCAGAGCTACAGCAATAAGCCCCGGAGGAGATACTGCTGAGAAGACTTGGATATTTTTGAGAAAAAATTTTTTTATTGGACGGAAGAGGCGAGCCCCAAGTGGTATGCATAGCCGAGGACATCGGGCAGGTGCTGAAATCCCATTCTCCCCCAACTAACATTCCGGGGATATGGCGACAAATCCGCTCTTAATTAATTAACATTTGACTTTGTGTACCGCCATGTGAGCTAATTAGAGGTCGCGACCCCCCGCATGGCGACCCCAATTAGTCGCCCCATTCGATTAAACCCGAGTGCGCTTCGGCTGCATTCCGGAATGGTGTCATACCTGCCATAAAGCATGTCTGCCAGCCGTCAAAGGCGCCGTGTCAACACGACCATTGCACTTCTGCTCCGGCGGGACCAAGATGACATTGCATCACCACCATCGATTCCAGTGGGTCAACAGCCGTCCCGGTGACGGGGTTGCCATCCCCCCGACCCAGGGATTAGTTCGGTGCGTGTGATTAAACAATTGCATGGCCGGGTGGGAAGCCCTATTTGCCTTTCGGAAAAGAAATTCCTGGAACGGCCCTTATTAAATTGCTCAACCTAAAAGTTTTGAATTTCTCACACGGACACCCTACAACAATTTGGCTCTCAAGTGGCGGCAATGTGCCAAGTGGGGGTATTATTTCAAGTGCAGTGGCGTTCATGACTGGGACCCCGGGTGGAGCGGACGCGTCCGCAAAACATTACTCAAATCGCCCCTAATGGTGGTGTATTTATATTTCGGGGCACGGAGGCCAGCTGACCGACTCATGGACGCGCAACAATTGCAAATTGCCACCAACCACTTAATTTAGCTATAGCGAAAGAAAGGCGACATGATACACTACATGGACGACATCCTTATTGGCAGTCAAACATTTGATGAGATGTACGAGCTGCTTGAGAGGATCCTAAAAGTTTTAAAGGAGTGCGGATTAACGCAAAACCTGGACAAATGTGAGTTATATAAGCAGTCAATAACATTCCTTGGTCACCAGATACACGCAGAAGGAAGACGAACGCCATCAGAATGTTCCCGAAACCAGCCAATGTTACCGATGTGAGAAAGTTTTTGGGTCTCACTGGTTATTTCCGAAAATTCGTTGCTGGATATGCCATAATTTCAGCGCCATTAAGAATCCTATTGCGCAAGGATCAGCCGTTTTCGTGAAAAGCGCCACAAGAAGAAGCCTTCGACGAATTAAAAAAATGTCTAATATCAAATCCAGTTGTCACCAGCTATCGTCTAGACGCAGAGCATAAACTACATACCGATGCCAGCGCCGTTGGTTTAGCCGGAGTTTTGCTACAACGTGAGGCCGAGCTACTTCTAAGCCGGAGAAAAATTACCACAGCTACGAACTTGAGGCTCTAGCCGTCGTGGAATCGTTGGATCGATTCAAATACTACATTTATGGCAAAAAGATAAAGGTTATCACCGACTGCAATGCTCTAAACACGTCGATGGAGAAACGAGAACTGATACCCCGGATTGCAAGATGGTGGTTACGCATTCAAGAATTCGACATAGATATCGTTCATCGAGCAGGAACACAGATGAACCACGTAGACGCACTCAGTCGAGCTCCGTTCGAAGATGCTCGAGAGATGGATACCGCAAGTCTGAAAATAGCACACACGATAATCGATGAAGAGGACTGGCTATTTTCCATACAACTACAGGACGAGAAAATACAGAAAATTGTCGCAAACATGAAATTGGAAAAGAAATCTGAGAGCGTCGAGTATGTGATGGAGCAAGATCGCTTGTTTCGAAAACATGGCAACAATTTATTATGGGTTGTGCCGAAGCAGTTGAGATTCCACATTTTACATGAATGTCACGATAAGGCGGGACATATGAGCACGGATAAGACTATGGCAAGAATTCTAAACTTATTTTGGTTTCCCCGAATGCGAAACTATGTCAAAAGCTACATCAAATCCTGTGTGGGCTGTGCGTTTTATAAAACACCAGGTGGACGTCAGGAAGGTCATACCACTACGATGACATTAAGCCGATTCCCTTTTCCACGATACACATGGACCACCTGGGGCCATTTCCGAAGAGTTCCAAGAGAAACGAGCATATTTTGGTAATAGTCGATGCATTCACCAAGTTCAGAATGTGCCATTCAGCACGGGCACATCACGCAAATTGGAGCCGCGCTATAAAGGACCTTTTATAATCAACAAGGTCCTGCCGAACGACAGATATCTTGTAGAAGATATCCCTCACGCACAACGAAAGCAGAGACACTACAAGTCGGTGTATTCGTCCGACAAGATGAAGCGCTGGTGTGAGCTGCCACCGGAGGAGCCCGATGAAGATGACGACTTTGAAGATGATCCACCCCATGAATCCTGCGAGGACGCAGAGATTTGTCAGGAGAGTCCGACTGTGAACAGCGCCTAATATAGTATATACCAAACCTTCGATATTAGTGTAGAATAAGTCCCTTTTTATAATGTTACCAGACTCTGAAAATGTAAGGTAGTCGAGACAGAGTCGTACTCAAGAGCAGAACGTGCGCAAAACACTTATAGTTATAATTTCTATATGTAACCTTATATCCAACACAACTATCCTAAAATAAACCTACACCACTCGAAAAGCTACCCTTCTCAAATAGAATCGGATATAGGCATTCCATAAACTTAAAAAAATCTGCTCAGTGCAGGGCCGTAAATAGATTCCTTTCCAAAAAAGAAATTAAAGGCAGCACTGCATTTGAATTTAGAAATAAATTGATAAATTTGGCCAACACAAACAGGGCGCTAATTGGTAATGATCAAATGATCAATAAACATTTGTCCTATTACCGGAATTTTATATCAGAGGAAAACGTAAAAGAGGATTTTGATAAAGATCCCTTTAAAGATACCTTTGATATGAAATGTAAGAATTTTTCACACTTCATTCAGTTTCTATCGACGAAACTCGAAGTGTATGTACAGAGAACACATAAGTCTTTTGGTGAATAACATCAAGAAGGATACATTGCATTTAGATGCAACGGGATGTGTTGTGCAACGAATGAAATATGTGGAGAAAAGAATTCTCCTGTACTCATTGGTTGAACATGTTCCAGAATATAATATGGTATATCCTGTGGCGCATGCCATTTTGTCTAATCACTTTACATATGATATTGTTCGCTTTTTAAGCGAGCTAAATAGGTGTTGTAAAGTGTATAAGTTAAAGCTGCCAATATGCAAACGAATAATAACCGACGTCAGTATGGCTATTATTCAAGCCATTTTGAATGAATTTAACGATCTAGATAGTGACATATTACACTAGGATGCGTTCAATTTTGCACAAGTCACTATGCCAAAATAATGTGTGCTGATATCGACAGAACCGTTGGATTGGCTAGTATTGAGTTAAGAGATTTTGTTAGAAATGCTCTTGGTCTCAAGACCGTTAAGCAGGTGGGCTTAAAATCACGGTATGGGCATGTTTCTCGTACAGTAGTGTGGGCCCCATCCGTTTGATCGATGCGATCATGGACCAACATGTTTACGTAAATATACTGAGAACCCCCACTCGTAATTATTTATTTATTTATTTATATAAAGCTAGCTGAAATTTAAAACTATAGGCTAACTAAATTAAGAACATTTCAATTTTAAACTTAATTTTGGTTTTTTTATGGAATGTGATGATTTTCATGACGTGGTCGGGGGTTGGGTTTGAGATAATGTTGATGGGGTTAAGCGAATGGAAGGATTCTTATCTGGGTTGGGATAAGGAAGGACAGTGTATAATGATATGTTGGATATTGGGGAGTGGTGGCAGAATGGGCATGTGTTGGGAAGTGTTCTAGTTCTACCTAGTCGTAGCTGGTGTTCTAATTATATTTTATTATTTATATATATATACTTCTGAGCAGATGTATTATTTTAGAGTAGATACTTTAAAAGTGTGTATATAGTTTTTCCGTTCATATAAGTTAGTCGATTACTAGATGTGTTACAAATTGCTAAACTAGTGACGATTTTTCCGTATTTGCGCGTGGGTGAGCTTAAGTTAAAGACACAATGGTTAGGTTAGGTTAGGATAGAGCGGCTGCCAAATCATTGACACACTTAGTCCTTAAAAGGTCCATTGTGGTACCGCGTGGATCTGTATCCCCTTTCTTAAAAATCTGCTGCCATTATTGCAGCTGGCTTAGCATAATTCCCATCCGGTTGCTTTAATGAATTTTATGTTCGCCAGTTCGGATAGACTGTTCATGAAGGGATTCCCTAAGTGGTACAGTCTAGATCTGCACAGGGCCGGGCAGGAACAGAACAGGTGTTCCACCGTTTCCTCTTCCTCCTCGTCCCTGCAGCTTCTGCAGAAATCGTTTCGGGGCGCGCCCAATCTGCTTGCTAGGCTCGCAAGTTTCTTGTATTGATTTCTAATGTTAAGCTTGCAGGTGGTTATCGGCATACCGATGTTCTCCTTGTCCGGAAGGAGAGGTACGGTAGTGCCATGCCTGGCCAGCTCATCTGCAATACAGTTGCCTGTAATGTTCCGGTGACCCGGGACCCAAATCAGGTAAATTTTAAACTGCAGAGCAATCTCGTGCAGAGATTTGCGGCAGTTTGATATGGTGTGGGAGTTTGTATTGGTCGAGATAATCGACCTGATAGCCGCTTGACTATCACTATAGATGTTAATCAGTTTATTCTGACAGTTTGCATCGTTCAGAAGCATCAAAGCTTCAATTATGGCAAATACTTCCGCCTGGAAGACGCTACAGTGATCCGGAAGTCTGAAGGATTTCCTGATATTAAGTTGTTCGGAGTATATAACTCCTCCGACTTGATTATTTAATTTTGAGCCGTCAGTGTAGAAATTGACTGCCTCTGTAGGGCCCGGCTGGCCTTGTTCCCAGTCTTCTCTGGTTGGGAGCAATGGTTATTTAACGTAAGATTACGATAAGTATGTAAGCTTAATCTACCGAGTGTTGTATGTAAATGGCTCAGCATTTATAACGATATATAAATAATCGCCAGTTCGATGTCACCTGGGTAAAGTTCACCCTAGCCCGTTGCTGCTACCACCGCTCCACCTACAGATCCTTAACCCGGATGTCGGCACTCTGCTGCCAATGGTCGAACACGCAGTGAGGGAAGGCATTTCCAATAGATGTTACAGGCCTTGGTCACATCGTTGTCATGCTGTATCCTTCAGACAGATCTCCAAATGCGGCTCACCGGTACCGGCAAAAATGTGCTCTCCGGACTTCTCGATGATGCACTGCATCATTGGACTTGGTCAGGCGCTTCAGACCCTACGCCAGCTTGGGCAGATCGGTAGGGTTCTTGGGCTCCACAGGGGATAGGAGGAGCTTCTTGACCTGAAATCGAACGAGAAGATAGTACGAAATTAGTAATTTCAAATATTGTATTCTTCACTGTTTAATCTGTAAAAATTTTAAATATTCTATAAGTGTATGAAGATATGTAAATCACAAATTACATTGACAATTATTTTCTTTCCCTGCCGATTCGAGTAAGGGTCGCGCCCCTGTAACTTCTGTAGTTCCATGACTATACCGTCGCATTGCAAACTCACATCCTTGATCTGCTCTGAGGGACAGCTTGGAAAACTAGAGGCGCTTTAGTCTCCTCTTCACGGCCGACGGACTGGTGTACTTTTTGTGGCCAAGGCAAGATGTTTAACTGGTGAATTCGACGCTCTTATTCGACGTCGTTGACAAGGTCTTACAATCGTCTATCTCAGATGAAACCTGCTAAGGACTGTGTGCCCGCTTGGGCGTGCTGATGGGAGCTGGCCCGGTATTCGCGGGAGAAGCATTGATGAGGGCTCTGGAATAGTGTATCGCTGAAGATAGATGTCTCCGAAATAGTGAGGTTGTTACCGTACAGAGATAGCTCTAAGAACTTGAGGCGCTTCAGTGATAAACCCTTCCATGCGTGGTGTCCATTGAGGAACTTGCCTTTTCATTTGCTGGGCGTTCCGGACTCTGCAGTTGCTCCCCATCGACCACGCCCGCGGTATAGAAGGTTTGCTTAATCTCGAGCCCAGGCGGCAGGTTGAACACTAGATTTTCTCCACCACCGCTGACATCTACTGTCGATGCCTCGTTGGCAAAGTCCAGCTGGCGCTGTTCCTGCTTCACCTGCAGCTGCAGCACGTTCTTTATATCCTCCTGCCCCGCTCCATCGTCCTCCAGCTTTGTCCAACAAAGGTTCTGATGGTGCTGTTGCTGCTGCTGCAGGGTGCTTTGTATCACAGATGAATAGGCCACAGTAAGGGGCGCCTGCCTCCGACCGCCTTTGTACCGGGGACGCCGTCTTGTGGACGATCACCTGGGCCTGCGGTGTGCTGACCACGTCCACGGCATGTAAATTCGTGATGGGCGATCCATCTGCGGAGCTCAACGCTGGGCTCGCATATTGCGCCGGATAGGATCCCGCCGGAACTGGCACTGCCAGCGGCACCGGACTGCCATCCTGCTGCTCAACTATTGTCGCTCGGAACGGCTGGCCATCCTTGCGCGTCACCTTGACCTTCCGGCCACCGATCATGTAAACGGTGTCCGGCTCTGTTTCCGCCTCGGCGATCTCCTGTTGCAGTTGCTGCTGGAGCTGCTGCTGTTGTTGCTGCGCTGCCTGCTGTTGTTGTTGCAGTTGGATCAGTTAAATCGAGTCGTTGTAGGCTTTTAATTGCTTTTCCTGCTTAATCTGCACTTTGTCGGCCACCAGGTTGAGCTGTTGCTGCTGCGCCTGCTGCTGTTGCTGTTGGGCCTGTTGTTCCTCCAGAGCTGCCGGCGCTGGCGGGCACGATGCGGTTGTAGGCGTAGGACCAGGGACTGGAGTTGGGATCCATGGTTGGCTTGGACTCTTCTACTGCTGTTGGCTGGTAATTTTTAGACGTTATAGAATCGGAACTGTCGGTCTGCTCGGGCCCAGCATTATCTTCACATCGGACTGCACAACGCACAATTTCGGACGCAGCGTTACGTTTTTTTAGATTCGGTGCATAACTTGTTTGTGGATGAAACAATCTCCAAAATGCCCGCTCTGCTGCCCACCGGCCAAGGTGATTTGCAACTTTCTAGGTAAGTTTTCGCATTTCCTCACTCCTTTCTATTTCATCCTTTCTCTCTCCAGACGACCTCTCTCGCCTCTCGTCTCTCTCTCTCTCTCGCCCTTCAATCGTCCTCCGCCGGCTGAGCCTGGCTTCACGCTGGCAACACTCGAGAGCTGGTGTGGAGAGGACTTCGCATTTGCTTCGCTGCAGGTGAGTATTTTGGTGTCGTTTGGCTGCTTCCTGTATTAACCCAGTATGAATTTCAGGATGCTGGAGCTGCCATGTATGCCCCTTACTTCTGGCCCCTGTTTCAGCCGCGTTTCCCGTTTATGCCGGTTTTCAAACTCCGTTTTGTTCATTTTATTCAAATTTTATTTCGGCCGCTCCTCGAACACTCTCGTGCCCGCCAGCCCCAACCTCTCTCCAGACGCGCACGCTGCGCCTGCCGCCCATGATGCGAGCCTCCTGTACCACCGGTGCCTCCGCGATCCCTTCGGGCCACACCGGCTCCGCGATCTCTCGCCATCGCTGGCCCTCCGGCGCCGACACCGTCCGCGACAACTTCGGCCGGGCCACCACCTCGGACACTTCGGGCGCCGAGTGCTGCCGCTTGAGCGGAGGACGGCCGTTTTCCACGGGCTCAGGATTTCGCCACAATGAAACAGGTTCGTGATGCAGCCGAATCGTATTTCGTTAATCGATGTCGGCCAAATACGAGCAAGAAAGAGTATTGACCGAAAGCCAGCAACTTCGAGCAGAAACCAGACAGCGATGTTAAACCACCAAGGACAAAGGAATCCGTTATATGCTACAACTGCGGAGAAAAAGGACACTTTGCCAATTCGTGTCCAAAGGAGAAGAAAAAGTCACGCTGTACCAAATGCAACAAGTTCCACGAGCCAAATGGAAGTTGCCAAGCCACCAATGTCATGCGTGTAGGAGCCGCAAATCAGGACAAACTTTTCACAAGGAAAATCTGCGTACACTCGCACGATTACAGCGCCTTCATCGACACGGGTAGTCAAGCCAGTCTCATCCGACAATCGGTTGCCGAGCAAATAAACGCCAAGCGCCACAAGTGCTCTATGAAGATTAGAGGCATTTGCGGAGGTTCATGTATCCTCACAGAAGCGATGACTGTGGATATGGATATCGATGGGAAGACGATTACAGCGAAAGTGTATATAGCAGACAACGATATTTTGCAGGAGG
Source organism: Drosophila suzukii (assembly GCF_043229965.1). Classification (NCBI taxonomy): domain Eukaryota; kingdom Metazoa; phylum Arthropoda; class Insecta; order Diptera; family Drosophilidae; genus Drosophila; species Drosophila suzukii. Next base: position 2,011,989 of record NC_092085.1, read on the forward strand.
ACTTTCTGTTGGGACAGGACGTCATCATCTCCGCTCATCTCGAGCTCAACTTTGAGTCAGGCGATTCTAAAATCGAACGAGCAGTCCATCAGCCAACAACCCCTGTAAGCACCAATATCGGGAAGCTGCTAGAAAATTTTAAGAACGAAAAAAAATTTAAACAAATGCGCAGCTTACTGGAGAACTTCGCCGATGTTTTCTCGGCAGGATTGGAAGGCATAGGAAAGACAAGCGTGGTCAAAGCAGACATCACCGTCGAAAGCAATCAGGTAGTAGCACAAGCCCCATACCGAGTATCCGAGCCAAAGAAAGAAATCGTAAGCAGCATGGTCGACGAGCTGCTAAAGCAGGACATCATCACGTTGTCCACATCAGAGTACGCCAGCCCGGTGGTGCTCATCAAGAAGCCGAATGGTAGCGATCGAATGTGCGTCGATTACCGCCGCCTAAACAAGCTGATCAAGAAGGAGAATTTTCCAGTACCGAACATCGAAGAACGTCTGCAGCAGGCGAAAAGGTTTAAGTACTTCTCATCCCTAGACCTCAACAGTGGATACTATCAGATAGAGATAGTCCTAGAGAGCCGAAAGTTTACCATCACCACAGATGGATTATACGAATTCAAGCGACTTCCGTTCGGATTGAAGAACGCACCTGCGGTTTTTAATCGACTCATGGCAAAGTTACAAAAGAGAGTGCAGAAAGGCGACATGATACACTACATGGACGACATCCTTATTGGCAGTCAAACATTTGATGAGATGTACGAGCAGCTTGAGAGGATCCTAAAAGTTTTAAAGGAGTGCGGATTAACGCTAAACCTGGACAAATGTGAGTTATATAAGCAGTCAATAACATTCCTTGGTCACCAGATACACGCAGAAGGAAGACGAACGCCATCAGAATGTTCCCGAAACCAGCCAATGTTACCGATGTGAGAAAGTTTTTGGGTCTCACTGGTTATTTCCGAAAATTCGTTGCTGGATATGCCATAATTTCAGCGCCATTAAGAATCCTATTGCGCAAGGATCAGCCGTTTTCGTGAAAAGCGCCACAAGAAGAAGCCTTCGACGAATTAAAAAAATGTCTAATATCAAATCCAGTTGTCACCAGCTATCGTCTAGACGCAGAGCATAAACTACATACCGATGCCAGCGCCGTTGGTTTAGCCGGAGTTTTGCTACAACGTGAGGCCGAGCTACTTCTAAGCCGGAGAAAAATTACCACAGCTACGAACTTGAGGCTCTAGCCGTCGTGGAATCGTTGGATCGATTCAAATACTACATTTATGGCAAAAAGATAAAGGTTATCACCGACTGCAATGCTCTAAAGACGTCGATGGAGAAACGAGAACTGATACCCCGGATTGCAAGATGGTGGTTACGCATTCAAGAATTCGACATAGATATCGTTCATCGAGAAGGAACACAGATGAACCACGTAGACGCACTCAGTCGAGCTCCGTTCGAAGATGCTCGAGAGATGGATACCGCAAGTCTGAAAATAGCAAAAACGATAATCGATGAAGAGGACTGGCTATTTTCCATACAACTACAGGACGAGAAAATACAGAAAATTGTCGCAAACATGAAATTGGAAAAGAAATCTGAGAGCGTCGAGTATGTGATGGAGCAAGATCGCTTGTTTCGAAAACATGGCAACAATTTATTATGGGTTGTGCCGAAGCAGTTGAGATTCCACATTTTACATGAATGTCACGATAAGGCCGGACATATGAGCACGGATAAGACTATGGCAAGAATTCTAAACTTATTTTGGTTTCCCAAAGCTACATCAAATCCTGTGTGGGCTGTGCGTTTTATAAAACACCAGGTGGACGTCAGGAAGGTCATACCACTACGATGACATTAAGCCGATTCCCTTTTCCACGATACACATGGACCATCTGGGGCCATTTCCGAAGAGTTCCAAGAGAAACGAGCATATTTTGGTAATAGTCGATGCATTCACCAAGTTCAGAATGTGCCATTCAGCACGGGCACATCACGCAAATTGGAGCCGCGCTATAAAGGACCTTTTATAATCAACAAGGTCCTGCCGAACGACAGATATCTTGTAGAAGATATCCCTCACGCACAACGAAAGCAGAGACACTACAAGTCGGTGTATTCGTCCGACAAGATGAAGCGCTGGTGTGAGCTGCCACCGGAGGAGCCCGATGAAGATGACGACTTTGAAGATGATCCACCCCATGAATCCTGCGAGGACGCAGAGATTTGTCAGGAGAGTCCGACTGTGAACAGCGCCTAATATAGTATATACCAAACCTTCGATATTAGTGTAGAATAAGTCCCTTTTTATAATGTTACCAGACTCTGAAAATGTAAGGTAGTCGAGACAGAGTCGTACTCAAGAGCAGAACGTGCGAAAAACACTTATAGTTATAATTTCTATATGTAACCTTATATCCAACACAACTATCCTAAAATAAACCTACACCACACGAAAAGCTACCCTTCTCAGTTCAGAAGTGGGATCAGTGTGGTTGGATATGTGTGAAGCGGAGGAGTTGTGCCAAGAACTCTAAGAAAGCAGCAAGAATCGTCGGCGTGGAAAGTTTGCAATGGGATGTGTTCCCAGGTCTATGTGACAGCTTAAATTGCAAATTACGGATGTGTTCCAGTTCTACGTGGCAGGCGGATTCAAGGAAAGCAGATCGGGAATCTTAGTGAACCCGTGGAGTCAAGCACATCAGTTAGATCAGGATTCTTAGTGAGCCTGTGGCCGCAGAAGTCTCAAGAGCAGCAGAAGTCTCAAGAGAAGCCAAAGCACATACACACAAAGCGGTTGTGAGTATTTGTGAATTTTCTAGAAGCCGGAGCACATACATGCATACAAGGAGTTTGTGTGTATTGGTCAAGTGAGAAAGCGGATGCAGAACTTTGTGAGGTACATATAGTTGTCTCGCTCGCAAAGAGGACTGCCAACCTAGTCGCTAAAACAACATTAAAATGCCAAAGATAGCAGATCTTAAAGGCGACGTATTAAGATTCTCCCTGAGATCTAGAAACGTGCCAGTTTCGGGCACCAGAGCCGAATTGGTTAAAAGACTAATAGAGTTTGAACAATCGGAGGACGTAAAACTGCCAGCAGCAGTGGGTATCAACATGCAGCAAGAAGAAACGATGTCAGCACAGTCAGCGGCAATTTCACAATTGCAAAACGAGATGAAGGAACTAAAGGACATGTTAGCTCAACTAGTTACCGTTCAAATGGGAAACGCAGCAGCAGCACATGCAGGAAATCAGCAACAGCACCCAATAATCGATTTGGATATCAACGAGATCAACAACGAGAGCATTCCTGTACAGGCTACTAACAACGTGAGGCAAGCTTCAGTCAAGGAAATTGCTAACACCTTGCCAGAATTTGATCCCAACGACGACAACGCCATTTCAGTCAATCAGTTCATCGATCGTGTCAACAAAGTGGTTGATGCCTACCAGTGGGACGAGAATTCCTGTTACTCGCCATTTATACAAAGCTTAAAGGTCCAGCCAAGATGTGGCTTGATTCATCACCCATTCTACACACTACGTGGAAAAACTTCGCCGAAGCTATACAGGATGCGTTCGGAGCAAATCCAGACGAAGCAGAAGTGCATTTCAACATGGCCAATGCAACCAGGCGACCAAAGGAGTACTGTTTCAGGATGTCAGCCCTTGGGGTGCGCTACAAGCTCAGCGAGGCAGCGATCATCAGATATGTTCGCGCAGGTCTACAGCATCGTGAATTGCAAAACAGTATTGCAGCAATTCATTTCGCCACAATGAAACAGGTTCGTGATGCAGCCGAATCGTATTTCGTTAATCGATGTCGGCCAAATACGAGCAAGAAAGAGTATTCACCGAAAGCCAGCAACTTCGAGCAGAAACCAGACAGCGATGTTAAACCACCAAGGACAAAGGAATCCGTTATATGCTACAACTGCGGAGAAAAAGGACACTTTGCCAATTCGTGTCCAAAGGAGAAGAAAAAGTCACGCTGTACCAAATGCAACAAGTTCCACGAGCCAAATGGAAGTTGCCAAGCCACCAATGTCATGCGTGTAGGAGCCGCAAATCAGGACAAACTTTTCACAAGGAAAATCTGCGTACACTCGCACGATTACAGCGCCTTCATCGACACGGGTAGTCAAGCCAGTCTCATCCGACAATCGGTTGCCGAGCAAATAAACGCCAAGCGCCACAAGTGCTCTATGAAGATTAGAGGCATTTGCGGAGGTTCATGTATCCTCACAGAAGCGATGACTGTGGATATGGATATCGATGGGAAGACGATTACAGCGAAAGTGTATATAGCAGACAACGATATTTTGCAGGAGGACTTTCTGTTGGGACAGGACGTCATCATCTCCGCTCATCTCGAGCTCAACTTTGAGTCAGGCGATTCTAAAATCGAACGAGCAGTCCATCAGCCAACAACCCCTGTAAGCACCAATATCGGGAAGCTGCTAGAAAATTTTAAGAACGAAAAAAAATTTAAACAAATGCGCAGCTTACTGGAGAACTTCGCCGATGTTTTCTCGGCAGGATTGGAAGGCATAGGAAAGACAAGCGTGGTCAAAGCAGACATCACCGTCGAAAGCAATCAGGTAGTAGCACAAGCCCCATACCGAGTATCCGAGCCAAAGAAAGAAATCGTAAGCAGCATGGTCGACGAGCTGCTAAAGCAGGACATCATCACGTTGTCCACATCAGAGTACGCCAGCCCGGTGGTGCTCATCAAGAAGCCGAATGGTAGCGATCGAATGTGCGTCGATTACCGCCGCCTAAACAAGCTGATCAAGAAGGAGAATTTTCCAGTACCGAACATCGAAGAACGTCTGCAGCAGGCGAAAAGGTTTAAGTACTTCTCATCCCTAGACCTCAACAGTGGATACTATCAGATAGAGATAGTCCTAGAGAGCCGAAAGTTTACCATCACCACAGATGGATTATACGAATTCAAGCGACTTCCGTTCGGATTGAAGAACGCACCTGCGGTTTTTAATCGACTCATGGCAAAGTTACAAAAGAGAGTGCAGAAAGGCGACATGATACACTACATGGACGACATCCTTATTGGCAGTCAAACATTTGATGAGATGTACGAGCAGCTTGAGAGGATCCTAAAAGTTTTAAAGGAGTGCGGATTAACGCTAAACCTGGACAAATGTGAGTTATATAAGCAGTCAATAACATTCCTTGGTCACCAGATACACGCAGAAGGAAGACGAACGCCATCAGAATGTTCCCGAAACCAGCCAATGTTACCGATGTGAGAAAGTTTTTGGGTCTCACTGGTTATTTCCGAAAATTCGTTGCTGGATATGCCATAATTTCAGCGCCATTAAGAATCCTATTGCGCAAGGATCAGCCGTTTTCGTGAAAAGCGCCACAAGAAGAAGCCTTCGACGAATTAAAAAAATGTCTAATATCAAATCCAGTTGTCACCAGCTATCGTCTAGACGCAGAGCATAAACTACATACCGATGCCAGCGCCGTTGGTTTAGCCGGAGTTTTGCTACAACGTGAGGCCGAGCTACTTCTAAGCCGGAGAAAAATTACCACAGCTACGAACTTGAGGCTCTAGCCGTCGTGGAATCGTTGGATCGATTCAAATACTACATTTATGGCAAAAAGATAAAGGTTATCACCGACTGCAATGCTCTAAAGACGTCGATTGAGAAACGAGAACTGATACCCCGGATTGCAAGATGGTGGTTACGCATTCAAGAATTCGACATAGATATCGTTCATCGAGCAGGAACACAGATGAACCACGTAGACGCACTCAGTCGAGCTCCGTTCGAAGATGCTCGAGAGATGGATACCGCAAGTCTGAAAATAGCAAAAACAATAATCGACGAAGAGGACTGGCTATTTTCCATACAACTACAGGACGAGAAAATACAGAAAATTGTCGCAAACATGAAATTGGAAAAGAAATCTGAGAGCGTCGAGTATGTGATGGAGCAAGATCGCTTGTTTCGAAAACATGGCAACAATTTATTATGGGTTGTGCCGAAGCAGTTGAGATTCCACATTTTACATGAATGTCACGATAAGGCCGGACATATGAGCACGGATAAGACTATGGCAAGAATTCTAAACTTATTTTGGTTTCCCCGAATGCGAAACTATGTCAAAAGCTACATCAAATCCTGTGTGGGCTGTGCGTTTTATAAAACACCAGGTGGACGTCAGGAAGGTCATACCACTACGATGACATTAAGCCGATTCCCTTTTCCACGATACACATGGACCATCTGGGGCCATTTCCGAAGAGTTCCAAGAGAAACGAGCATATTTTGGTAATAGTCGATGCATTCACCAAGTTCAGAATGTGCCATTCAGCACGGGCACATCACGCAAATTGGAGCCGCGCTATAAAGGACCTTTTATAATCAACAAGGTCCTGCCGAACGACAGATATCTTGTAGAAGATATCCCTCACGCACAACGAAAGCAGAGACACTACAAGTCGGTGTATTCGTCCGACAAGATGAAGCGCTGGTGTGAGCTGCCACCGGAGGAGCCCGATGAAGATGACGACTTTGAAGATGATCCACCCCATGAATCCTGCGAGGACGCAGAGATTTGTCAGGAGAGTCCGACTGTGAACAGCGCCTAATATAGTATATACCAAACCTTCGATATTAGTGTAGAATAAGTCCCTTTTTATAATGTTACCAGACTCTGAAAATGTAAGGTAGTCGAGACAGAGTCGTACTCAAGAGCAGAACGTGCGCAAAACACTTATAGTTATAATTTCTATATGTAACCTTATATCCAACACAACTATCCTAAAATAAACCTACACCACTCGAAAAGCTACCCTTCTCAAATAGAATCGGATATAGGCATTCCATAAACTTAAAAAAATCTGCTCAGTGCAGGGCCGTAAATAGATTCCTTTCCAAAAAAGAAATTAAAGGCAGCACTGCATTTGAATTTAGAAATAAATTGATAAATTTGGCCAACACAAACAGGGCGCTAATTGGTAATGATCAAATGATCAATAAACATTTGTCCTATTACCGGAATTTTATATCAGAGGAAAACGCAAAAGAGGATTTTGATAAAGATCCCTTTAAAGATACCTTTGATATGAAATGTAAGAATTTTTCACACTTCATTCAGTTTCTATCGACGAAACTCGAAGTGTATGTACAGAGAACACATAAGTCTTTTGGTGAATAACATCAAGAAGGATACATTGCATTTAGATGCAACGGGATGTGTTGTGCAACGAATGAAATATGTGGAGAAAAGAATTCTCCTGTACTCATTGGTTGGACATGTTCCAGAATATAATATGGTATATCCTGTGGCGCATGCCATTTTGTCTAATCACTTTACATATGATATTGTTCGCTTTTTAAGCGAGCTAAATAGGTGTTGTAAAGTGTATAAGTTAAAGCTGCCAATATGCAAACGAATAATAACCGACGTCAGTATGGCTATTATTCAAGCCATTTTGAATGAATTTAACGATCTAGATAGTGACATATTACACTAGGATGCGTTCAATTTTGCACAAGTCACTATGCCAAAATAATGTGTGCTGATATCGACAGAACCGTTGGATTGGCTAGTATTGAGTTAAGAGATTTTGTTAGAAATGCTCTTGGTCTCAAGACCGTTAAGCAGGTGGGCTTAAAATCACGGTATGGGCATGTTTCTCGTACAGTAGTGTGGGCCCCATCCGTTTGATCGATGCGATCATGGACCAACATGTTTACGTAAATATACTGAGAACCCCCACTCGTTGTAATTATTTATTTATTTATTTATATAAAGCTAGCTGAAATTTAAAACTATAGGCTAACTAAATTAAGAACATTTCAATTTTAAACTTAATTTTGGTTTTTTTATGGAATGTGATGATTTTCATGACGTGGTCGGGGGTTGGGTTTGAGATAATGTTGATGGGGTTAAGCGAATGGAAGGATTCTTATCTGGGTTGGGATAAGGAAGGACAGTGTATAATGATATGTTGGATATTGGGGAGTGGTGGCAGAATGGGCATGTGTTGGGAAGTGTTCTAGTTCTACCTAGTCGTAGCTGGTGTTCTAATTATATTTTATTATTTATATATATATACTTCTGAGCAGATGTATTATTTTAGAGTAGATACTTTAAAAGTGTGTATATAGTTTTTCCGTTCATATAAGTTAGTCGATTACTAGATGTGTTACAAATTGCTAAACTAGTGACGATTTTTCCGTATTTGCGCGTGGGTGAGCTTAAGTTAAAGACACAATGGTTAGGTTAGGTTAGGTTAGAGCGGCTGCCAAATCATTGACACACCTAGTCCTTAAAAGGTCCATTGTGGTACCGCGTGGATCTGTATCCCCTTTCTTAAAAATCTGCTGCCATTATTGCAGCTGGCTTAGCATAATTCCCATCCGGTTGCTTTAATGAATTTTATTATTCGTTTTAGGCTTATGTTCGCCAGTTCGGATAGACTGTTCATGAAGGGATTCCCTAAGTGGTACAGTCTAGATCTGCACAGGGCCGGGCAGGAACAGAACAGGTGTTCCACCGTTTCCTCTTCCTCCTCGTCCCTGCAGCTTCTGCAGAAATCGTTTCGGGGCGCGCCCAATCTGCTTGCTAGGCTCGCAAGTTTCTTGTATTGATTTCTAATGTTAAGCTTGCAGGTGGTTATCGGCATACCGATGTTCTCCTTGTCCGGAAGGAGAGGTACGGTAGTGCCATGCCTGGCCAGCTCATCTGCAATACAGTTGCCTGTAATGTTCCGGTGACCCGGGACCCAAATCAGGTAAATTTTAAACTGCAGAGCCATCTCGTGCAGAGATTTGCGGCAGTTTGATATGGTGTGGGAGTTTGTATTGGTCGAGATAATCGACCTGATAGCCGCTTGACTATCACTATAGATGTTAATCAGTTTATTCTGACAGTTTGCATCGTTCAGAAGCATCAAAGCTTCAATTATGGCAAATACTTCCGCCTGGAAGACGCTACAGTGATCCGGAAGTCTGAAGGATTTCCTGATATTAAGTTGTTCGGAGTATATAACTCCTCCGACTTGATTATTTAATTTTGAGCCGTCAGTGTAGAAATTGACTGCCTCTGTAGGGCCCGGCTGGCCTTGTTCCCAGTCTTCTCTGGTTGGGAGCAATGGTTATTTAACGTAAGATTACGATAAGTATGTAAGCTTAATCTACCGAGTGTTGTATGTAAATGGCTCAGCATTTATAACGATATATAAATAATCGCCAGTTCGATGTCACCTGGGTAAAGTTCACCCTAGCCCGTTGCTGCTACCACCGCTCCACCTACAGATCCTTAACCCGGATGTCGGCACTCTGCTGCCAATGGTCGAACACGCAGTGAGGGAAGGCATTTCCAATAGATGTTACAGGCCTTGGTCACATCGTTGTCATGCTGTATCCTTCAGACAGATCTCCAAATGCGGCTCACCGGTACCGGCAAAAATGTGCTCTCCGGACTTCTCGATGATGCACTGCATCATTGGACTTGGTCAGGCGCTTCAGACCCTACGCCAGCTTGGGCAGATCGGTAGGGTTCTTGGGCTCCACAGGGGATAGGAGGAGCTTCTTGACCTGAAATCGAACGAGAAGATAGTACGAAATTAGTAATTTCAAATATTGTATTCTTCACTGTTTAATCTGTAAAAATTTTAAATATTCTATAAGTGTATGAAGATATGTAAATCACAAATTACATTGACAATTATTTTCTTTCCCTGCCGATTCGAGTAAGGGTCGCGCCCCTGTAACTTCTGTAGTTCCATGACTATACCGTCGCATTGCAAACTCACATCCTTGATCTGCTCTGAGGGACAGCTTGGAAAACTAGAGGCGCTTTAGTCTCCTCTTCACGGCCGACGGACTGGTGTACTTTTTGTGGCCAAGGCAAGATGTTTAACTGGTGAATTCGACGCTCTTATTCGACGTCGTTGACAAGGTCTTACAATCGTCTATCTCAGATGAAACCTGCTAAGGACTGTGTGCCCGCTTGGGCGTGCTGATGGGAGCTGGCCCGGTATTCGCGGGAGAAGCATTGATGAGGGCTCTGGAATAGTGTATCGCTGAAGATAGATGTCTCCGAAATAGTGAGGTTGTTACCGTACAGAGATAGCTCTAAGAACTTGAGGCGCTTCAGTGATAAACCCTTCCATGCGTGGTGTCCATTGAGGAACTTGCCTTTTCATTTGCTGGGCGTTCCGGACTCTGCAGTTGCTCCCCATCGACCACGCCCGCGGTATAGAAGGTTTGCTTAATCTCGAGCCCAGGCGGCAGGTTGAACACTAGATTTTCTCCACCACCGCTGACATCTACTGTCGATGCCTCGTTGGCAAAGTCCAGCTGGCGCTGCTCCTGCTTCACCTGCAGCTGCAGCACGTTCTTTATATCCTCCTGCCCCGCTCCATCGTCCTCCAGCTTTGTCCAACAAAGGTTCTGATGGTGCTGTTGCTGCTGCTGCAGCGTGCTTTGTATCACAGATGAATAGGCCACAGTAAGGGGCGCCTGCCTCCGATCGCCTTTGTACCGGGGACGCCGTCTTGTGGACGATCACCTGGGCCTGCGGTGTGCTGACCACGTCCACGGCATGTAAATTCGTGATGGGCGATCCATCTGCGGAGCTCAACGCCGGGCTCGCATATTGCGCCGGATAGGATCCCGCCGGAACTGGCACTGCCAGCGGCACCGGACTGCCATCCTGCTGCTCAACTATTGTCGCTCGGAACGGCTGGCCATCCTTGCGCGTCACCTTGACCTTCCGGCCATCGATCATGTAAACGGTGTCCGGCTCTGTTTCCGCCTCGGCGATCTCCTGTTGCAGTTGCTGCTGGAGCTGCTGCTGTTGTTGCTGCGCTGCCTGCTGTTGTTGTTGCAGTTGGATCAGTTAAATCGAGTCGTTGTAGGCTTTTAATTGCTTTTCCTGCTTAATCTGCACTTTGTCGGCCACCAGGTTGAGCTGTTGCTGCTGCGCCTGCTGCTGTTGCTGTTGGGCCTGTTGTTCCTCCAGAGCTGCCGGCGCTGGCGGGCACGATGCGGTTGTAGGCGTAGGACCAGGGACTGGAGTTGGGATCCATGGTTGGCTTGGACTCTTCTACTGCTGTTGGCTGGTAATTTTTAGACGTTATAGAATCGGAACTGTCGGTCTGCTCGGGCCCAGCATTATCTTCACATCGGACTGCACAACGCACAATTTCGGACGCAGCGTTACGTTTTTTTAGATTCGGTGCATAACTTGTTTGTGGATGAAACAATCTCCAAAATGCCCGCTCTGCTGCCCACCGGCCAAGGTGATTTGCAACTTTCTAGGTAAGTTTTCGCATTTCCTCACTCCTTTCTATTTCATCCTTTCTCTCTCCAGACGACCTCTCTCGCCTCTCGTCTCTCTCTCTCTCGCCCTTCAATCGTCCTCCGCCGGCTGAGCCTGGTTTCACGCTGGCAACACTCGAGAGCTGGTGTGGAGAGGACTTCTCATTTGCTTCGCTGCAGGTGAGTATTTTGGTGTCGTTTGGCTGCTTCCTGTATTAACCCAGTATGAATTTCAGGATGCTGGAGCTGCCATGTATGCCCCTTACTTCTGGCCCCTGTTTCAGCCGCGTTTCCCGTTTATGCCGGTTTTCAAACTCCGTTTTGTTCATTTTATTCAAATTTTATTTCGGCCGCTCCTCGAACACTCTCGTGCCCGCCAGCCCCAACCTCTCTCCAGACGCGCACGCTGCGCCTGCCGCCCATGATGCGAGCCTCCTGTACCACCGGTGCCTCCGCGATCCCTTCGGGCCACACCGGCTCCGCGATCTCTCGCCATCGCTGGCCCTCCGGCGCCGACACCGTCCGCGACAACTTCGGCCGGGCCACCACCTCGGACACTTCGGGCGCCGAGTGCTGCCGCTTGAGCGGAGGACGGCCGTTTTCCACGGGCTCAGGATTTCGCCACAATGAAACAGGTTCGTGATGCAGCCGAATCGTATTTCGTTAATCGATGTCGGCCAAATACGAGCAAGAAAGAGTATTCACCGAAAGCCAGCAACTTCGAGCAGAAACCAGACAGCGATGTTAAACCACCAAGGACAAAGGAATCCGTTATATGCTACAACTGCGGAGAAAAAGGACACTTTGCCAATTCGTGTCCAAAGGAGAAGAAAATGTCACGCTGTACCAAATGCAACAAGTTCCACGAGCCAAATGGAAGTTGCCAAGCCACCAATGTCATGCGTGTAGGAGCCGCAAATCAGGACAAACTTTTCACAAGGAAAATCTGCGTACACTCGCACGATTACAGCGCCTTCATCGACACGGGTAGTCAAGCCAGTCTCATCCGACAATCGGTTGCCGAGCAAATAAACGCCAAGAGCCACAAGTGCTCTATGAAGATTAGAGGCATTTGCGGAGGTTCATGTATCCTCACAGAAGCGATGACTGTGGATATGGATATCGATGGGAAGACGATTACAGCGAAAGTGTATATAGCAGACAACGATATTTTGCAGGAGGACTTTCTGTTGGGACAGGACGTCATCATCTCCGCTCATCTCGAGCTCAACTTTGAGTCAGGCGATTCTAAAATCGAACGAGCAGTCCATCAGCCAACAACCCCTGTAAGCACCAATATCGGGAAGCTGCTAGAAAATTTTAAGAACGAAAAAAAATTTAAACAAATGCGCAGCTTACTGGAGAACTTCGCCGATGTTTTCTCGGCAGGATTGGAAGGCATAGGAAAGACAAGCGTGGTCAAAGCAGAAATCACCGTCGAAAGCAATCAGGTAGTAGCACAAGCCCCATACCGAGTATCCGAGCCAAAGAAAGAAATCGTAAGCAGCATGGTCGACGAGCTGCTAAAGCAGGACATCATCACGTTGTCCACATCAGAGTACGCCAGCCCGGTGGTGCTCATCAAGAAGCCGAATGGTAGCGATCGAATGTGCGTCGATTACCGCCGCCTAAACAAGCTGATCAAGAAGGAGAATTTTCCAGTACCGAACATCGAAGAACGTCTGCAGCAGGCGAAAAGGTTTAAGTACTTCTCATCCCTAGACCTCAACAGTGGATACTATCAGATAGAGATAGTCCTAGAGAGCCGAAAGTTTACCATCACCACAGATGGATTATACGAATTCAAGCGACTTCCGTTCGGATTGAAGAACGCACCTGCGGTTTTTAATCGACTCATGGCAAAGTTACAAAAGAGAGTGCAGAAAGGCGACATGATACACTACATGGACGACATCCTTATTGGCAGTCAAACATTTGATGAGATGTACGAGCAGCTTGAGAGGATCCTAAAAGTTTTAAAGGAGTGCGGATTAACGCTAAACCTGGACAAATGTGAGTTATATAAGCAGTCAATAACATTCCTTGGTCACCAGATACACGCAGAAGGAAGACGAACGCCATCAGAATGTTCCCGAAACCAGCCAATGTTACCGATGTGAGAAAGTTTTTGGGTCTCACTGGTTATTTCCGAAAATTCGTTGCTGGATATGCCATAATTTCAGCGCCATTAAGAATCCTATTGCGCAAGGATCAGCCGTTTTCGTGAAAAGCGCCACAAGAAGAAGCCTTCGACGAATTAAAAAAATGTCTAATATCAAATCCAGTTGTCACCAGCTATCGTCTAGACGCAGAGCATAAACTACATACCGATGCCAGCGCCGTTGGTTTAGCCGGAGTTTTGCTACAACGTGAGGCCGAGCTACTTCTAAGCCGGAGAAAAATTACCACAGCTACGAACTTGAGGCCCTAGCCGTCGTGGAATCGTTGGATCGATTCAAATACACATTTATGGCAAAAAGATAAAGGTTATCACCGACTGCAATGTCTAAAGACGTCGATGGAGAAACGAGAACTGATACCCCGGATTGCAAGATGGTGGTTACGCATTCAAGAATTCGACATAGATATCGTTCATCGAGCAGGAACACAGATGAACCACGTAGACGCACTCAGTCGAGCTCCGTTCGAAGATGCTCGAGAGATGGATACCGCAAGTCTGAAAATAGCAAAAACGATAATCGATGAAGAGGACTGGCTATTTTCCATACAACTACAGGACGAGAAAATACAGAAAATTGTCGCAAACATGAAATTGGAAAAGAAATCTGAGAGCGTCGAGTATGTGATGGAGCAAGATCGCTTGTTTCGAAAACATGGCAACAATTTATTATGGGTTGTGCCGAAGCAGTTGAGATTCCACATTTTACATGAATGTCACGATAAGGCCGGACATATGAGCACGGATAAGACTATGGCAAGAATTCTAAACTTATTTTGGTTTCCCCGAATGCGAAACTATGTCAAAAGCTACATCAAATCCTGTGTGGGCTGTGCGTTTTATAAAACACCAGGTGGACGTCAGGAAGGTCATACCACTACGATGACATTAAGCCGATTCCCTTTTCCACGATACACATGGACCACCTGGGGCCATTTCCGAAGAGTTCCAAGAGAAACGAGCATATTTTGGTAATAGTCGATGCATTCACCAAGTTCAGAATGTGCCATTCAGCACGGGCACATCACGCAAATTGGAGCCGCGCTATAAAGGACCTTTTATAATCAACAAGGTCCTGCCGAACGACAGATATCTTGTAGAAGATATCCCTCACGCACAACGAAAGCAGAGACACTACAAGTCGGTGTATTCGTCCGACAAGATGAAGCGCTGGTGTGAGCTGCCACCGGAGGAGCCCGATGAAGATGACGACTTTGAAGATGATCCACCCCATGAATCCTGCGAGGACGCAGAGATTTGTCAGGAGAGTCCGACTGTGAACAGCGCCTAATATAGTATATACCAAACCTTCGATATTAGTGTAGAATAAGTCCCTTTTTATAATGTTACCAGACTCTGAAAATGTAAGGTAGTCGAGACAGAGTCGTACTCAAGAGCAGAACGTGCGCAAAACACTTATAGTTATAATTTCTATATGTAACCTTATATCCAACACAACTATCCTAAAATAAACCTACACCACTCGAAAAGCTACCCTTCTCAAATAGAATCGGATATAGGCATTCCATAAACTTAAAAAAATCTGCTCAGTGCAGGGCCGTAAATAGATTCCTTTCCAAAAAAGAAATTAAAGGCAGCACTGCATTTGAATTTAGAAATAAATTGATAAATTTGGCCAACACAAACAGGGCGCTAATTGGTAATGATCAAATGATCAATAATTGTCCTATTACCGGAATTTTATATCAGAGGAAAACGCAAAAGAGGATTTTGATAAAGATCCCTTTAAAGATACCTTTGATATGAAATGTAAGAATTTTTCACACTTCATTCAGTTTCTATCGACGAAACTCGAAGTGTATGTACAGAGAACACATAAGTCTTTTGGTGAATAACATCAAGAAGGATACATTGCATTTAGATGCAACGGGATGTGTTGTGCAACGAATGAAATATGTGGAGAAAAGAATTCTCCTGTACTCATTGGTTGGACATGTTCCAGAATATAATATGGTATATCCTGTGGCGCATGCCATTTTGTCTAATCACTTTACATATGATATTGTTCGCTTTTTAAGCGAGCTAAATAGGTGTTGTAAAGTGTATAAGTTAAAGCTGCCAATATGCAAACGAATAATAACCGACGTCAGTTTGGCTATTATTCAAGCCATTTTGAATGAATTTAACGATCTAGATAGTGACATATTACACTAGGATGCGTTCAATTTTGCACAAGTCACTATGCCAAAATAATGTGTGCTGATATCGACAGAACCGTTGGATTGGCTAGTATTGAGTTAAGAGATTTTGTTAGAAATGCTCTTGGTCTCAAGACCGTTAAGCAGGTGGGCTTAAAATCACGGTATGGGCATGTTTCTCGTACAGTAGTGTGGGCCCCATCCGTTTGATCGATGCGATCATGGACCAACATGTTTACGTAAATATACTGAGAACCCCCACTCGTTGTAATTATTTATTTATTTATTTATATAAAGCTAGCTGAAATTTAAAACTATAGGCTAACTAAATTAAGAACATTTCAATTTTAAACTTAATTTTGGTTTTTTTATGGAATGTGATGATTTTCATGACGTGGTCGGGGGTTGGGTTTGAGATAATGTTGATGGGGTTAAGCGAATGGAAGGATTCTTATCTGGGTTGGGATAAGGAAGGACAGTGTATAATGATATGTTGGATATTGGGGAGTGGTGGCAGAATGGGCATGTGTTGGGAAGTGTTCTAGTTCTACCTAGTCGTAGCTGGTGTTCTAATTATATTTTATTATTTATATATATATACTTCTGAGCAGATGTATTATTTTAGAGTAGATACTTTAAAAGTGTGTATATAGTTTTTCCGTTCATATAAGTTAGTCGATTACTAGATGTGTTACAAATTGCTAAACTAGTGACGATTTTTCCGTATTTGCGCGTGGGTGAGCTTAAGTTAAAGACACAATGGTTAGGTTAGGTTAGGTTAGAGCGGCTGCCAAATCATTGACACACTTAGTCCTTAAAAGGTCCATTGTGGTACCGCGTGGATCTGTATCCCCTTTCTTAAAAATCTGCTGCCATTATTGCAGCTGGCTTAGCATAATTCCCATCCGGTTGCTTTAATGAATTTTATTATTCGTTTTAGGCTTATGTTCGCCAGTTCGGATAGACTGTTCATGAAGGGATTCCCTAAGTGGTACAGTCTAGATCTGCACAGGGCCGGGCAGGAACAGAACAGGTGTTCCACCGTTTCCTCTTCCTCCTCGTCCCTGCAGCTTCTGCAGAAATCGTTTCGGGGCGCGCCCAATCTGCTTGCTAGGCTCGCAAGTTTCTTGTATTGATTTCTAATGTTAAGCTTGCAGGTGGTTATCGGCATACCGATGTTCTCCTTGTCCGGAAGGAGAGGTACGGTAGTGCCATGCCTGGCCAGCTCATCTGCAATACAGTTGCCTGTAATGTTCCGGTGACCCGGGACCCAAATCAGGTAAATTTTAAACTGCAGAGCCATCTCGTGCAGAGATTTGCGGCAGTTTGATATGGTGTGGGAGTTTGTATTGGTCGAGATAATCGACCTGATAGCCGCTTGACTATCACTATAGATGTTAATCAGTTTATTCTGACAGTTTGCATCGTTCAGAAGCATCAAAGCTTCAATTATGGCAAATACTTCCGCCTGGAAGACGCTACAGTGATCCGGAAGTCTGAAGGATTTCCTGATATTAAGTTGTTCGGAGTATATAACTCCTCCGACTTGATTATTTAATTTTGAGCCGTCAGTGTAGAAATTGACTGCCTCTGTAGGGCCCGGCTGGCCTTGTTCCCAGTCTTCTCTGGTTGGGAGCAATGGTTATTTAACGTAAGATTACGATAAGTATGTAAGCTTAATCTACCGAGTGTTGTATGTAAATGGCTCAGCATTTATAACGATATATAAATAATCGCCAGTTCGATGTCACCTGGGTAAAGTTCACCCTAGCCCGTTGCTGCTACCACCGCTCCACCTACAGATCCTTAACCCGGATGTCGGCACTCTGCTGCCAATGGTCGAACACGCAGTGAGGGAAGGCATTTCCAATAGATCTTACAGGCCTTGGTCACATCGTTGTCATGCTGTATCCTTCAGACAGATCTCCAAATGCGGCTCACCGGTACCGGCAAAAATGTGCTCTCCGGACTTCTCGATGATGCACTGCATCATTGGACTTGGTCAGGCGCTTCAGACCCTACGCCAGCTTGGGCAGATCGGTAGGGTTCTTGGGCTCCACAGGGGATAGGAGGAGCTTCTTGACCTGAAATCGAACGAGAAGATAGTACGAAATTAGTAATTTCAAATATTGTATTCTTCACTGTTTAATCTGTAAAAATTTTAAATATTCTATAAGTGTATGAAGATATGTAAATCACAAATTACATTGACAATTATTTTCTTTCCCTGCCGATTCGAGTAAGGGTCGCGCCCCTGTAACTTCTGTAGTTCCATGACTATACCGTCGCATTGCAAACTCACATCCTTGATCTGCTCTGAGGGACAGCTTGGAAAACTAGAGGCGCTTTAGTCTCCTCTTCACGGCCGACGGACTGGTGTACTTTTTGTGGCCAAGGCAAGATGTTTAACTGGTGAATTCGACGCTCTTATTCGACGTCGTTGACAAGGTCTTACAATCGTCTATCTCAGATGAAACCTGCTAAGGACTGTGTGCCCGCTTGGGCGTGCTGATGGGAGCTGGCCCGGTATTCGCGGGAGAAGCATTGATGAGGGCTCTGGAATAGTGTATCGCTGAAGATAGATGTCTCCGAAATAGTGAGGTTGTTACCGTACAGAGATAGCTCTAAGAACTTGAGGCGCTTCAGTGATAAACCCTTCCATGCGTGGTGTCCATTGAGGAACTTGCCTTTTCATTTGCTGGGCGTTCCGGACTCTGCAGTTGCTCCCCATCGACCACGCCCGCGGTATAGAAGGTTTGCTTAATCTCGAGCCCAGGCGGCAGGTTGAACACTAGATTTTCTCCACCACCGCTGACATCTACTGTCGATGCCTCGTTGGCAAAGTCCAGCTGGCGCTGCTCCTGCTTCACCTGCAGCTGCAGCACGTTCTTTATATCCTCCTGCCCCGCTCCATCGTCCTCCAGCTTTGTCCAACAAAGGTTCTGATGGTGCTGTTGCTGCTGCTGCAGGGTGCTTTGTATCACAGATGAATAGGCCACAGTAAGGGGCGCCTGCCTCCGACCGCCTTTGTACCGGGGACGCCGTCTTGTGGACGATCACCTGGGCCTGCGGTGTGCTGACCACGTCCACGGCATGTAAATTCGTGATGGGCGATCCATCTGCGGAGCTCAACGCTGGGCTCGCATATTGCGCCGGATAGGATCCCGCCGGAACTGGCACTGCCAGCGGCACCGGACTGCCATCCTGCTGCTCAACTATTGTCGCTCGGAACGGCTGGCCATCCTTGCGCGTCACCTTGACCTTCCGGCCATCGATCATGTAAACGGTGTCCGGCTCTGTTTCCGCCTCGGCGATCTCCTGTTGCAGTTGCTGCTGGAGCTGCTGCTGTTGTTGCTGCGCTGCCTGCTGTTGTTGTTGCAGTTGGATCAGTTAAATCGAGTCGTTGTAGGCTTTTAATTGCTTTTCCTGCTTAATCTGCACTTTGTCGGCCACCAGGTTGAGCTGTTGCTGCTGCGCCTGCTGCTGTTGCTGTTGGGCCTGTTGTTCCTCCAGAGCTGCCGGCGCTGGCGGGCACGATGCGGTTGTAGGCGTAGGACCAGGGACTGGAGTTGGGATCCATGGTTGGCTTGGACTCTTCTACTGCTGTTGGCTGGTAATTTTTAGACGTTATAGAATCGGAACTGTCGGTCTGCTCGGGCCCAGCATTATCTTCACATCGGACTGCACAACGCTCCAAATAGCACGAGCGGTTTTTATGTTGAATTTCGGACGCAGCGTTACGTTTTTTTAGATTCGGTGCATAACTTGTTTGTGGATGAAACAATCTCCAAAATGCCCGCTCTGCTGCCCACCGGCCAAGGTGATTTGCAACTTTCTAGGTAAGTTTTCGCATTTCCTCACTCCTTTCTATTTCATCCTTTCTCTCTCCAGACGACCTCTCTCGCCTCTCGTCTCTCTCTCTCTCGCCCTTCAATCGTCCTCCGCCGGCTGAGCCTGGCTTCACGCTGGCAACACTCGAGAGCTGGTGTGGAGAGGACTTCGCATTTGCTTCGCTGCAGGTGAGTATTTTGGTGTCGTTTGGCTGCTTCCTGTATTAACCCAGTATGAATTTCAGGATGCTGGAGCTGCCATGTATGCCCCTTACTTCTGGCCCCTGTTTCAGCCGCGTTTCCCGTTTATGCCGGTTTTCAAACTCCGTTTTGTTCATTTTATTCAAATTTTATTTCGGCCGCTCCTCGAACACTCTCGTGCCCGCCAGCCCCAACCTCTCTCCAGACGCGCACGCTGCGCCTGCCGCCCATGATGCGAGCCTCCTGTACCACCGGTGCCTCCGCGATCCCTTCGGGCCACACCGGCTCCGCGATCTCTCGCCATCGCTGGCCCTCCGGCGCCGACACCGTCCGCGACAACTTCGGCCGGGCCACCACCTCGGACACTTCGGGCGCCGAGTGCTGCCGCTTGAGCGGAGGACGGCCGTTTTCCACGGGCTCAGGCCACACCCAGGGTCCTCGCTCCAGAGGCTCCGCGGTTACTGCGCTCCTGGTAGGCGTTGGCGTCGATGGCCCTGTCCTTGGCGTCGTTGGTCCGGTGCTCGGCGTCGGTGGTGCCCACTGCTCCGGTCTGCCACGGGTCCTGGGGTCCAGCGGGCTCACCCGGGGACCACATTCTTCCCAGATCCGGGGTTCTTCCGTCGCTGCCGTCTCCTCCGCGGGTCCCTCCGGGCAGGTCCAGACAACCGTCTGCTGTCGCCACCTTACCCCTTCGGCCACGAACGTCCGGGTGCTGTGGCTCACGTGGGCCGCCGGTATGTCTGTCCGGATGTGTTGCTGCTGCGGTGGTGGCTGCTGCTGCGGTGGTGGCTGCTGCGGTGGCTGCTGCTGCGGTGGTGGCTGCTGCTGCGGTGGCGTCCACTGTGGTGACCCCTCGTACCGCGGTGTGGGCGGGATTTCGGGCAGCCACCGCGGAGGCGAGGGCGCCCAATCGTCTGCCACTTCTTGCGGCGCTGTCGGAGCTGATCACCGGATCGGGGACGCCCCGCCCGGAGATCCGCCGCGAGGTTCGGGTAGGCCGGGCTGCCGACCATCCTTGCCCCGGGCTAGATCCTCCGGACGGCTGGTGGGCAGCCATCATCCTGCGCGCTTCGCTCCTCGTCACACGTGTGCTCATTATGCTCGTTGATTTTGATTGTGCAGCTGGAGCCTGGGCTCCCTTTAACGACACCTCGGTTCCGAGCCTTCCTCTTTGCTCAATCCCGCTATTTCCATCGGCCTCTCCTTCTTACTACCCAGATCTACGGTACAGCTCTCTGCTCTGTGCCGTCTTCCCCCTTCCTTCGGCAGACTTTTGATGCGTGTTTTTCCTTCCTCCGATCAGTCCCAATCGAGACCTTAGACGCTCTGGTTCGCTCCCTTTGTGTTCTTCCTTGGAATTTGTTCGTAGTATCCTTTGGGAATCCTTGCAGGTATCCTTGGACTCTTTCCGTAGTACCCTTTGGGAATCCTTGGACGTATCCTTTGACTCCTTTTGTAGTATCCTTTGGGCATCCTTGGGGGTATCCTTGGACTCCTTTCGTAGTACCCTTGGGCATCCTTGGAGGTATCCTTGGGATCCTTTCGTAGTGTCCTTTGGTCATCCTTGGAGGTATCCTTGGACTCCCTTCGTAGTATCCTTTGGCCATCCTTGGAGGTATCCTTGGGATCCTTTTGTAGTATCCTTTGGTCATCCTTGGAGGTATCCTTGGACTCCTTTCGTAGTATCCTTCGGGCATCCTTGGAGGTATCCTTGGACTCCTTTCGTAGTATCCTTTGGGCATCCTTGTAGGTATCCTTGGGATCCTTTCGTAGTATCCTTTGGGCATCCTTGGGGGTATCCTTGGACTTTCAATGTTGTTTTGCGTCTGTTGTGGTTGCTTGCTGTGGCCGCTCTCTTGTGTTTTCCGTTTGTTGCTGTTTCAGCTCGCTTACGTGGATGGTCCGCTCTTTCTTTGTGTTTATGTGTCGTATTTTGCAGATTACTGGTGACGCAAAACCTATGACTTGGTAAGGTCCCTCGTATCTAGAGGCCAATTTTGCTGCGAACCCCTCGGCCACTTTTGATAAGTGGTGTTCCTTGGCCCACACGACGTCACCCACCTCTGGCGTCCATTGCCTCCTCCTTAGGTTATAATGCCTAGCCTGGTCCTGGGATGCTTTCTCCAGGTTCCGCCTTACAATCTCGAAGATTTCCCTGAGTTTGTTTGCTTTCTCTTCCGGGGTCTCTGTCGGTCGTCCGTTCCCTACGGTTTCTCTGTCGTATAGGGCGCTCGGTAGTCTTGGTTCCCTGCCTTGGGTAATGAACGACGGTGTGTAACCTGTGGATTCTGAAACGCTCGTGTTTACTGCCAGCATGATTTCTGACCATTTTTCGTCCCAGTCTCTTTGGTTCTGTCCTGCAAACTGCGCTATCATTGTTTTCACCGTCCTATTGGCTGTCTCAGTCGGGTTCTCCTGTGGGGTGTATGGAGCTGTGAACTGTTGCTTGGCTCCCATTTCGGCCAGGAAACTCTTGAAAGTTTTGCTGGTAAACTGGACTCCGTTGTCCGTTATGACTATTTTGGGGACCCCATACCTCACGATTATACGTTCTTTAAAAGCTTTTTTTAGGGACTCGGCCGTCGCGCTTCGCAGCGGCACCAACTCAGTCCACTTGGAGAACCGGTCTATCAATACCAGCAGCATTTGATTACCGTGCTTCGAACGCGGCAGGGGTCCGCAAAGTCCGCACATACCGTAGCCCATGGTTCCTCTGGCACCTGCGTAAGCGTTTTCCCTGCCATTTGCATCTGATTCGGCTTGAATCTCATGCATGTCTCTCATCCTCGCACGTGGGCTCGGGCGTCCCTGTGCATTCCTGGCCAGTAGTACCGGGCTGCCAGACGTGCTATTGTCTTTCGGCTTCCTACATGGCCAGCCGCCGGTGGTTGAGGGTGTTACCCTCCATCACGTAGTCCGGATACTTTTGCGGCTGTGTCCTTATCTTTTCGCGCATTTCCAGAATCCAGCTGCATGCTGCAGAAGCTTCCGCCGCCGACGTCTCCTTGATCTCTCGAAACGTTTCCGGCAGTGGCTGCCTTGACAAAGCGTCTGCCACCACGTTGAGCTGCCCTTTCCTGTACGCTATTTCGAAGTCGTACTGCTGCAACTCCAGGGCCCATCTGGCGATCCTCCCTGAAGGGCTCTCTATGCTGTTGAGCCACTTCAGCGCCATGTGGTCGGTTACTACTTTAAAGTGGTAACCTTCCAGATACGGTTTGAGCTTTCGGATTGCCCAGACGATTGCCAAGCCTTCGAGGAGCGAGATTGCTACGTCGAGACGTTCGGGATTGGGATACCAGGAATCTCCGAATTGAGACGCAGGTAGCTGAGATCCAGAGGGCTTCACGCGGCTAGGTCAAGGCGGTCGATTAACCCTGTCCACAAAGTCCTGGCGTTACGCCTGGAAAGAGTATACCAAGCCAGAAGGGAGAGCGGTCGATCGGTACGGTCTCGAGTGGAATTATCCAGGAGAGCCCTACGGATTTGACTTGCGAGGTCCCGGAGCGGCGTGCCCGAACCCCGAGTATAACAAGCCAGAAGGGAGAGCGGTCGATCGGTACGGTCTCGAGTGGAATTATCCAGGAGAGCCCTACGGATTCGACTTGCGAGGTCCCGGAGCGGCGTGCCCGAACCCCGAGTACCAAAAGCCACGCGGAAACGTCCCGAACAAAAAGCAAAAGGGTGAGGCTAGGGTGGAACGTTCGTTTACACTAGGCGTGGAAGCGAAGTAAGGCGCGAGGCAGCTTCCTGGCGTTCCGCCTTGACTGTCCGCGCGGGCTGAGCAGAAACCCCAGTGGGACCATCCGGGACAGAGCAAGGGTCAGGCGGCGGTGTGTCGAAAGGAGCGATCCTGGAGAGCGCAGCTTCTGTTCACCCTAGTCTGAGAATGGTGACGCTTCCCTAAGCCCGTACGGCCGATACCCCTCGCGAGTCCGAGTCGGTACCAGCAGTCACCAAGTCACGCGTGAGAAGCGATCAGCGAGCGAGCGTCTTCAGGGAGCTGCGAGGCTCTTCAGGGAGCGGCGAGGATCTTCAGGGAGCTGCGAGTATCTTCGGGGAGCTACAGGACAGGAGCACCGAGTCATCAAGGCGAGAGGTCGTCGAGTCAATCAGGACCGTCGGAAGCACCGAAGGTCACAAGCATCGAGTCCAGGCCAACCAAGCGACTAAGACACTTGTAATAATATACCCGCAATAAACCCAATACGAACCCGTGAATTCTGTGCTTCCTCAATGAGCTACTGGGCGGTCACGTTAATATAAATTTGGTGGGACCAACACACAATATACTGAGCTAGCCGCACGAATCTCGTAGCGAGCAGACCATAAAAATCAGTTCGTTACATCTGGCGCCCAACGTGATTGTCCCAACAGTGAGAACAGCACAATAAAAATGAGAAAGAAGGGGATTTACCGCCTCAAGAAGGAAGACTTCGCCCATGTCGCACAGAGGCTCAACGTCGCCCTGGAGGGCAGGCTAGTCGACATGAGGAAGGCGCTATCGGAATGCTACTCCGAAACAGAGAACGATCCACAACTCGTCGACATCTGGGACGAGCTGGAGGCGACATACTACGACAGAGCCGGCCCAAGCATTACGTTAACAACCGCCGAAGGGGACAACCTGGTGGCAAGCCTGAGCATTGACAACATGCAAAAAGAGGCCCACAGGAGAGAGTCAAGCCAAGAAAAGAAAGCAGCAGCGCTGACCCCGAGGCCAAGCCAGGCGGACTATGCAAAGGTCGCTAAGAAGGTCCGCGAATGGTCGTTCAGGTTCGACGGGGCGGAAAAACCATTCGAGTTCCTGGAGCAGGTAGAATGGTCCGCCAACACGTACGGTTTGGAGCTTGATATGATCCCTCGAGCGATGCCGGAGTTGCTAAAAGGAAGGGCTTTGAAATGGTTCATCGCCTACAATAAGCAGTGGAGAACTTGGGTAGAATTCATTGAAAGTTTCCACACATACTTCCTGCCAAGAGATTTCTTCACCAGGCTGGCGGTCCAGGTCCGGCAAAAGAAGCAAGGCTTGAGCGAGTCGTTCAAGGACTACATGATCGACATGCAGACGATGGTGAGGCCACTTAGCTATTCTACGAAAGAGACGTTAAGGGTCATTAAAGAGAACTGCACCCCAAGCCTACGGATGTTCTTAAGAGCATACAAAGTGTCGGACCTGGACACTCTAATGATCCTAGCCGATGAGTACGAAGAACTTGAAAAGGAACGGGAAGTCTTCGCACAGGAGAACAAGTTCTCAAAGACAAAGTCGGCGTCACCAACACAGGTGACATGCAGAAGATGCGAGGTGGTAGATAACCAGGACATACGAGGAAACGACCAATGGTCACCACCACACCAAGCCAGACGACAGCAGGCAACAGACGCACCACGCGGAGGCCATTGTGCACCACCCCCACAGCAACAGAGACAGCCAAACAATACCTTGTGCAGGCCGCCAAGCAACACACAGAGGCCACAAGATGCCACCCATATCACAGACCCGCAGGAGGCCTGTCGGAAATGCGGTGGGAACGGACACTGGGCTAGAAGATGTCGAAACCAGCGGCTGCTGTTTTGCTGGATAGGAGCGTCGATTGCTGCCAATGATCGGGAAATGGCCAGCGATCTCCGCCGCAGAGAGGCGAGCGGGGATCGCACAATGCCACTCCAAACTAACGGGCAAGCTAATCGAGGAGGAGCAGCAATTGTCCGCAGCTGTGGTGACTGGTGGGAACAGCTACAAAGCCACAATCGACACCGGAGCAACGGCAAGCTTTGTCAGCGAAGAATTGGCGGACAATATTGCTGCTCTAGGACGGATTACAAGGACGAGACGGCAAGTTAGGTTGGAAGATGGAAGGTGCGGCGGAATTGATGCGCAGCTCGAGGTGGAGGTCAAATTCGGAACCACAAACAAGTGACCATGAGCCTGTTGGTTTTACCCGGAGTAGTGGATCCATTAGTGCCCGAGGATCCAAGGATGTTGGGATGGAACTTCCTGAAACAAGTCGGAAGCGAGATAAGGTGTGCTGGACACGAGATAATAATACCAACCAGGAACCGACACAATGGATGGCTCGAGGAGAAGCTATCAGTAGCAGTCGTTCAACAAGTAGACGAGTTGGACGATACTACAGCATTCCTTGAAACAGAGCTGGCAGACTTCAGCACAATGTCGGGAACATCGAATCTGGCAGAACACCAGATAAAAATGAAGGACGACAAGCCAATCATGCAGAGATACTACCCAAAGAACCCAAAAACTCAAGGGGAAATCAACGCAAAGGTGGACGAGCTTCTCCAAATGGGGTTCATAGAGCATTCAAAAAGCCCTTACAGCTCCCCCATCGTGATGGTGAAAAAGAAGACAGGCAAGTGGAGACTGTGTGTCGACTTCAGGCAGATCAACGCAAAGTCAGTTAAGGATGCCTACCCAATGCCTCGCATAAACTACATCCTGGACCAACTAAGGGAAGCGCGGTACATCAGCAGTTTGGACCTGAAGGATGGATACTGGCAAATCCCACTGGAAGAGAGTAGCAGGCAGTATACGGCGTTCACGGTACCAGGCAAAGGTCTGTTTCAGTGGAGGGTAATGCCGTTCGGACTTCACTCGGCGTCGGCAACGTTTCAGCGAGTTTTGGACCAAGTAATTGGCCCCGAGATGTCACCTCACGCATTCGCTTACCAGGATGACATAATAGTGATCGGTCGCACGCTGGAAGAACACAAAAGAAACCTGAGAGAAGTGTTCCGGCGTCTAAAAGAGGCAAACCTGAGGCTGAATCCAGAAAAATGCCAATTCTTTAAAAAGGAACTACTGTACCTGGGACATCGAGTGACAAGCGAGGGAATAGGAACAGATCCAGAAAAAGTAGCCGCCATAGCCGAACTGGAACCGCCATCGACCGTCAAAGAACTTCGGCAATACCTAGGAGTAGCGTCGTGGTACCGCCGATTTGTACCAGATTTTTCCAGAATCGTCAAACCCCTGAACGACCTGCTGCGCAAAGGCAGTAAGTGGGAGTGGACACCAGAGCACCAGATGGCGTTTGAGGAGGTTAAGCCCGGAGCTTGCCCGGACTTCAAAACTTTCATCCTGCAAACAGACGCCAGCGACTACGGCATCGGAGCGATACTGACCCAGGACACCGAAAAGGGCGAAAGAGTAATCTCCTACTAAAGCCGAACACTCAAAGGCGCGGAAAAGAACTACTCGACAACGGAGAAGGAGTGTTTGGCGATCGTCTGGGCGATCCGGAAGCTCAGGCCATATCTGGAAGGTTACCACTTTAAGGTAGTAATCGACCACATGGCCCTGGTGGCTCAACAACATAGAAAGCCCTTCAGAAAGGATCGCCAGATGGGCCCTGGAGCTACAACAGTACGACTTTGAGATAGCGTACAGAAAGGGTCAGCTAAACGTGGTGGCCGACGCATTATCAAGACAACCACTACCGGAAACACTATGAGTTTTAAAAGAGGCATCGGCAACTACAGCTTCAGGAGGATGCAGCTGGATCCAGGACATGGGCGAAAAGATAAAGACCCAGCCGCAGAAGTACCCGGACTATGTTATTGATGGTGAGACACTATACAGAAACATACCTCACCGAGCAGGCAGTGAAGACGTCGCGTCATGGAAGATGTGCGTCCCAAAGTCGCTACGAGAAGCAGGGTTGAGGGAGAACCACGACGCACCGTCTGCGGGACACGTAGGAAGCCGAAGGACAATTGCACGGTTGGCAGCCCGATACTACTGGCCAGGCATGCACGAAAATGCGAGATTTGCATGCGGTTTAAGCCCAATCAGATGCAGGCGGCCGGGAAGAAGTTGAGCCAAGTGCCGGAGGAACCATGGGAACGGTATGTGCAGACTTCGTTGGACCCCTACCAAGATCTAAGCACGGGAACCAAAATCCTGCTGGTCATGATAGACAGGTTTTCGAAATGGACGGAACTGGTGCCCCTACGCAGTGCGACAGCAGAGTCGCTCAAGAAGGCGTTTAGGGAGCGCATAGTCGCAAGGTACGGGGTCCCGAAGGTGGTCATAACGGACAACGGAGTGCAGTTTACAAGCCGTATCTTCAAGAGTTTTCTGGCTGAGATGGGTATCAGACAACAGTTCACCGCACCATACACACCACAAGAAAATCCGACCGAGCGAGCGAACAGAACGGTCAAGACCATGATTGCGCAGTTCGCAGGGCAGGACCAGAGAAACTGGGACGAGAAGTGGCCGGAGATTATGCTAGCTGTGAACACGAGCACATCGGAATCCACTGGCCATACACCGGCGTTTCTTACCCAGGGAAGGGAACAACGTCTACCCAGCAGCCTATATGATAAGGAAACCCTAGGCACTGGACGAGCTACGGAGACCCCTGAGGAAAATGCCAACAAACTAAAAGAGGTATTCGAGATCGTGCGGCGAAATATGGAAAAGGCGTCCCAGGACCAAGCCAGACACTACAATCTGAGAAGGAGGCAATGGTCACCAGCGGTGGGCGACATAGCGTGGGCCAAGGAACATCACCTGTCCAAAGCGGCCGAAGGATTCGCTGCAAAACTAGCCCCGAGGTACGATGGCCCCTACCATGTTGTAGATTTCGTCTCTCCAGTGATCTGCAAAATTCGCCACACACAGTCGAAGAAAGAAAAGACAGTTCACGTTGGCGAGCTCAAGCAACAAGTAAACGAGCAGACAGCAGAAACATCAGATGTCTAACAACGGGTACGAGGCGGCAGGATTAGGCGTCAGGCCGAAGCGAGAGTCATCCATACGCCACACGGAAAGGACAATCAGGATAGAACAAGGACATGGATAAGGATCACACGTTGATCCAGACTGCGAGGCCACAGGATTAGGCGTCAGGCCGAAGCGAGAGTCATCCACACGCCACGCAGAAAGGTCAACCATAAGGGTAGGGCACAAGGACGTGGATAGGGATGGATGGTGATCCCGACCGCAAGGCAACAGGATTCAGCGTCGGGTAGTTGCCAGAGTCATCCGCGATAACGCCAGGCGGAAGGGACACTTACAAAACGGCACAAGGATACGGATAACGTAGAAGAGAGTATGCGCGGAAGGAGACAAGCAACACAAGACGCGCAGTCCAGACATACACCGCAGCATCCGGAGATTCTATACGGAATACGCCGAACGAGCTCGTCTAGTTGTTACCCGAGGAAAAGGGGAGGACGGTGCAGAATCAGATCTACACCGTAGCCAGCTGGTCACAAAAAAAAAAAAACCAGAAACACGCACCACACCAACAGTTGACTAAATACAAGAAAAGGAACGGGGCATGCATGGGCCGCACCAGCAACCTGAAATTTAAAGGGGGCTTAATGCATGAAGCAGAAAGACATCATAAATACTTACCGGCTGTCCTGGTTGCGAAGCGAATGCGAAGTCCTCTCCGCAACCGCTCTCAAAAGCTGCCAATGTGGAATCAGATGCTGCCAACAGAGGACGAGTGAAGGGCGAGAGAGGACGAAAGGATGAGATGAAAAGGAGTGAAGGAAATGCAAAAGAAACTTACCTACGAATTTCATAGTATGAAAGTTGCAAAATCACCACGAGCCAGGGAAGGGGGCGCCTCGATAGGCGATCGATTGGCACTGGACGATAGTGCGATCGATGGGCACACGACAATGGAAATATCGGCCAAGGTGGAAATATCGCAAACGAGCAGGTGGCAACGCCGCACCGTCGGTATCGATATGCGAATAAATATCGATCACGCACGAATGGTGTGACCAGGCGGAGGAAACACGGAAAGGAGTGAGACGCAGCAATGAGCAGCGAGCTGGGGATCGATAGCCCAGGAGTATCGATGTCCCAGTGGGAACACAGGAAATATCGGCGCTGGAGATTTAAAGTTGCTACGAGGAGGATGACCCCCGCTGTAGAAACTCAAGGGAGTTAAGAGCGTCGAGGGAGCATCGAGGGAGCAACGAGGGAGCGCCGCGGGAATCACAAGGACTCAAAGGCTAGGATAAGCAAGGAAACGCCGGAGAGTAGGAACCAGTCTTAAATGTTTCCCGAAGTAAGGGGGGAATGTGTGGAGTTGAATCTGCACAAATAGAAGCAGCAGCAGATGGCCGGCCGCTTACCAGATACGCGGCGAATTCGCGTAGTAACGGCGCGGCGGGGAGAACGAGAGAGTTTGGAGACCAAGGGTGGAGATCGAGAGAGTTTGGAGACCAACGAAGGAGAGCGAGAGAGTTTGGAGACCAATGAAGGAGAGCGAGAGAGATTGGAGACCAAGGATGGAGAGCGAGAGAGTTTGGAGACCAAGGATGGAGATCGAGAGAGAATGGAGACTTCGCGGGCAGAGCAAGAGTGCCGTATGCAGAAGGGGATAACGGAACTCCACTGGACTTTGGACTCTCCCGTGAACTTTGGACCGGGAGAGGAAGTGCCACATCTCGGCAGTGGAGCGGCACACAGGCGTGCCACGAGCGGCACGGGAATCAGCGGAACGGCAGCAGTGGGCGGAACATCTATTGGAAGCGGTACATAAAGGACAAGTGGGTCATCCAGGAGGCACGGACTTTGGACCCAGAGTGGAGAGATCCAGCGGGCCGTGCGCAAAAGGGAAATAACGGTGCTTGGAGGCCCTATGTAAGGCCGCAGAGCGCTGGCAGCTGGATCAGTCGATCACGAGGAGTCAAGCCTTCAAGATCAGTCAAAGTACCAAGTGAGCAATCAGTCAAGCAAGTAATCTACGAGGGAACTACAACCAAGCGAGTCGTCGGAAGCAGCGCCGTGGGAAGCATACAAGGAGCAAGATCGCCACGTCGAGACGTTCGGGATTAGGACATCAGGAATCTCCGAATTGAGACACAGGTGGCTGAGTTCTGAAAGGCATCACGCGGCTAAGTCAAGGCGTTTGTTTTCTAACTTTGTCACGACCACACCCTGGCGAGTCGCCCGGCGGGTCTGTCAGAGACAAGCAAAAGAGTCCTACGACGAAGAGCCGTCAGCTTGGGGAGGAAAGTTGTCTACGACCCAGCGTACCTTGCCCGACCAAGCAGGACCTGGCGTGACGGACGAGCGGTAGATCGATTTTCGGTTTCAAGAGGCGGCAGCCTGGAGAGCCCTGCGATTACCGGCGAAGTTCCCGAGCAGCGACCGCCCAGCTCCCCGAGCGCCAGAACAACGAGATACTGGTCAGAAGACAGCGCAGAGGACATCGACAGCGACGCCAGCAGACATTTCCGGCAGCCACGTTACCATCGCCGCGCGGAGCTCATTGGGGAGCGCAGGAGCGTCGCGGACGTCACGCATTAGGGTGAAGCCGGGTGGAACGTTCGTCTGCGCTAGGCGTAAAGCGAAGTGAACCGCTGGACAGCCTCCGGGCGGCAGCCTTGACTGTCAGCGCGAACTGAGCAAGAACCTAGCGGGACCGTCCGGGACAGAGCAAGGGACAGGTATTGCCTCGAAAGGCGTCAGCCTGGAGAGCAAGGCTTGTTCACCCTAGTCTGAGAACGGTGACGCTTCCCTAAGCCCACAAGGCCGAACTCTCTGCGGGTCTAAGGCGCTACAAGCGACCCCGAGGCAACGCGTCGGCAAGCAAGCAGAGGCGGCCACTACGAGCGTCCCGAGACCCAGGATCCAGGACGAGTCAACGCGTCGAGGAGCCAGAAAGAGGAGCGCCAGCAGCCGGCGGAACCCGAGCCAAGAGATACCGAAGCCAGCCCAGCCACACACCCGCTGTACTAATACCACGAGAATAAATCCCACTGTTACCATTTGAACACTTTGTTTTCTCACTGATCTACGGGCAATCACGTCATATAAATTTGGTGGGACGAACGCACAATCTTCTGAGCTAGCCGCACGAATCTCGTAGCGAGCAGACACACAAAATCAGTTCGTTACAATGTGATGGAGCAAGATCGCTTGTTTCGAAAACATGGCAACAATTTATTATGGGTTGTGCCGAAGCAGTTGAGATTCCACATTTTACATGAATGTCACGATAAGGCCGGACATATGAGCACGGATAAGACTATGGCAAGAATTCTAAACTTATTTTGGTTTCCCCGAATGCGAAACTATGTCAAAAGCTACATCAAATCCTGTGTGGGCTGTGCGTTTTATAAAACACCAGGTGGACGTCAGGAAGGTCATACCACTACGATGACATTAAGCCGATTCCCTTTTCCACGATACACATGGACCACCTGGGGCCATTTCCGAAGAGTTCCAAGAGAAACGAGCATATTTTGGTAATAGTCGATGCATTCACCAAGTTCACTATTGTACGAGCGGTGAAAAGTACAGCCACTAAACACGTCCTGGATGTCCTGCAAGATGTAACCAGCTACCTGGGAATGCCAATTCGAATTGTAACAGATCGTGGTACAGCATTTACATCAAAATATTTCGATAAGTACTGCAAATCAAACAATGTTAAGCACATTTTAAATGCTGTAAGAACACCCAGAGCCAATGGTCACGCAGAGCGCACAAATCGCATCATTTTGTCAATGTTGTTGCCTTCCAATGACATCGATAAGCGTTGGGATGACAATATCCGATCAATCCAGTGGAGCATTAATACCATGGTAAATAGTACTACTAAATGCTCTCCCTTTCAGCTCCTGTACGGGTATGAACCTCGAGATATCCTGAAGAACGCGATAACCAACATCATTCAAAGCCAAGACAATTGGATCAACTTAGAGCAGATGCTGCGACAACTGTCAACGATCACCGAGCTGCCGCCAAGAAACGGTACGATGCCAAGCATGCGAAGCCAACTGTTTACAGCCTTGGAGACCTTGTGCTGGTCGAGAATGAGCCATTCAGCACGGGCACATCACGCAAATTGGAGCCGCGCTATAAAGGACCTTTTATAATCAACAAGGTCCTGCCGAACGACAGATAACTTGTAGAAGATATCCCTCACGCACAACGAAAGCAGAGACACTACAAGTCGGTGTATTCGTCCGACAAGATGAAGCGCTGGTGTGAGCTGCCACCGGAGGAGCCCGATGAAGATGACGACTTTGAAGATGATCCACCCCATGAATCCTGCGAGGACGCAGAGATTTGTCAGGAGAGGCCGACTGTGAACAGCGCCTAATATAGTATATACCAAACCTTCGATATTAGTGTAGAATAAGTCCCTTTTTATAATGTTACCAGACTCTGAAAATGTAAGGTAGTCGAGACAGAGTCGTACTCAAGAGCAGAACGTGCGCAAAACACTTATAGTTATAATTTCTATATGTAACCTTATATCCAACACAACTATCCTAAAAAAAAAACTTACACCACTCGAAAAGCTACCCTTCTCAAATAGAATCGGATATAGGCATTCCATAAACTTAAAAAAATCTGCTCAGTGCAGGGCCGTAAATAGATTCCTTTCCAAAAAAGAAATTAAAGGCAGCACTGCATTTGAATTTAGAAATAAATTGATAAATTTGGCCAACACAAACAGGGCGCTAATTGGTAATGATCAAATGATCAATAAACATTTGTCCTATTACCGGAATTTTATATCAGAGGAAAACGCAAAAGAGGATTTTGATAAAGATCCCTTTAAAGATACCTTTGATATGAAATGTAAGAATTTTTCACAATTCATTCAGTTTCTATCGACGAAACTCGAAGTGTATGTACAGAGAACACATAAGTCTTTTGGTGAATAACATCAAGAAGGATACATTGCATTTAGATGCAACGGGATGTGTTGTGCAACGAATGAAATATGTGGAGAAAAGAATTCTCCTGTACTCATTGGTTGGACATGTTCCAGAATATAATATGGTATATCCTGTGGCGCATGCCATTTTGTCTAATCACTTTACATATGATATTGTTCGCTTTTTAAGCGAGCTAAATAGGTGTTGTAAAGTGTATAAGTTAAAGCTGCCAATATGCAAACGAATAATAACCGACGTCAGTAAGGCTATTATTCAAGCCATTTTGAATGAATTTAACGATCTAGATAGTGACATATTACACTAGGATGCGTTCAATTTTGCACAAGTCACTATGCCAAAATAATGTGTGCTGATATCGACAGAACCGTTGGATTGGCTAGTATGGAGTTAAGAGATTTTGTTAGAAATGCTCTTGGTCTCAAGACCGTTAAGCAGGTGGGCTTAAAATCACGGTATGGGCATGTTTCTCGTACAGTAGTGTGGGCCCCATCCGTTTGATCGATGCGATCATGGACCAACATGTTTACGTAAATATACTGAGAACCCCCACTCGTTGTAATTATTTATTTATTTATTTATATAAAGCTAGCTGAAATTTAACACTATAGGCTAACTAAATTA
This sequence comes from Drosophila suzukii, assembly GCF_043229965.1. Lineage (NCBI taxonomy): Eukaryota > Metazoa > Arthropoda > Insecta > Diptera > Drosophilidae > Drosophila > Drosophila suzukii. Next base: position 2,045,988 of record NC_092085.1, read on the forward strand.
AGAACATTTCAACTTTAAACTTAATTTTGGTTTTTTTATGGAATGTGATGATTTTCATGACGTGGTCGGGGGTTGGGTTTGAGATAATGTTGATGGGGTTAAGCGAATGGAAGGATTCTTATCTGGGTTGGGATAAGGAAGGACAGTGTATAATGATATGTTGGATATTGGGGAGTGGTGGTAGAATGGGCATGTGTTGGGAAGTGTTCTAGTTCTACCTAGTCGTAGCTGGTGTTCTAATTATATTTTATTATTTATATATATATACTTCTGAGCAGATGTATTATTTTAGAGTAGATACTTTAAAAGTGTGTATATAGTTTTTCCGTTCATATAAGTTAGTCGATTACTAGATGTGTTACAAATTGCTAAACTAGTGACGATTTTTCCGTATTTGCGCGTGGGTGAGCTTAAGTTAAAGACACAATGGTTAGGTTAGGTTAGGTTAGAGCGGCTGCCAAATCATTGACACACTTAGTCCTTAAAAGGTCCATTGTGGTACCGCGTGGATCTGTATCCCCTTTCTTAAAAATCTGCTGCCATTATTGCAGCTGGCTTAGCATAATTCCCATCCGGTTGCTTTAATGAATTTTAATCAATAATGAATTTTAATTAAATCAGGTAAATTTTAAACTGCAGAGCCATCTCGTGCAGAGATTTGCGGCAGTTTGATATGGTGTGGGAGTTTGTATTGGTCGAGATAATCGACCTGATAGCCGCTTGACTATCACTATAGATGTTAATCAGTTTATTCTGACAGTTTGCATCGTTCAGAAGCATCAAAGCTTCAATTATGGCAAATACTTCCGCCTGGAAGACGCTACAGTGATCCGGAAGTCTGAAGGATTTCCTGATATTAAGTTGTTCGGAGTATATAACTCCTCCGACTTGATTATTTAATTTTGAGCCGTCAGTGTAGAAATTGACTGCCTCTGTAGGGCCCGGCTGGCCTTGTTCCCAGTCTTCTCTGGTTGGGAGCAATGGTTATTTAACGTAAGATTACGATAAGTATGTAAGCTTAATCTACCGAGTGTTGTATGTAAATGGCTCAGCATTTATAACGATATATAAATAATCGCCAGTTCGATGTCACCTGGGTAAAGTTCACCCTAGCCCGTTGCTGCTACCACCGCTCCACCTACAGATCCTTAACCCGGATGTCGGCACTCTGCTGCCAATGGTCGAACACGCAGTGAGGGAAGGCATTTCCAATAGATGTTACAGGCCTTGGTCACATCGTTGTCATGCTGTATCCTTCAGACAGATCTCCAAATGCGGCTCACCGGTACCGGCAAAAATGTGCTCTCCGGACTTCTCGATGATGCACTGCATCATTGGACTTGGTCAGGCGCTTCAGACCCTACGCCAGCTTGGGCAGATCGGTAGGGTTCTTGGGCTCCACAGGGGATAGGAGGAGCTTCTTGACCTGAAATCGAACGAGAAGATAGTACGAAATTAGTAATTTCAAATATTGTATTCTTCACTGTTTAATCTGTAAAAATTTTAAATATTCTATAAGTGTATGAAGATATGTAAATCACAAATTACATTGACAATTATTTTCTTTCCCTGCCGATTCGAGTAAGGGTCGCGCCCCTGTAACTTCTGTAGTTCCATGACTATACCGTCGCATTGCAAACTCACATCCTTGATCTGCTCTGAGGGACAGCTTGGAAAACTAGAGGCGCTTTAGTCTCCTCTTCACGGCCGACGGACTGGTGTACTTTTTGTGGCCAAGGCAAGATGTTTAACTGGTGAATTCGACGCTCTTATTCGACGTCGTTGACAAGGTCTTACAATCGTCTATCTCAGATGAAACCTGCTAAGGACTGTGTGCCCGCTTGGGCGTGCTGATGGGAGCTGGCCCGGTATTCGCGGGAGAAGCATTGATGAGGGCTCTGGAATAGTGTATCGCTGAAGATAGATGTCTCCGAAATAGTGAGGTTGTTACCGTACAGAGATAGCTCTAAGAACTTGAGGCGCTTCAGTGATAAACCCTTCCATGCGTGGTGTCCATTGAGGAACTTGCCTTTTCATTTGCTGGGCGTTCCGGACTCTGCAGTTGCTCCCCATCGACCACGCCCGCGGTATAGAAGGTTTGCTTAATCTCGAGCCCAGGCGGCAGGTTGAACACTAGATTTTCTCCACCACCGCTGACATCTACTGTCGATGCCTCGTTGGCAAAGTCCAGCTGGCGCTGCTCCTGCTTCACCTGCAGCTGCAGCACGTTCTTTATATCCTCCTGCCCCGCTCCATCGTCCTCCAGCTTTGTCCAACAAAGGTTCTGATGGTGCTGTTGCTGCTGCTGCAGGGTGCTTTGTATCACAGATGAATAGGCCACAGTAAGGGGCGCCTGCCTCCGACCGCCTTTGTACCGGGGATGCCGTCTTGTGGACGATCACCTGGGCCTGCGGTGTGCTGACAACGTCCACGGCATGTAAATTCGTGATGGGCGATCCATCTGCGGAGCTCAACGCTGGGCTCGCATATTGCGCCGGATAGGATCCCGCCGGAACTGGCACTGCCAGCGGCACCGGACTGCCATCCTGCTGCTCAACTATTGTCGCTCGGAACGGCTGGCCATCCTTGCGCGTCACCTTGACCTTCCGGCCATCGATCATGTAAACGGTGTCCGGCTCTGTTTCCGCCTCGGCGATCTCCTGTTGCAGTTGCTGCTGGAGCTGCTGCTGTTGTTGCTGCGCTGCCGGCTGTTGTTGTTGCAGTTGGATCAGTTAAATCGAGTCGTTGTAGGCTTTTAATTGCTTTTCCTGCTTAATCTGCACTTTGTCGGCCACCAGGTTGAGCTGTTGCTGCTGCGCCTGCTGCTGTTGCTGTTGGGCCTGTTGTTCCTCCAGAGCTGCCGGCGCTGGCGGGCACGATGCGGTTGTAGGCGTAGGACCAGGGACTGGAGTTGGGATCCATGGTTGGCTTGGACTCTTCTACTGCTGTTGGCTGGTAATTTTTAGACGTTATAGAATCGGAACTGTCGGTCTGCTCGGGCCCAGCATTATCTTCACATCGGACTGCACAACGCTCCAAATAGCACGAGCGGTTTTTATGTTGAATTTCGGACGCAGCGTTACGTTTTTTTAGATTCGGTGCATAACTTGTTTGTGGATGAAACAATCTCCAAAATGCCCGCTCTGCTGCCCACCGGCCAAGGTGATTTGCAACTTTCTAGGTAAGTTTTCGCATTTCCTCACTCCTTTCTATTTCATCCTTTCTCTCTCCAGACGACCTCTCTCGCCTCTCGTCTCTCTCTCTCTCTCTCGCCCTTCAATCGTCCTCCGCCGGCTGAGCCTGGCTTCACGCTGGCAACACTCGAGAGCTGGTGTGGAGAGGACTTCGCATTTGCTTCGCTGCAGGTGAGTATTTTGGTGTCGTTTGGCTGCTTCCTGTATTAACCCAGTATGAATTTCAGGATGCTGGAGCTGCCATGTATGCCCCTTACTTCTGGCCCCTGTTTCAGCCGCGTTTCCCGTTTATGCCGGTTTTCAAACTCCGTTTTGTTCATTTTATTCAAATTTTATTTCGTCCGCTCCTCGAACACTCTCGTGCCCGCCAGCCCCAACCTCTCTCCAGACGCGCACGCTGCGCCTGTCGCCCATGATGCGAGCCTCCTGTACCACCGGTGCCTCCGCGATCCCTTCGGGCCACACCGGCTCCGCGATCTCTCGCCATCGCTGGCCCTCCGGCGCCGACACCGTCCGCGACAACTTCGGCCGGGCCACCACCTCGGACACTTCGGGCGCCGAGTGCTGCCGCTTGAGCGGAGGACGGCCGTTTTCCACGGGCTCAGGCCACACCCAGGGTCCTCGCTCCAGAGGCTCCGCGGTTACTGCGCTCCTGGTAGGCGTTGGCGTCGATGGCCCTGTCCTTGGCGTCGTTGGTCCGGTGCTCGGCGTCGGTGGTGCCCACTGCTCCGGTCTGCCACGGGTCCTGGGGTCCAGCGAGCTCACCCGGGGACCACATTCTTCCCAGATCCGGGGTTCTTCCGTCGCTGCCGTCTCCTCCGCGGGTCCCTCCGGGCAGGTCCAGACAACCGTCTGCTGTCGCCACCTTACCCCTTCGGCCACGAACGTCCGGGTGCTGTGGCTCACGTGGGCCGCCGGTATGTCTGTCCGGATGTGTTGCTGCTGCGGTGGTGGCTGCTGCTGCGGTGGTGGCTGCTGCTGCGGTGGCGTCCACTGTGGTGACCCCTCGTACCGCGGTGTGGGCGGGATTTCGGGCAGCCACCGCGGAGGCGAGGGCGCCCAATCGTCTGCCACTTCTTGCGGCGCTGTCGGAGCTGATCACCGGATCGGGGACGCCCCGCCCGGAGATCCGCCGCGAGGTTCGGGTAGGCCGGGCTGCCGACCATCCTTGCCCCGGGCTAGATCCTCCGGACGGCTGGTGGGCAGCCATCATCCTGCGCGCTTCGCTCCTCGTCACACGTGTGCTCATTATGCTCGTTGATTTTGATTGTGCAGCTGGAGCCTGGGCTCCCTTTAACGACACCTCGGTTCCGAGCCTTCCTCTTTGCTCAATCCCGCTATTTCCATCGGCCTCTCCTTCTTACTACCCAGATCTACGGTACAGCTCTCTGCTCTGTGCCGTCTTCCCCCTTCCTTCGGCAGACTTTTGATGCGTGTTTTTCCTTCCTCCGATCAGTCCCAATCGAGACCTTAGACGCTCTGGTTCGCTCCCTTTGTGTTCTTCCTTGGAATTTGTTCGTAGTATCCTTTGGGAATCCTTGCAGGTATCCTTGGACTCTTTCCGTAGTACCCTTTGGGAATCCTTGGACGTATCCTTTGACTCCTTTTGTAGTATCCTTTGGGCATCCTTGGGGGTATCCTTGGACTCCTTTTGTAGTACCCTTGGGCATCCTTGGAGGTATCCTTGGGATCCTTTCGTAGTGTCCTTTGGTCATCCTTGGAGGTATCCTTGGACTCCCTTCGTAGTATCCTTTGGCCATCCTTGGAGGTATCCTTGGGATCCTTTTGTAGTATCCTTTGGTCATCCTTGGAGGTATCCTTGGACTCCTTTCGTAGTATCCTTCGGGCATCCTTGGAGGTATCCTTGGACTCCTTTCGTAGTATCCTTTGGGCATCCTTGTAGGTATCCTTGGGATCCTTTCGTAGTATCCTTTGGGCATCCTTGGGGGTATCCTTGGACTTTCAATGTTGTTTTGCGTCTGTTGTGGTTGCTTGCTGTGGCCGCTCTCTTGTGTTTTCCGTTTGTTGCTGTTTCAGCTCGCTTACGTGGATGGTCCGCTCTTTCTTTGTGTTTATGTGTCGTATTTTGCAGATTACTGGTGACGCAAAACCTATGACTTGGTAAGGTCCCTCGTATCTAGAGGCCAATTTTGCTGCGAACCCCTCGGCCACTTTTGATAAGTGGTGTTCCTTGGCCCACACGACGTCACCCACCTCTGGCGTCCATTGCCTCCTCCTTAGGTTATAATGCCTAGCCTGGTCCTGGGATGCTTTCTCCAGGTTCCGCCTTACAATCTCGAAGATTTCCCTGAGTTTGTTTGCTTTCTCTTCCGGGGTCTCTGTCGGTCGTCCGTTCCCTACGGTTTCTCTGTCGTATAGGGCGCTCGGTAGTCTTGGTTCCCTGCCTTGGGTAATGAACGACGGTGTGTAACCTGTGGATTCTGAAACGCTCGTGTTTACTGCCAGCATGATTTCTGACCATTTTTCGTCCCAGTCTCTTTGGTTCTGTCCTGCGAACTGCGCTATCATTGTTTTCACCGTCCTATTGGCTGTCTCAGTCGGGTTCTCCTGTGGGGTGTATGGAGCTGTGAACTGTTGCTTGGCTCCCATTTCGGCCAGGAAACTCTTGAAAGTTTTGCTGGTAAACTGGACTCCGTTGTCCGTTATGACTATTTTGGGGACCCCATACCTCACGATTATACGTTCTTTAAAAGCTTTTTTTAGGGACTCGGCCGTCGCGCTTCGCAGCGGCACCAACTCAGTCCACTTGGAGAACCGGTCTATCAATACCAGCAGCATTTGGTTACCGTGCTTCGAACGCGGCAGGGGTCCGCAAAGTCCGCACACACCGTAGCCCATGGTTCCTCTGGCACCTGCGTAAGCGTTTTCCCTGCCATTTGCATCTGATTCGGCTTGAATCTCATGCATGTCTCTCATCCTCGCACGTGGGCTCGGGCGTCCCTGTGCATTCCTGGCCAGTAGTACCGGGCTGCCAGACGTGCTATTGTCTTTCGGCTTCCTACATGGCCAGCCGCCGGTGAGTCGTGGTTCTCCTTCAGCACCGTTTCCCGTAGAGCTTTCGGGACGCACATCTTCCATGTTGCAACATCTTCGCTGCCCGCTCTATGAGGTATATTCCTGTACAGGGTGTTACCCTCCATCACGTAGTCCGGATACTTTTGCGGCTGTGTCCTTATCTTTTCGCGCATTTCCAGAATCCAGCTGCATGCTGCAGAAGCTTCCGCCGCCGACGTCTCCTTGATCCCTCGAAACGTTTCCGGCAGTGGCTGCCTTGACAAAGCGTCTGCCACCACGTTGAGTTGCCCTTTCCTGTACGCTATTTCGAAGTCGTACTGCTGCAACTCCAGGGCCCATCTGGCGATCCTCCCTGAAGGGCTCTCTATGCTGTTGAGCCACTTCAGCGCCATGTGGTCGGTTACTACTTTAAAGTGGTAACCTTCCAGATACGGTTTGAGCTTTCGGATTGCCCAGACGATTGCCAAGCCTTTGAGGAGCGAGATTGCTACGTCGAGACGTTCGGGATTGGGATACCAGGAATCTCCGAATTGAGACGCAGGTAGCTGAGATCCAGAGGGCTTCACGCGGCTAGGTCAAGGCGGTCGATTAACCCTGTCCACAAAGTCCTGGCGTTACGCCTGGAAAGAGTATACCAAGCCAGAAGGGAGAGCGGTCGATCGGTACGGTCTCGAGTGGAATTATCCAGGAGAGCCCTACGGATTCGACTTGCGAGGTCCCGGAGCGGCGTGCCCGAACCCCGAGTATAACAAGCCAGAAGGGAGAGCGGTCGATCGGTACGGTCTCGAGTGGAATTATCCAGGAGAGCCCTACGGATTCGACTTGCGAGGTCCCGGAGCGGCGTGCCCGAACCCCGAGTACCAAAAGCCACGCGGAAACGTCCCGAACAAAAAGCAAAAGGGTGAGGCTAGGGTGGAACGTTCGTTTACACTAGGCGTGGAAGCGAAGTAAGGCGCGAGGCAGCTTCCTGGCGTTCCGCCTTGACTGTCCGCGCGGGCTGAGCAGAAACCCCAGTGGGACCATCCGGGACAGAGCAAGGGTCAGGCGGCGGTGTGTCGAAAGGAGCGATCCTGGAGAGCGCAGCTTCTGTTCACCCTAGTCTGAGAATGGTGACGCTTCCCTAAGCCCGTACGGCCGATACCCCTCGCGAGTCCGAGTCGGTACCAGCAGTCACCAAGTCACGCGTGAGAAGCGATCAGCGAGCGAGCGTCTTCAGGGAGCTGCGAGGCTCTTCAGGGAGCGGCGAGGATCTTCAGGGAGCTGCGAGTATCTTCGGGGAGCTACAGGACAGGAGCACCGAGTCATCAAGGCGAGAGGTCGTCGAGTCAATCAGGACCGTCGGAAGCACCGAAGGTCACAAGTATCGAGTCCAGGCCATCCAAGCGACTAAGACACTTGTAATAATATACCCGCAATAAACCCAATACGAACCCGTGAATTCTGTGCTTCCTCAATGAGCTACTGGGCGGTCACGTTAATATAAATTTGGTGGGACCAACACACAATATACTGAGCTAGCCGCACGAATCTCGTAGCGAGCAGACCATAAAAATCAGTTCGTTACATCTGGCGCCCAACGTGATTGTCCCAACAGTGAGAACAGCACAATAAAAATGAGAAAGAAGGGGATTTACCGCCTCAAGAAGGAAGACTTCGCCCATGTCGCACAGAGGCTCAACGTCGCCCTGGAGGGCAGGCTAGACGACATGAGGAAGGCGCTATCGGAATGCTACTCCGAAACAGAGAACGATCCACAACTCGTCGACATCTGGGACGAGCTGGAGGCGACATACTACGACAGAGCCGGCCCAAGCATTACGTTAACAACCGCCGAAGGGGACAACCTGGTGGCAAGCCTGAGCATTGACAACATGCAAAAAGAGGCCCACAGGAGAGAATCAAGCCAAGAAAAGAAAGCAGCAGCGCTGACCCCGAGGCCAAGCCAGGCGGACTATGCAAAGGTCGCTAAGAAGGTCCGCGAATGGTCGTTCAGGTTCGACGGGGCGGAAAAACCATTCGAGTTCCTGGAGCAGGTAGAATGGTCCGCCAACACGTACGGTTTGGAGCTTGATATGATCCCTCGAGCGATGCCGGAGTTGCTAAAAGGAAGGGCTTTGAAATGGTTCATCGCCTACAATAAGCAGTGCAGAACTTGGGTAGAATTCATTGAAAGTTTCCACACATACTTCCTGCCAAGAGATTTCTTCACCAGGCTGGCGGTCCAGGTCCGGCAAAGGAAGCAAGGCTTGAGCGAGTCGTTCAAGGACTACATGATCGACATGCAGACGATGGTGAGGCCACTTAGCTATTCTACGAAAGAGACTTTAAGGGTCATTAAAGAGAACTGCACCCCAAGCCTACGGATGTTCTTAAGAGCATACAAAGTGTCGGACCTGGACACTCTAATGATCCTAGCCGATGAGTACGAAGAACTTGAAAAGGAACGGGAAGTCTTCGCACAGGAGAACAAGTTCTCAAAGACAAAGTCGGCGTCACCAACACAGGTGACATGCAGGAGATGCGAGGTGGTAGATAACCAGGACACACGAGGAAACGACCAATGGTCACCACCACACCAAGCCAGACGACAGCAGGCAACAGACGCACCACGCGGAGGCCATTGTGCACCACCCCCACAGCAACAGAGACAGCCAAACAATACCTTGTGCAGGCCGCCAAGCAACACACAGAGGCCACAAGATGCCACCCATATCACAGACCCGCAGGAGGCCTGTCGGAAATGCGGTGGGAACGGACACTGGGCTAGAAGATGTCGAAACCAGCGGCTGCTGTTTTGCTGGATAGGAGCGTCGATTGCTGCCAATGATCGGGAAATGGCCAGCGATCTCCGCCGCAGAGAGGCGAGCGGGGATCGCACAATGCCACTCCAAACTAACGGGCAAGCTAATCGAGGAGGAGCAGCAATTGTCCGCAGCTGTGGTGACTGGTGGGAACAGCTACAAAGCCACAATCGACACCGGAGCAACGGCAAGCTTTGTCAGCGAAGAATTGGCGGACAATATTGCTGCTCTAGGACGGATTACAAGGACGAGACGGCAAGTTAGGTTGGCAGATGGAAGGTGCGGCGGAATTGATGCGCAGCTCGAGGTGGAGGTCAAATTCGGAACCACAAACAAGTGACCATGAGCCTGTTGGTTTTACCCGGAGTAGTGGATCCATTAGTGCCCGAGGATCCAAGGATGTTGGGATGGAACTTCCTGAAACAAGTCGGAAGCGAGATAAGGTGTGCTGGACACGAGATATTAATACCAACCAGGAACCGACACAATGGATGGCTCGAGGAGAAGCTATCAGTAGCAGTCGTTCAACAAGTAGACGAGTTGGACGATACTACAGCATTCCTTGAAACAGAGCTGGCAGACTTCAGCACAATGTCGGGAACATCGAATCTGGCAGAACACCAGATAAAAATGAAGGACGACAAGCCAATCATGCAGAGATACTACCCAAAGAACCCAAAAACTCAAGGGGAAATCAACGCAAAGGTGGACGAGCTTCTCCAAATGGGGTTCATAGAGCATTCAAAAAGCCCTTACAGCTCCCCCATCGTGATGGTGAAAAAGAAGACAGGCAAGTGGAGACTGTGTGTCGACTTCAGGCAGATCAACGCGAAGTCAGTTAAGGATGCCTACCCAATGCCTCGCATAAACTACATCCTGGACCAACTAAGGGAAGCGCGGTACATCAGCAGTTTGGACCTGAAGGATGGATACTGGCAAATCCCACTGGAAGAGAGTAGCAGGCAGTATACGGCGTTCACGGTACCAGGCAAAGGTCTGTTTCAGTGGAGGGTAATGCCGTTCGGACTTCACTCGGCGTCGGCAACGTTTCAGCGAGTTTTGGACCAAGTAATTGGCCCCGAGATGTCACCTCACGCATTCGCTTACCAGGATGACATAATAGTGATCGGTCGCACGCTGGAAGAACACAAAAGAAACCTGAGAGAAGTGTTCCGGCGTCTAAAAGAGGCAAACCTGAGGCTGAATCCAGAAAAATGCCAATTCTTTAAAAAGGAACTACTGTACCTGGGACATCGAGTGACAAGCGAGGGAATAGGAACAGATCCAGAAAAAGTAGCCGCCATAGCCGAACTGGAACCGCCATCGACCGTCAAAGAACTTCGGCAATACCTAGGAGTAGCGTCGTGGTACCGCCGATTTGTACCAGATTTTTCCAGAATCGTCAAACCCCTGAACGACCTGCTGCGCAAAGGCAGTAAGTGGGAGTGGACACCAGAGCACCAGATGGCGTTTGAGGAGGTTAAGCCCGGAGCTTGCCAGGACTTCAGAACTTTCATCCTGCAAACAGACGCCAGCGACTACGGCATCGGAGCGATACTGACCCAGGACACCGAAAAGGGCGAAAGAGTAATCTCCTACTAAAGCCGAACACTCAAAGGCGCGGAAAAGAACTACTCGACAACGGAGAAGGAGTGTTTGGCGATCGTCTGGGCGATCCGGAAGCTCAGGCCATATCTGGAAGGTTACCACTTTAAGGTAGTAATCGACCACATGGCCCTGGTGGCTCAACAGCATAGAAAGCCCTTCAGAAAGGATCGCCAGATGGGCCCTGGAGCTACAACAGTACGACTTTGAGATAGCGTACAGAAAGGGTCAGCTAAACGTGGTGGCCGACGCATTATCAAGACAACCACTACCGGAAACACTATGAGTTTTAAAAGAGGCATCGGCAACTACAGCTTCAGGAGGATGCAGCCGCAGAAGTACCCGGACTATGTTATTGATGGTGAGACACTATACAGAAACATACCTCACCGAGCAGGCAGTGAAGACGTCGCGTCATGGAAGATGTGCGTCCCAAAGTCGCTACGAGAAGCAGTGTTGAGGGAGAACCACGACGCACCGTCTGCGGGACACGTAGGAAGCCGAAGGACAATTGCACGGTTGGCAGCCCGATACTACTGGCCAGGCATGCACGAAAATGCGAGATTTGCATGCGGTTTAAGCCCAATCAGATGCAGGCGGCCGGGAAGAAGTTGAGCCAAGTGCCGGAGGAACCATGGGAACGGTATGTGCAGACTTCGTTGGACCCCTACCAAGATCTAAGCACGGGAACCAAAATCCTGCTGGTCATGATAGACAGGTTTTCGAAATGGACGGAACTGGTGCCCCTACGCAGTGCGACAGCAGAGTCGCTCAAGAAAGCGTTTAGGGAGCGCATAGTCGCAAGGTACGGGGTCCCGAAGGTGGTCATAACGGACAACGGAGTGCAGTTTACAAGCCGTATCTTCAAGAGTTTTCTGGCTGAGATGGGTATCAGACAACAGTTCACCGCACCATACACACCACAAGAAAATCCGACCGAGCGAGCGAACAGAACGGTCAAGACCATGATTGCGCAGTTCGCAGGGCAGGACCAGAGAAACTGGGACGAGAAGTGGCCGGAGATTATGCTAGCTGTGAACACGAGCACATCGGAATCCACCGGCGTTTCTTACCCAGGGAAGGGTAGACGCAGCAGCCTATAGGATAAGGAAACCCTAGGCACTGGACGAGCTACGGAGACCCCTGAGGAAAATTCCAACAAACTAAGAGAGGTATTCGAGATCGTGCGGCGAAATATGGAAAAGGCGTCCCAGGACCAAGCCATACACTACAATCTGAGAAGGAGGTCACCAGCGGTGGGCGACATAGTGTGGGCCAAGGAACATCACCTGTCCAAAGCGGCCGAAGGATTCGCTGCAAAACTAGCCCCGAGGTACGATGGCCCTTACCAGGTCGTAGATTTCGTCTCTCCAGTGATCTGCAAAATTCGCCACACACAGTCGAAAAAAGAAAAGACAGTTCACGTTGGCGAGCTCAAGCAACAACTAAACGAGCAGACAGCAGAAACGTCAGATGTCTAACAACGGGTACGAGGCGACAGGATTAGGCGTCAGGCCGAAGCGAGAGTCATCCATACGCCACACGGAAAGGACAATCAGGATAGCACAAGGACATGGATAAGGGTTTCTCGTTAATCCAGACTGCGAGGCCAAAGGATTATGCGTCAGGCCGAAGCGAGAGTCATCCACACGCCACGCAGAAAGGTCAAGGACGTGGATAGGGATGGAAGGTGATCCCGACCGCAAGGCAACAGGATTCAGCGTCGGGAGAGTTGCCAGAGTCATCCGCGATAACGCCAGGTGGAAGGGACACTTACAAAACGGCACAAGGATACGGGTAACGTAGAAGAGAGTATGCGCGGAAGGAGACAAGCAGTTGCCAGAGTCATCCGCGATAACGCCAGGTGGAAGGGACACTTACAAAACGGCACAAGGATACGGGTAACGTAGAAGAGAGTATGCGCGGAAGGAGACAAGCAACACAAGACGCGCAGTCCAGACATACACCGCAGCATCCGGAGATTCTATACGGAATGCGCCGGACGAGCTCGTCTAGTTGTTACCCGAGGAAAAGGGGAGGACGGTGCAGAATCAGATCTACACCGTAGCCAGCTGGTCACAAAAAAAAAAAACAGAAACACGCACCACACCAACAGTTGACTAAAAACAAGAAAAAGAACGGGGCATGCATGGGCCGCACCAGCAACCTGAAATTTAAAGGGGGCTTAATGCAGGAAAGAGAAACGGACATCATAAATACTTACCTGCTGTGCTGGTTGCGAAGCGAATGCGAAGTCCTCTCCGCACCCGCTCTCAAAAGCTGCCAATGTGGAGTCAGATGCCTCCACATTGGCAGCTTTTGAGAGCGGGTGCGTCCAACAGAGGACGAGTGAAGGGCGAGAGAGGACGAAAGGATGAGATAAAAAGGAGTGAAGGAAATGCAAAAGAAACTTACATACCTATGAAAGTTGCAAAATCACCACGAGCCAGGGAAGGGGGCGCCTCGATAGGCGATCGATTGGCACTGGACGATAGTGCGATCGATGGGCACACGACAATGGAAATATCGGCCAAGGTGGAAATATCGCAAACGAGCAGGTGGCAACGCCGCACCGTCGGTATCGATATGCGAATAAATATCGATCACGCACGAATGGTGTGACCAGGCGGAGGAAACATGGAAAGGAGTGAGACGCAGCAACGAGCACCGAGCTGGGATCGATAGCCCATGAGTATCGATGTCCCAGTGGAGACACGGGAAACATCGGCGCGGGAGATTTAAAGTTGCTACGAGGAGGATGATCAGCGCTGTAGAAGCTCAAGGGAGTTAAGAGCGTCGAGGGAGCATCGAGGGAGCAACGAGGGAGCGCCGCGGGAATCACAATGACTCGAAGGCTAGAACATGCAAGGAAACGCCGGAGAGTAGAAACAAGTTCTAAATGTTTCCCGAAGTAAGGGGGGAATGTGAGGAGTTGAATAAATCCCCACAAATAGAAGCAGCAGCAGATGGCCGGCCGCTTACCAGTTACGCGGCGAATTCGCGTAGTAACGGCGCGGCGAGGAGAGTTTGGAGACTTGGATGGAGAGCGAGAGAGTTTGGAGACCAAGGATGGAGATCGAGAGAGTTTGGAGACCAAGGATGGAGATCGAGAGAGTTTGGAGACCAAGGACGGAGAGCGAGAGAGTTTGGAGACCAAGCATGTTGAACGAGAGAGAATGGAGACTTCGCGGGCAAGGCAAGAGTGCCGTGTGCAAAACAGGATAACGGAACTCCACCGGACTTTGGACTCTCCCGTGAACTTTGGACCGGGAGAGGAAGTGCCACATCTCGGCAGTGGAGCGGCACACAGGCGTGCCACAAGCAGAACGGCAATCAGCGGAGTGGCAGCAGTGGGCGGAGCATCTATTGGAAGCGGTACGTGAAGGACAAGTGGGTCAACCAGGAGGCACGGACTTTGGACCCAGAGTGGAGAGATCCTTTTTTTTTTTTTTCATTTTATTCAAATTTTATTTTGGCCGCTCCTCGAACACTCTCGTGCCCGCCAGCCCCAACCGGACGCGGAACGCGCGCCCCGGATGCGAGCCTCCTGTACCACCGGTGCCTCCGCGATCCCTTCGGACCACTCATGCTCCGCGATCTCTCGCCATCGCTGGCCCTCCGGCGCCGACACCGTCCGCGACAATTTCGGCCGTGTCACCACCTCGGACACTTCGGGCGCCCAGTGCTGCCGCTTGAGCGGAGGACGGCCGTTTTCCACGGGCTCAGGCCAGGGTCCTCGCTCCAGAGGCTCCGCGGTTACTGTCGCGCTCCCGGTAGGCATTGGCGTCGATGGCCCTGTCCTTGGCGTTGTTGGTCCGGTGCTCGGTGTCGGTGGTGCCCACTCCGGTCTGCCACGGGTCCTGGGATCCAGCGGGCTCACCCGGGGACCACTTTCTTCCCAGATTCGGGGCTCCTCCGTCGCTGCCGTCTCCTCTACGGGTCCCTCCGGCTAGGTCCAGACAACCGTCTGCTGTCGCCACCTAACTCATTCGGCCACGAACGTCCGGGTGCCGGTATGTCCGTCCGGATGTGTTGCTGCTGCGGTGGTGGCTGCTGCTGTAGTGGTGGCTGCTGCTGTGGTGGCTGCTGCTGCGGTGGTGGCTGCTGCTGTGGTGGCTGCTGCTGCGATGGTGGTTGCTCGCGTTCGAGCTGCTGCTGCTGCGGTGGCTGCTGCTGCGGTGGCTGCTGCTGCGGTGGCTGCTGCTGCGGTGGCTGCTGCTGCGGTGGTGGCTGCTCGCGTTCGAACTGCTGCCGCTGTGGTGGCTGCTGCTGCGGTGGTGGCTGCTCGCGCTCGAGCTGCTGCTGCTGTGGTGGCTGCTTCTGCGGTGGTGGCTGCTCGAACCTCGGCGTGGGCGGTCGTGCTGGCGTCCACTGTGGTGACCCCTCGTACCGCGGTGTGGGCGGTATTTAGGGCAGCCACCGCGGAGGTGAGGACGCCCAGTCGTCTGCCACTTCTTGCGGCGGGATGCAGGGCTCGGGCGCATACCTCGGCGTGGGTGGGTACCCCGGGTTTTCCCACAGCTGCTGCTCCTCCTCCTCGGCCATCCGCGACTCCTCCATCTCCTTTCACCGCCGCTCCTCACTCCGCCTTCGCGCCACGCACTTTCGTCGAAACTCCCACGTAGCCGCTACCACAGCCTCGGCATGGCTACTGGGAGCCAGCTGGTCCTGGGGCGGCTCTTCGCTAGCCCACTCCACCTCCGCCTCGCCAGTCGGGATGCGTCCGTCGGCCCGGTTGACCGCTTTGGGAAACCGCCATCGCCGTTGCTCCACCCGCGGGTCCTCCACCAACTCGACGTCGCTGTCGGAGCTGATGACCGGCTCGGGGACGCCCCGCCCGGAGATCCGCCGCGAGGTTCGGGTAGGCCGGGCTGTCGACCATCCTTGCCCCGGGCTAGATCCTCCGGACGGCTGGTGGGCAGCCATCATTTTGCGCGCTTCGCTCCTGGTTATGCGAGTGCTCATGATGCTCGTCGATTTTGATTGTTCAGCTGGAGCCTGGGCTCCCTTTAATGACACCTCGGTTCCGAGCCTTCCTCTTTGCTCAATCCCGCTATTTCCATCGGCCTCTCCTTCTTACTACCCAGATCTACGGTACAGCTCTCTGCTCTGTGCCGTCTTCCCCCTTCCTTCGGCAGACTTTTGATGCGTGTTTTTCCTTCCTCCGATCAGTCCCAATCGAGACCTTAGACGCTCTGGTTCGCTCCCTTTGTGTTCTTCCTTGGAATTTGTTCGTAGTATCCTTTGGGAATCCTTGCAGGTATCCTTGGACTCTTTCCGTAGTACCCTTTGGGAATCCTTGGACGTATCCTTTGACTCCTTTTGTAGTATCCTTTGGGCATCCTTGGGGGTATCCTTGGACTCCTTTTGTAGTACCCTTGGGCATCCTTGGAGGTATCCTTGGGATCCTTTCGTAGTGTCCTTTGGTCATCCTTGGAGGTATCCTTGGACTCCCTTCGTAGTATCCTTTGGCCATCCTTGGAGGTATCCTTGGGATCCTTTTGTAGTATCCTTTGGTCATCCTTGGAGGTATCCTTGGACTCCTTTCGTAGTATCCTTCGGGCATCCTTGGAGGTATCCTTGGACTCCTTTCGTAGTATCCTTTGGGCATCCTTGTAGGTATCCTTGGGATCCTTTCGTAGTATCCTTTGGGCATCCTTGGGGGTATCCTTGGACTTTCAATGTTGTTTTGCGTCTGTTGTGGTTGCTTGCTGTGGCCGCTCTCTTGTGTTTTCCGTTTGTTGCTGTTTCAGCTCGCTTACGTGGATGGTCCGCTCTTTCTTTGTGTTTGTCGGGTCACGCAGCCGCAGCAGCCAACTAACTTCTTAATTCGATCTCTTATATTAATGGCATCGCGAAAGGTAGCTCTCTTTATCTAGCTCTCTCGTCTTTTGTGTACTTGCATTTTTTGGCCCAGCTTTCGGCTGGCTGTCCCTTTGTAAATCAGTACGAATTCTGATCTCGACATAAAACGCATTCTCGTCTCGCCTGCTGTACTCTCTCTCGCTAATAAATTGTTAACAAGCCTAAAGCAACCTGAAATTCGTATTTTAATTTAGCAACAACTAATAAAAAAGCTTATTAGTTCAACATTGGTGACCCCGACGTGATTTGTGCATAAATAATACTAAGTGCAAATCATATGTCTATTTATTGACTTTTTTCATTCTTGCTTCTGCGGTGCATTGGCGTAGCAACAATCATAAGGCCTTAAATGCAGTGAGCGCTATAAATAAATAGCAGTTGGTGATTGCGGAAATTTACATATAAGGCGCAAAATCAGCTATACATAGAAGCGTACATAGCCAAGTAACGGGCTGTTATTCCCTCGTTTGCTTTGCGCTCATCTTCCCGCTGGAGCCGAATTTCGGGCATTTCGTCTGCTGTTGTTGTTGTAGCCATGCCTACGGGAGCTTTTGGAGATGTTACCGCTGATGCAAACAGGGCAATATTTTTAAAGCGCAAGGCAACGGCTTTATTTAATAGAGTGGAGCGCTTAGTGGATTCCCTATCAAGTGCGGCGTTAACTTCATGCGACGAATCCGGTCTTCATGTGAGGTTAGAGTTGATTGATGAGCTTCAAGAGTCATTTAAAAAGGTGCTCGGTGAGCTCGAAGAATTGGATTTAGAGGAAATTGAAAGTGATTTAAGTGAGAAATTTGATGACATTCTCGTAACTCTGAAGTCATCGGTTCGATCCGAAATTTCAAAGCGCACCTCACAGCTTCTTTCGCATTCAACTTTTGCTGACGGCATCACTCCGGGAGTTTTCGGCCCCCAGCAGCGTCAGCCTCGACATAGGGCAGCATTGCTGCCCCCACTGGAGCTTCCAAAATTCGCTGGAGGTTATGCAAATTGGTCTGACTTTTATTCTATGTTTACCACGATCATAGATAGTCATCCGGACCTCACCAACGTAGAAAAGCTGCAGCATCTACGATCATGCCTGAGGGACGCAGCGTTGGAAACTATTCGCTCATTGGAAATTTCGGATGGCAACTACGCAATTGCTTTAGATTTGCTGAAAAATAGATTTGATAATCGACGTTTGGTTTTTCAGGCACACATTATTGAGATCCTGGGACTAAAGGCGGTGCAGAGTGGTTCCGTCTCGACACTTCGGGATCTGTCCGATAAATTCAATGCTCATATTCGTGCTCTCAAGGGACTGGGCACGACAGAACAAATCGCAGGATGCATCATCGTCCAAGTCCTGTTCCAAAGGTTGGATCCGGCAAGTCAGGCAAAGTGGGAAGAGCGTTTAGAGGACCCTGCCTTCGTCAATTTAATTCCTACGTGGGAGTCAATGGCATCATTTCTGGAGCAGCGATGCAGGACGTTGGAGACTATGGATTTCGCCATGGCAAACTATACGCCGGGCAATCAGGTGGGAAGTAACAGAATACCCAATGCGCGTAGATCAGCATTTGTTGCCTCGAACGCTAACCCCTGGATTTGTATATTCTGTAATGATACAGGGCATTCCATTTCTTATTGTCAGAATTTTAAAATCCTGTCTCCTGCGAATAGGTTTCAAGAAGCGAAGCGGCTCGGTCTTTGCATAAATTGTCTTAAGGTTGGTCATCAAGTTCGGCAATGCAACTCTAGTAGTTGTCGTTCATGCGGATCTAAGCACCACACCCTGCTTCACCTGGGAAACTCACCTTCTTTTCCTTCACAAGAAGGAGCACAGCTTCAAGAAGCACTTCCTCCTGCTTCACCCTCTGCACTGCCTTCCACTTCGACTGCTCTTATTGCACAGGAATTTAGTAATGATATTGTGCTCTTAGCAACGGCTAGCATTTTAGTAAAAAACCGTTCTGGGGTTTTCGTTCCCTGTCGAGCTCTACTCGATTCGGGCTCCCAACTGCATCTAATAACGTCCCGATTCGCAAATCAGCTTCAAGTAAAGAAAGTAAAATCCTCAGCATCTGTAGCTGGAGTTGGAGATTCCAGTTTTGTGACGGACGGTCACTCGGTCAATATTACGATTCAGTCCCGAACTTCCGAATACTCGGCCAACATTACCGCGGTGATTGCTCCGAACATAACAGAGCGACAGCCTAGCTTCAACGTCGACATTGGCAGCTGGAACATACCCAAAAATATACAGTTAGCTGACCCAAGGTTTTATGCTCCCCAGCGGGTGGATCTTTTAATCGGAGCCAGCCTCTTTTTCGAGATGTTGTGCGTTGGCCAAATCAAACTCCCACCTGGATTACCCCTAATTCAAAAGACGCGTCTGGGTTGGGTTGTTTCTGGAGGCTATGGCCTTTCCAATGGCTCGGCTTTAATGTCGTCTCAAGATGAACTTCTCGCTAGTAGAGAGAATAGTTTCGATCGGTTAGATAATCTTCTTCGACGATTTTGGGAAGTGGAAAGCTGCGCCGAGCCAATTATACGCGCTACTAAGGAAGAATTGGACTGTGAAGCACATTTCGTAAGACACGTCAATCGTTTGCCAGCTGGTGATTATTCTGTTCGGCTGCCTGCCAAGTTTAATCTAGATCTTTTGGGAGAGTCCTACCAGCAAGCTTATCGAAGATTTTTGTCCCTAGAGAGAAAGTTGAATCGTCAGCCATCTTTGAAGGCTCAATATGCAGCATTCATAAAAGAATATCTCGATCTAGGACATATGTCATCAGTTTCTGCCTCTGACATCGGGTTGTGCCGATATTTCTTGCCTCATCATTGCGTTATAAAGGAAGATAGCTCCACTACAAAGCTTCGCGTAGTTTTTGATGGATCGGCGGCCAGTTCCTCAGGCTATTCTCTCAACGATGTTCTTATGGCAGGCCCTGTTATTCAGCCTAAGCTGTTCCAGATTCTTCTACGGTTTCGTTCACACCCAGTAGCAATCACAGGAGACATTTGCAAAATGTACCGTTGTGTTAGGGTTCAGCCTGAGGACAGCCATTTGCAATGCATTTTGTGGAGGGACTCCCCCCAGGATCAATTGCGGGTGTTTAAGCTAGACACCGTTACTTATGGCACGAAGCCAGCATCATTTCTGGCTGTGCGAGCTATGCATCAGTTGGCAGCAGACGAGCATACAGCGTTTCCGCTTGGGGCTGAGGTCATTCGTCGCGATTTTTATGTGGATGATTTGATATCTGGAGCCAAGTCCAAGGAAGAGGCAGTCATCATTATGGATCAGGCATCAAAACTTCTAGCCAAGGGAAAATTTAAGCTTAGAAAGTGGTGCTCCAATGTGTCGGCTGTTTTGGATGGAGTTGTTGTTCTGTTGCTGTTGCTTCGTCTTGTCCAGCGCTCACATTTATGGGATGACATCAAATCATTGCAGTCAAAGGGAATGGTGCACTCCTCCAGCTCGCTCGCATCTCTTTCGCCATTCATTGACCAATTTGGGCTTCTTAGAGTGGATGGCCGGCTGAAGAATTCTTCTCTGGATTTTAATGGGCGTCATCCAATTATATTACCACGGAGTCATTCGGTCACTATTGCAATTATTACTCACTTTCATGAACGCAATCTGCACACTGGGCCACGGGCATTACTTGGCATAATTCGATCCCAACATTGGCCTATTGGGGGGAGAAAGACGGTAATGAAGGCGGTAAGCAAATGCATTAGATGCTTTCGAATGAAGCCTCGAGTAGTGGAGCATATAATGACGGATCTTCCAAAGGAACGACTTGATGGATCTCATGCATTCGAAGTCACTGGCATTGACTTTTGCGGGCCATTTCTCTACAAGTCAGAGGTGCGAAGCAAGCCTCCAGTAAAATGCTACGTTTGTGTCTTCATTTGCTTCGCCACGAAGGCTATTCATCTGGAGTTGGTCAAGGATCTCTCTACGGTATCGTTTCTACATGGCCTCAAACGATTTATATGCACTAGAAGAAGGCCGCGGCAGATTTGGTCTGATAATGCAACCAACTTTGTTGGAGCTCGCAATGAGCTGCTCGAACTAAGGCGTCTTTGCCTCAGCAGTGATCATCAGAGAGCTACATTGGACTTTTGCCTAGCTGAGGCTATTGATTGGTGTTTCATTCCTCCTAGGTCGCCTCACTTTGGCGGTCTTTGCGAAGCGGCTGTAAAGATCGCTAAGCATCATTTCTACCGCGCTGTTGGCACTGCTGTTTTAGCCTTTGAGGAGTTGCGGAACCTGGTGTGTCACATTTCGGCGGTTGTTAATTCTCGACCATTAGTCTCGATTTCAGAAAACCCAGCTGATCTGGATGTATTAACCCCAGCACATTTTTTGAATGGTGGTCCGCCTTCTTCTTTCGTCGAGCCGGATGTGACCAGTCTTAACTTCAATCGCTTGGATGGATGGCAACGCGTGGCTTACTTGCAGCAGATCTTTTGGTCCCGATGGAAGGAAGAATACCTAACATTGATACAACAGCGCTCCAAGTGGCGCACCCCAAAACCTGGCCTGGTTGTCGATGACCTAGTTCTGGTTAAGGACGAAAACTTGCCTCCCATGAAGTGGCCCCTCGCCAGAGTGATCGAGCTTCTCTTCGGTGGAGATGGGGTTGCCCGAGTTGCCGTTCTGAAGACAGCATCAGGAGTGACAAAGCGAGCAGTAAACAAGCTGTGTCTGCCACCCCTTAAGGATAATGTTGAAGCCCAGGCTTCCAACGGGGGGAGTATGTCGGGTCACGCAGCCGCAGCAGCCAACTAACTTCTTAATTCGATCTCTTATATTAATGGCATCGCGAAAGGTAGCTCTCTTTATCTAGCTCTCTCGTCTTTTGTGTACTTGCATTTTTTGGCCCAGCTTTCGGCTGGCTGTCCCTTTGTAAATCAGTACGAATTCTGATCTCGACATAAAACGCATTCTCGTCTCGCCTGCTGTACTCTCTCTCGCTAATAAATTGTTAACAAGCCTAAAGCAACCTGAAATTCGTATTTTAATTTAGCAACAACTAATAAAAAAGCTTATTAGTTCAACAGTGTTTATGTGTCGTATTTTGCAGATTACTGGTGACGCAAAACCTATGACTTGGTAAGGTCCCTCGTATCTAGAGGCCAATTTTGCTGCGAACCCCTCGGCCACTTTTGATAAGTGGTGTTCCTTGGCCCACACGACGTCACCCACCTCTGGCGTCCATTGCCTCCTCCTTAGGTTATAATGCCTAGCCTGGTCCTGGGATGCTTTCTCCAGGTTCCGCCTTACAATCTCGAAGATTTCCCTGAGTTTGTTTGCTTTCTCTTCCGGGGTCTCTGTCGGTCGTCCGTTCCCTACGGTTTCTCTGTCGTATAGGGCGCTCGGTAGTCTTGGTTCCCTGCCTTGGGTAATGAACGACGGTGTGTAACCTGTGGATTCTGAAACGCTCGTGTTTACTGCCAGCATGATTTCTGACCATTTTTCGTCCCAGTCTCTTTGGTTCTGTCCTGCGAACTGCGCTATCATTGTTTTCACCGTCCTATTGGCTGTCTCAGTCGGGTTCTCCTGTGGGGTGTATGGAGCTGTGAACTGTTGCTTGGCTCCCATTTCGGCCAGGAAACTCTTGAAAGTTTTGCTGGTAAACTGGACTCCGTTGTCCGTTATGACTATTTTGGGGACCCCATACCTCACGATTATACGTTCTTTAAAATCTTTTTTTAGGGACTCGGCCGTCGCGCTTCGCAGCGGCACCAACTCAGTCCACTTGGAGAACCGGTCTATCAATACCAGCAGCATTTGGTTACCGTGCTTCGAACGCGGCAGGGGTCCGCAAAGTCCGCACACACCGTAGCCCATGGTTCCTCTGGCACCTGCGTAAGCGTTTTCCCTGCCATTTGCATCTGATTCGGCTTGAATCTCATGCATGTCTCTCATCCTCGCACGTGGGCTCGGGCGTCCCTGTGCATTCCTGGCCAGTAGTACCGGGCTGCCAGACGTGCTATTGTCTTTCGGCTTCCTACATGGCCAGCCGCCGGTGAGTCGTGGTTCTCCTTCAGCACCGTTTCCCGTAGAGCTTTCGGGACGCACATCTTCCATGTTGCAACATCTTCGCTGCCCGCTCTATGAGGTATATTCCTGTACAGGGTGTTACCCTCCATCACGTAGTCCGGATACTTTTGCGGCTGTGTCCTTATCTTTTCGCGCATTTCCAGAATCCAGCTGCATGCTGCAGAAGCTTCCGCCGCCGACGTCTCCTTGATCCCTCGAAACGTTTCCGGCAGTGGCTGCCTTGACAAAGCGTCTGCCACCACGTTGAGTTGCCCTTTCCTGTACGCTATTTCGAAGTCGTACTGCTGCAACTCCAGGGCCCATCTGGCGATCCTCCCTGAAGGGCTCTCTATGCTGTTGAGCCACTTCAGCGCCATGTGGTCGGTTACTACTTTAAAGTGGTAACCTTCCAGATACGGTTTGAGCTTTCGGATTGCCCAGACGATTGCCAAGCCTTTGAGGAGCGAGATTGCTACGTCGAGACGTTCGGGATTGGGATACCAGGAATCTCCGAATTGAGACGCAGGTAGCTGAGATCCAGAGGGCTTCACGCGGCTAGGTCAAGGCGGTCGATTAACCCTGTCCACAAAGTCCTGGCGTTACGCCTGGAAAGAGTATACCAAGCCAGAAGGGAGAGCGGTCGATCGGTACGGTCTCGAGTGGAATTATCCAGGAGAGCCCTACGGATTCGACTTGCGAGGTCCCGGAGCGGCGTGCCCGAACCCCGAGTATAACAAGCCAGAAGGGAGAGCGGTCGATCGGTACGGTCTCGAGTGGAATTATCCAGGAGAGCCCTACGGATTCGACTTGCGAGGTCCCGGAGCGGCGTGCCCGAACCCCGAGTACCAAAAGCCACGCGGAAACGTCCCGAACAAAAAGCAAAAGGGTGAGGCTAGGGTGGAACGTTCGTTTACACTAGGCGTGGAAGCGAAGTAAGGCGCGAGGCAGCTTCCTGGCGTTCCGCCTTGACTGTCCGCGCGGGCTGAGCAGAAACCCCAGTGGGACCATCCGGGACAGAGCAAGGGTCAGGCGGCGGTGTGTCGAAAGGAGCGATCCTGGAGAGCGCAGCTTCTGTTCACCCTAGTCTGAGAATGGTGACGCTTCCCTAAGCCCGTACGGCCGATACCCCTCGCGAGTCCGAGTCGGTACCAGCAGTCACCAAGTCACGCGTGAGAAGCGATCAGCGAGCGAGCGTCTTCAGGGAGCTGCGAGGCTCTTCAGGGAGCGGCGAGGATCTTCAGGGAGCTGCGAGTATCTTCGGGGAGCTACAGGACAGGAGCACCGAGTCATCAAGGCGAGAGGTCGTCGAGTCAATCAGGACCGTCGGAAGCACCGAAGGTCACAAGTATCGAGTCCAGGCCAACCAAGCGACTAAGACACTTGTAATAATATACCCGCAATAAACCCAATACGAACCCGTGAATTCTGTGCTTCCTCAATGAGCTACTGGGCGGTCACGTTAATATAAATTTGGTGGGACCAACACACAATATACTGAGCTAGCCGCACGAATCTCGTAGCGAGCAGACCATAAAAATCAGTTCGTTACATCTGGCGCCCAACGTGATTGTCCCAACAGTGAGAACAGCACAATAAAAATGAGAAAGAAGGGGATTTACCGCCTCAAGAAGGAAGACTTCGCCCATGTCGCACAGAGGCTCAACGTCGCCCTGGAGGGCAGGCTAGACGACATGAGGAAGGCGCTATCGGAATGCTACTCCGAAACAGAGAACGATCCACAACTCGTCGACATCTGGGACGAGCTGGAGGCGACATACTACGACAGAGCCGGCCCAAGCATTACGTTAACAACCGCCGAAGGGGACAACCTGGTGGCAAGCCTGAGCATTGACAACATGCAAAAAGAGGCCCACAGGAGAGAATCAAGCCAAGAAAAGAAAGCAGCAGCGCTGACCCCGAGGCCAAGCCAGGCGGACTATGCAAAGGTCGCTAAGAAGGTCCGCGAATGGTCGTTCAGGTTCGACGGGGCGGAAAAACCATTCGAGTTCCTGGAGCAGGTAGAATGGTCCGCCAACACGTACGGTTTGGAGCTTGATATGATCCCTCGAGCGATGCCGGAGTTGCTAAAAGGAAGGGCTTTGAAATGGTTCATCGCCTACAATAAGCAGTGCAGAACTTGGGTAGAATTCATTGAAAGTTTCCACACATACTTCCTGCCAAGAGATTTCTTCACCAGGCTGGCGGTCCAGGTCCGGCAAAGGAAGCAAGGCTTGAGCGAGTCGTTCAAGGACTACATGATCGACATGCAGACGATGGTGAGGCCACTTAGCTATTCTACGAAAGAGACTTTAAGGGTCATTAAAGAGAACTGCACCCCAAGCCTACGGATGTTCTTAAGAGCATACAAAGTGTCGGACCTGGACACTCTAATGATCCTAGCCGATGAGTACGAAGAACTTGAAAAGGAACGGGAAGTCTTCGCACAGGAGAACAAGTTCTCAAAGACAAAGTCGGCGTCACCAACACAGGTGACATGCAGGAGATGCGAGGTGGTAGATAACCAGGACACACGAGGAAACGACCAATGGTCACCACCACACCAAGCCAGACGACAGCAGGCAACAGACGCACCACGCGGAGGCCATTGTGCACCACCCCCACAGCAACAGAGACAGCCAAACAATACCTTGTGCAGGCCGCCAAGCAACACACAGAGGCCACAAGATGCCACCCATATCACAGACCCGCAGGAGGCCTGTCGGAAATGCGGTGGGAACGGACACTGGGCTAGAAGATGTCGAAACCAGCGGCTGCTGTTTTGCTGGATAGGAGCGTCGATTGCTGCCAATGATCGGGAAATGGCCAGCGATCTCCGCCGCAGAGAGGCGAGCGGGGATCGCACAATGCCACTCCAAACTAACGGGCAAGCTAATCGAGGAGGAGCAGCAATTGTCCGCAGCTGTGGTGACTGGTGGGAACAGCTACAAAGCCACAATCGACACCGGAGCAACGGCAAGCTTTGTCAGCGAAGAATTGGCGGACAATATTGCTGCTCTAGGACGGATTACAAGGACGAGACGGCAAGTTAGGTTGGCAGATGGAAGGTGCGGCGGAATTGATGCGCAGCTCGAGGTGGAGGTCAAATTCGGAACCACAAACAAGTGACCATGAGCCTGTTGGTTTTACCCGGAGTAGTGGATCCATTAGTGCCCGAGGATCCAAGGATGTTGGGATGGAACTTCCTGAAACAAGTCGGAAGCGAGATAAGGTGTGCTGGACACGAGATATTAATACCAACCAGGAACCGACACAATGGATGGCTCGAGGAGAAGCTATCAGTAGCAGTCGTTCAACAAGTAGACGAGTTGGACGATACTACAGCATTCCTTGAAACAGAGCTGGCAGACTTCAGCACAATGTCGGGAACATCGAATCTGGCAGAACACCAGATAAAAATGAAGGACGACAAGCCAATCATGCAGAGATACTACCCAAAGAACCCAAAAACTCAAGGGGAAATCAACGCAAAGGTGGACGAGCTTCTCCAAATGGGGTTCATAGAGCATTCAAAAAGCCCTTACAGCTCCCCCATCGTGATGGTGAAAAAGAAGACAGGCAAGTGGAGACTGTGTGTCGACTTCAGGCAGATCAACGCGAAGTCAGTTAAGGATGCCTACCCAATGCCTCGCATAAACTACATCCTGGACCAACTAAGGGAAGCGCGGTACATCAGCAGTTTGGACCTGAAGGATGGATACTGGCAAATCCCACTGGAAGAGAGTAGCAGGCAGTATACGGCGTTCACGGTACCAGGCAAAGGTCTGTTTCAGTGGAGGGTAATGCCGTTCGGACTTCACTCGGCGTCGGCAACGTTTCAGCGAGTTTTGGACCAAGTAATTGGCCCCGAGATGTCACCTCACGCATTCGCTTACCAGGATGACATAATAGTGATCGGTCGCACGCTGGAAGAACACAAAAGAAACCTGAGAGAAGTGTTCCGGCGTCTAAAAGAGGCAAACCTGAGGCTGAATCCAGAAAAATGCCAATTCTTTAAAAAGGAACTACTGTACCTGGGACATCGAGTGACAAGCGAGGGAATAGGAACAGATCCAGAAAAAGTAGCCGCCATAGCCGAACTGGAACCGCCATCGACCGTCAAAGAACTTCGGCAATACCTAGGAGTAGCGTCGTGGTACCGCCGATTTGTACCAGATTTTTCCAGAATCGTCAAACCCCTGAACGACCTGCTGCGCAAAGGCAGTAAGTGGGAGTGGACACCAGAGCACCAGATGGCGTTTGAGGAGGTTAAGCCCGGAGCTTGCCAGGACTTCAGAACTTTCATCCTGCAAACAGACGCCAGCGACTACGGCATCGGAGCGATACTGACCCAGGACACCGAAAAGGGCGAAAGAGTAATCTCCTACTAAAGCCGAACACTCAAAGGCGCGGAAAAGAACTACTCGACAACGGAGAAGGAGTGTTTGGCGATCGTCTGGGCGATCCGGAAGCTCAGGCCATATCTGGAAGGTTACCACTTTAAGGTAGTAATCGACCACATGGCCCTGGTGGCTCAACAGCATAGAAAGCCCTTCAGAAAGGATCGCCAGATGGGCCCTGGAGCTACAACAGTACGACTTTGAGATAGCGTACAGAAAGGGTCAGCTAAACGTGGTGGCCGACGCATTATCAAGACAACCACTACCGGAAACACTATGAGTTTTAAAAGAGGCATCGGCAACTACAGCTTCAGGAGGATGCAGCTGGATCCAGGACATGGGCGAAAAGATAAAGACCCAGCCGCAGAAGTACCCGGACTATGTTATTGATGGTGAGACACTATACAGAAACATACCTCACCGAGCAGGCAGTGAAGACGTCGCGTCATGGAAGATGTGCGTCCCAAAGTCGCTACGAGAAGCAGTGTTGAGGGAGAACCACGACGCACCGTCTGCGGGACACGTAGGAAGCCGAAGGACAATTGCACGGTTGGCAGCCCGATACTACTGGCCAGGCATGCACGAAAATGCGAGATTTGCATGCGGTTTAAGCCCAATCAGATGCAGGCGGCCGGGAAGAAGTTGAGCCAAGTGCCGGAGGAACCATGGGAACGGTATGTGCAGACTTCGTTGGACCCCTACCAAGATCTAAGCACGGGAACCAAAATCCTGCTGGTCATGATAGACAGGTTTTCGAAATGGACGGAACTGGTGCCCCTACGCAGTGCGACAGCAGAGTCGCTCAAGAAAGCGTTTAGGGAGCGCATAGTCGCAAGGTACGGGGTCCCGAAGGTGGTCATAACGGACAACGGAGTGCAGTTTACAAGCCGTATCTTCAAGAGTTTTCTGGCTGAGATGGGTATCAGACAACAGTTCACCGCACCATACACACCACAAGAAAATCCGACCGAGCGAGCGAACAGAACGGTCAAGACCATGATTGCGCAGTTCGCAGGGCAGGACCAGAGAAACTGGGACGAGAAGTGGCCGGAGATTATGCTAGCTGTGAACACGAGCACATCGGAATCCACCGGCGTTTCTTACCCAGGGAAGGGTAGACGCAGCAGCCTATAGGATAAGGAAACCCTAGGCACTGGACGAGCTACGGAGACCCCTGAGGAAAATTCCAACAAACTAAGAGAGGTATTCGAGATCGTGCGGCGAAATATGGAAAAGGCGTCCCAGGACCAAGCCATACACTACAATCTGAGAAGGAGGTCACCAGCGGTGGGCGACATAGTGTGGGCCAAGGAACATCACCTGTCCAAAGCGGCCGAAGGATTCGCTGCAAAACTAGCCCCGAGGTACGATGGCCCTTACCAGGTCGTAGATTTCGTCTCTCCAGTGATCTGCAAAATTCGCCACACACAGTCGAAAAAAGAAAAGACAGTTCACGTTGGCGAGCTCAAGCAACAACTAAACGAGCAGACAGCAGAAACGTCAGATGTCTAACAACGGGTACGAGGCGACAGGATTAGGCGTCAGGCCGAAGCGAGAGTCATCCATACGCCACACGGAAAGGACAATCAGGATAGCACAAGGACATGGATAAGGGTTTCTCGTTAATCCAGACTGCGAGGCCAAAGGATTATGCGTCAGGCCGAAGCGAGAGTCATCCACACGCCACGCAGAAAGGTCAAGGACGTGGATAGGGATGGAAGGTGATCCCGACCGCAAGGCAACAGGATTCAGCGTCGGGCAGTTGCCAGAGTCATCCGCGATAACGCCAGGTGGAAGGGACACTTACAAAACGGCACAAGGATACGGGTAACGTAGAAGAGAGTATGCGCGGAAGGAGACAAGCAACACAAGACGCGCAGTCCAGACATACACCGCAGCATCCGGAGATTCTATACGGAATGCGCCGGACGAGCTCGTCTAGTTGTTACCCGAGGAAAAGGGGAGGACGGTGCAGAATCAGATCTACACCGTAGCCAGCTGGTCACAAAAAAAAAAAACAGAAACACGCACCACACCAACAGTTGACTAAAAACAAGAAAAAGAACGGGGCATGCATGGGCCGCACCAGCAACCTGAAATTTAAAGGGGGCTTAATGCAGGAAAGAGAAACGGACATCATAAATACTTACCTGCTGTGCTGGTTGCGAAGCGAATGCGAAGTCCTCTCCGCACCCGCTCTCAAAAGCTGCCAATGTGGAGTCAGATGCCTCCACATTGGCAGCTTTTGAGAGCGGGTGCGTCCAACAGAGGACGAGTGAAGGGCGAGAGAGGACGAAAGGATGAGATAAAAAGGAGTGAAGGAAATGCAAAAGAAACTTACATACCTATGAAAGTTGCAAAATCACCACGAGCCAGGGAAGGGGGCGCCTCGATAGGCGATCGATTGGCACTGGACGATAGTGCGATCGATGGGCACACGACAATGGAAATATCGGCCAAGGTGGAAATATCGCAAACGAGCAGGTGGCAACGCCGCACCGTCGGTATCGATATGCGAATAAATATCGATCACGCACGAATGGTGTGACCAGGCGGAGGAAACATGGAAAGGAGTGAGACGCAGCAACGAGCACCGAGCTGGGATCGATAGCCCATGAGTATCGATGTCCCAGTGGAGACACGGGAAACATCGGCGCGGGAGATTTAAAGTTGCTACGAGGAGGATGATCAGCGCTGTAGAAGCTCAAGGGAGTTAAGAGCGTCGAGGGAGCATCGAGGGAGCAACGAGGGAGCGCCGCGGGAATCACAATGACTCGAAGGCTAGAACATGCAAGGAAACGCCGGAGAGTAGAAACAAGTTCTAAATGTTTCCCGAAGTAAGGGGGGAATGTGAGGAGTTGAATAAATCCCCACAAATAGAAGCAGCAGCAGATGGCCGGCCGCTTACCAGTTACGCGGCGAATTCGCGTAGTAACGGCGCGGCGAGGAGAGTTTGGAGACTTGGATGGAGAGCGAGAGAGTTTGGAGACCAAGGATGGAGATCGAGAGAGTTTGGAGACCAAGGATGGAGATCGAGAGAGTTTGGAGACCAAGGACGGAGAGCGAGAGAGTTTGGAGACCAAGCATGTTGAACGAGAGAGAATGGAGACTTCGCGGGCAAGGCAAGAGTGCCGTGTGCAAAACAGGATAACGGAACTCCACCGGACTTTGGACTCTCCCGTGAACTTTGGACCGGGAGAGGAAGTGCCACATCTCGGCAGTGGAGCGGCACACAGGCGTGCCACAAGCAGAACGGCAATCAGCGGAGTGGCAGCAGTGGGCGGAGCATCTATTGGAAGCGGTACGTGAAGGACAAGTGGGTCAACCAGGAGGCACGGACTTTGGACCCAGAGTGGAGAGATCCTTTTTTTTTTTTTTCATTTTATTCAAATTTTATTTCGGCCGCTCCTCGAACACTCTCGTGCCCGCCAGCCCCAACCGGACGCGGAACGCGCGCCCCGGATGCGAGCCTCCTGTACCACCGGTGCCTCCGCGATCCCTTCGGACCACTCATGCTCCGCGATCTCTCGCCATCGCTGGCCCTCCGGCGCCGACACCGTCCGCGACAATTTCGGCCGTGTCACCACCTCGGACACTTCGGGCGCCCAGTGCTGCCGCTTGAGCGGAGGACGGCCGTTTTCCACGGGCTCAGGCCAGGGTCCTCGCTCCAGAGGCTCCGCGGTTACTGTCGCGCTCCCGGTAGGCATTGGCGTCGATGGCCCTGTCCTTGGCGTTGTTGGTCCGGTGCTCGGTGTCGGTGGTGCCCACTCCGGTCTGCCACGGGTCCTGGGATCCAGCGGGCTCACCCGGGGACCACTTTCTTCCCAGATTCGGGGCTCCTCCGTCGCTGCCGTCTCCTCTACGGGTCCCTCCGGCTAGGTCCAGACAACCGTCTGCTGTCGCCACCTAACTCATTCGGCCACGAACGTCCGGGTGCCGGTATGTCCGTCCGGATGTGTTGCTGCTGCGGTGGTGGCTGCTGCTGTAGTGGTGGCTGCTGCTGTGGTGGCTGCTGCTGCGGTGGTGGCTGCTGCTGTGGTGGCTGCTGCTGCGATGGTGGTTGCTCGCGTTCGAGCTGCTGCTGCTGCGGTGGCTGCTGCTGCGGTGGCTGCTGCTGCGGTGGCTGCTGCTGCGGTGGCTGCTGCTGCGGTGGTGGCTGCTCGCGTTCGAACTGCTGCCGCTGTGGTGGCTGCTGCTGCGGTGGTGGCTGCTCGCGCTCGAGCTGCTGCTGCTGTGGTGGCTGCTTCTGCGGTGGTGGCTGCTCGAACCTCGGCGTGGGCGGTCGTGCTGGCGTCCACTGTGGTGACCCCTCGTACCGCGGTGTGGGCGGTATTTAGGGCAGCCACCGCGGAGGTGAGGACGCCCAGTCGTCTGCCACTTCTTGCGGCGGGATGCAGGGCTCGGGCGCATACCTCGGCGTGGGTGGGTACCCCGGGTTTTCCCACAGCTGCTGCTCCTCCTCCTCGGCCATCCGCGACTCCTCCATCTCCTTTCACCGCCGCTCCTCACTCCGCCTTCGCGCCACGCACTTTCGTCGAAACTCCCACGTAGCCGCTACCACAGCCTCGGCATGGCTACTGGGAGCCAGCTGGTCCTGGGGCGGCTCTTCGCTAGCCCACTCCACCTCCGCCTCGCCAGTCGGGATGCGTCCGTCGGCCCGGTTGACCGCTTTGGGAAACCGCCATCGCCGTTGCTCCACCCGCGGGTCCTCCACCAACTCGACGTCGCTGTCGGAGCTGATGACCGGCTCGGGGACGCCCCGCCCGGAGATCCGCCGCGAGGTTCGGGTAGGCCGGGCTGTCGACCATCCTTGCCCCGGGCTAGATCCTCCGGACGGCTGGTGGGCAGCCATCATTTTGCGCGCTTCGCTCCTGGTTATGCGAGTGCTCATGATGCTCGTCGATTTTGATTGTTCAGCTGGAGCCTGGGCTCCCTTTAATGACACCTCGGTTCCGAGCCTTCCTCTTTGCTCAATCC
Source organism: Drosophila suzukii (assembly GCF_043229965.1). Taxonomy (NCBI): domain Eukaryota; kingdom Metazoa; phylum Arthropoda; class Insecta; order Diptera; family Drosophilidae; genus Drosophila; species Drosophila suzukii. The sequence continues at coordinate 2,077,903 of NC_092085.1, forward strand.
CGCTATTTCCATCGGCCTCTCCTTCTTACTACCCAGATCTACGGTACAGCTCTCTGCTCTGTGCCGTAGTACCTTTTGGGAATCTTTGGACGTATCCTTGGACTCCTTTCGTAGTATCCTTTGGGAATCCTTGGGGGTATCCTTGGGATCCTTTCGTAGTATCCTTTGGTCATCCTTGGAGGTATCCTTGGACTCCTTCCGTAGTATCCTTGGGGCATCCTTGGGGGTATCCTTGGACTTTGTGAGGAGTCGTTTGACCCCTCACAAATAGCGCCACCAACATCGCCATCGCCAACAGCATCGGCCGCCAGCGCCAACAACATCGCCAGCTAGCAGCTACAACCTCGCCAGCGCCAACAGCATCGGCCGCCAGCGCCAACAACAACGCCAGCTAGCAGCTACAACATCGCCAGCGCCAACAGCAAACAAAACCCTCGCGAATAACTTTGTAAAAAAAAACATTGTACAGTGCATTTAATATATAAGCTTAGCCAATAATCATAAGATTTGTAGTTATATTGATACACAATAATTATTTTAGCTCAGCCTAAGCGATAGGTTCTGTTTACCTTTTCCCCCTCCGTTCTCACATCAGCAGTAGCCACACACACACACCAGGAGAGCAACGAAATATTCACCACGATAAGTGCAGCGCCGCACAGGAGCAAGCGAGAGAGGACATGCGATCGAGGAGGAAAACAACCCCCGAAAATTGGCACGCGCCAAGGGAAGAGCGAGAGAAAAGGAGTACCGAAACTTCGACAAGTGGAAAAAACCCAGAGCAGCCGAAAACTTGAACAAAACGCGGCGGCAAAGCTTAACTAGCTCTCTTTTGGAAAAGGCGGTGCACGGGATCAGAAGTGCGAGGAGTCATTTTTGCAAAGGCGGTGCACGTGATCAGAAACAGGAGCTCTCTTTTGGAAAAGGAGGTGCACGGGATCAGAAGTGCGAGGAGTCATTTTTGCAAAGTCGGTGCACGGGATCAGAAACAGGTCTCTCTTTTGGAAAACGCGGCGCACCGGACCAGAAGTGCGAGCAGTTCACTTTTGGAAAACGCAGCGCACCGGACCAGAAGTGCGAGCAGGTGACTTTTGGAAAACGCGGCGCACCGGACCAGAAGTGCGAGAAGCAGGGGACTCTTGCAAAGGCGGCGCACGGGATCAGAAGTGCGATCAGAGCAAATTTATGTGGACAACAGGAGTCTTTTGCCTTCGGGCTGATGCCAAGTGACCCAGGAAGGAGTTTACCTAGACGACCTCGAGGAGAGTGTGCCTGCCCAGGACCAGCGGCGGAGCACCCGGAGTCACGCGTGTGTGTGTGCGTGAGAGCGTGAGAGTCCCGTGCAATGAGAAATTTCTCGAAGGCCTCGATGCGGTTTCGCCCAGAGTAGGCTAGAATTTATAAACCATGACCTAACCTAACCCGTTAATTGCGAGCACTGAGAAAAAAAAAAACATGAACCAAGAATTTAAACAAAGAATATTTTCTTACATATCTGAACACATGTTGTTGCCATGTTGTTCTTTTTCCCTTTGACTACTTTGATTTCTGATTTGATTTCCGAGCTGACTACACCGAGAGAAAGGGGTGGACCCAACTTTAGGAAACCTGTTGCTCATTAATTAAATAAAAATATTTCTCAGATATTAAAAATACTACGCACTGCCACACCCTCTTTCTTTTTAAAAGGAAAATTTATTCTTCTTCTCCTATCACTGCCGGCTGTGTTGAGCCAACTCGCGCCCGACTACACTGGGAAAACAAAATAAAGTAGAAACTCGAGTTACAAATGAATCAATAAAAATACCCCAATAAATGTATTTCTCGCCTGATTTTAATGCAACTCGTAGGGAAAAAAATCCAATCAAGCTGGCCACGCATAAATATGAATATTTCCAGACAAATGCCTAGATTTTAGGCCATAAATTCTGCCCTAGGGAAAAGTTGTCCCCATAATCGATCCCCTCTATCTCGGCCTTCTCGTAGCGAATGCTATGAGCCAGGCCCAAATGCGTGTTACCGCTGACGCTTTTCACTCTGCTACAGACACCGAATAAACTGTTTCTCTCACTCCGTACCCCGGTGGCTGGCACTCTACATCTCACGCCAGCCAACCGATTTTCGTATTAGACCTTTTTGTCCCATATCTTTACAAATATTTTCGGTAAAGAGACCCTGACGGGACTGAGTATATCCCAGCCTACGAGACTTCTTTACAACTTTCAATGTTGTTTTGCGTCTGTTGTGTTTGCTTGCTGTGGCCGCTCGCTTGTGTTTTCCGTTTGTTGCTGTTTTTTGAATATAAAATAAACGACGCGCCGAAAGTAATTGTTATTTGTTCCCCGTGCCCCGTGTTTTTTTTCGCGTCTAGTAGTCCTTGTGCCCGTCGAACGGAAGTGTCAAACTCACCAGTGCTAGTCGCCCCAGTTGTGCAGTTAGTAGGACCACAAGTTTCCACACACGACAGGCCTGTTTGCTGCTCTCTCTGCCCGGCAAACAAACATTTAGTGAATATTTTCTACACTTTTTGTTCGGTCGTGTTTTTTTTATTTTGCTTAAGTCACGTTGTGCCATCGGTATTGTTTTCGTTTCGGTTTTCGGGGAACAGTGCTGTTGTTCGTCTTGGGGGTCTAGTGACCTTGCGCGACCCGCACCATGGACCTGCGCAGCTGGCGTAAGGTCCTTATCCAGTAGGTCATCGAGTGTCGCTTCACCGAACACAACTTCATCACACTGGAGCAGTCGGACATCGATGCCTTCTTCTCGATCTACGTGCAAAAGGCCCAGGTGGCGCCGGTAGAGGAGGAGAACGCGCTGCCGGCCCAGCCTGGGGAGCACCGCTCCCCCCTGCAGAACTTCCTCCGAGATCATTATCCAGAGTTCAGTGCCCACATAGATGGCCGTGGCCAACTTGTGACCGCGGACTACGTGTATGTCTACACACTGCTCCTGCATTACTCATGCGTGAAGCAGCCCAGCGTGTTTATCCACAGCATCTGCAAGAAGCTGCCGGAGCTAGTGCAGACCTGCATCGCAAACTTCTTCGGCCAGACGTTGGAGCAACAGCTGACGCGCCAATTTCTCCGCCAGTCTATGAACAATGTGGCTGTGATTTACCGCCAGGGCGTCCAGATCAGCCCCAGTCGTCCGAGCTGCAGCACCATGAGTCCCGAACTGACCATTCCTCGTCCACATCCGCATCGCCTCAGCCGCCGAGCAGCACGCCACAGATCCGTCATCCAGCGCCTCCAAATGTCCGCCAACGAAATGCTAGCAGCGCACCCGGGAGCTGCACGGTGTTCGCGCCCAGCTGGAGGTGGTGTCCTACGAGAAGACCATGCTCGAGGAGCAGCAAACGGAGAAGGAGGACCTGATCATAGAAATGCTGGACAACATTGATGGGGCCAGAGGGTCAGGCTCGATGCTGTGCTTCTCGACGAAGCAAGCCACACTCTCGCTTAGCTCCAGCAAGATAGCGTTCTGCTTCTGCAGCTCTTTCCTCAGCTCGGCGTTCTCGTGCTCCTTCTCGCGCAGCTGCTTCTCGACCACAGAGCTGTCCAGATTCTCGGGCGTGGTGTTCGGAGACAGGGAACAGTTGAGCAAATCCGAGGACGCATTTAGAACCTCACGTCGGTTGTGTAACTCCTCGCGCGCTTCCTGTAGACAACGATCCAGCTCCTGCTTGTCGCGCTTCAGGCTGGATTCCTCCAGGCGCTGTTCCAGCTATTCAAGAAGAAAAACAAAAAAAATATAAATATATATTTATGGAATTTTGGGTAGGTATTATGTAGGTACTTTGAATTTATATTTCCTAAACAGCGCCCTTTTTCGCCAATATTAATTTTAGAATTATGTACCTAGTAGCTTTAATTTAATTAAATAATTAACAACCATTAAATATGAATTCAAAAATATTAATTTATGATGCTGTGGATGAACACGCTGGGCTGCTTCACGCACGAGTAATGCAGGAGCAGTGTTTAGACGTACACGTAGTCCGCGGTCACAAGTTGTCCACGGCCATCTATGTGGGCACTGAACTCTGGATAATGATCTGCGTTGGAATAAAAATGGGTCTCATTATTTGGCTAGTTTTAAGCAACAAGTTAGGGGAGGAAAATCCTTGGAAAATCCCAAAACCTTTTCGAGGCGCCAAGGGAACTAGCTTAAAAGAGGACTTGAGAAGTGTACATACCCTTGCATGTCCTATAGTAATCTAAGGTTTCACTAAAATTGTATAAAATGGCCATTAATCCTTGAATAATCCTACTATTTCAACTAGTTTATTGACAATAAAGTGAAGTAAAATGGAAGAAAGAAAATCCTTTGAAAATCCCAAAATAAGAAAATAACTAAATTAAAAAGGGGAATTTGATATGTACATATCTAAAAAGAATTTATATTCCCTTGTATTTATAATCACAATTCAATATTTGACTAAATAGGAATAAAATAAACATTTGCCCTTGAACAATACTTATATTTCAACTAGTTTTATTGAAATTAAAAAAAATTGCTCATATAATCAGTTCTATAAGTTAAATATCAAGTCGGTTAGGGTCTATTCAAAGTCCTTCCTTTTCCCCATGAATGTTCCTATATCCAAAACATTTTTTTCTTATCTAGATATGAGGTAATACACCCTGACAGTACTGAAATAATATACAATGACCATTAGTCCTTGAATACCATTATTTCCACTTGTTCTGTTTACAACAAAGTGAAATTCTCATATAATCAGTTCTTTAACAATCGACTCTGGTAGGTGCCTATGTTTTTTCTTTATGAAAGTTCCTATATCAAAGGTGTCTTGGAATGTAGACTCATGACATTTGGGCAACCATGACTTTGAAAAAATAGTATCCCCTATAGTATAGTATAGTATTGAAAAAATAGTATAGTATAGTAGTAAAATAGATGAAGGATGACAACCCTGTTTTTCAGGAGACATGACATGCAAAATTATTTCGGGCTGGAAATGCAAAATACCCGAACTCACCTCGGAGGAAGTTCTGCAGAGGCGAGCGGTGCTCCCCGGGCTGGGTCGGCAGCGCGTTCTCCTCCTCCACCGGCGCCACCTGGGCCTTTTGCACGTAGATCGAGAAGAAGGCATCGATGTCTGACTGCTCCAGCGTGATGAAGTTGTGTTCGGTGAAGCGACACTCGATGACCTGTGTCGGGAAATCGCGTAAGTGGATGGCATCGGGAAGACCTGCGAAGATCCCAGGATCTCTACTACTTACCCACTGGATAAGGACCTTACGCCAGCTGCGCAGGTCCATGGTGCGGGTCGCGCAAGGTCACTAGACCCCCGACGAACAACGGCACTGTCCCCCAAAAACCGAACCGAAAACAATACCGATGGCACAACGTGACTTTAGCAAAATAAAAAAAACACGACCGAACAAAAAGTGTAGAAAATATTCAATAAATGTTTGTGTTTGCCGGGCAGCGAGAGCAGAAAACACGTCTGTCCTGTGTGGAAATGTGGAAGCCTGTGCTCCTACTGACTGCACAACTGGGGCGACTAGCACTGGTGAGTTTGACACTTCCGTTCGACGGGCACAAGGACTACTAGACGCGAAAAAAAAATACACGGGGCACGGGGTACAAATAACATTTACTTTCGGCGCGTCGTTTATATTATATTCAAAAGCCGACGCTAGGGATGGGAGAAATGTATCAAAATCGATACTTTTCGTATAAAAATAAATATTTATATCGTGATATTTTTCAACTGACTTATCGCTGTTATCGCTATCAGCAACGTAAGTGACTGAAACGTAAGTGCGTAAATACAAATAAATATTTATGTCGTTCAAATTAGCGTCGGCCTGTTAGCAATGTCCGTCAAATTAGCGTCGGCCTGTTAGCAACGAAAGTGGAACGGTGGAATTTGGAACATGGGGGCCCTTTTTATTTTTAAATTTTCTCGCTTTTTGGGGACCAAATCGAAAAATCTAAAATGCTAGATTGTTAAGAAAGAAAAGATCTATCGATCTAGGTAGGTTTGAGACACATCCGAGGTCTATTAATGTTTCAAAAATGCATTTGAAAAATCGTGTCCCCACAATTTTCTTAACTGCTCCCCTCACAGAGGTTGTGCCAATATGCACGATAAGCCAAGCTATAGGGAGTTAATTCAAGCTCCTTTTTTGAAAGTTTCATTAAAATCAAACCCACAGTTTTCGAGAAAACAGCCTAACAGTGACGCAACCTCGGATTTTCCCCATACAAAAAAGGGGGCAAAAATGAAATTACCACGGCTCCACTCCTAGAAGTTGTGCCAACATGCACGGTATATGGGTAGATAGGGGATAATCTAAGGAGTGTTCTGTGAAAATGTTATCAAAATCAAACCCACAGATTTTGAGAAAACTGCTTTACAGTTGGGGGTGCTAAAAAGATTAATAAAAGACCGTTTAATCCAGAAACTGAACCTTTAGATACTAAGACATGAACCACAATGTAAACAGCTTAGCCATGACAATCATTCGACGCTAACTTTCTATAACTTTATACAACTTTCACAGAGGTTGTGCCAACTTGCACGGTATCGCATTAGAAGGGGCATCATTTTAGCTAATTTCTGAATAAATTACAGGCAATTCAGATCCACAGTTTTCGAGAAATTCAAGTATTTTCAATTATGGCTTTTGCCACGCGGTCACACTGTCCAGGCCAGCGAGAAATCGTATGCACCCGTGACATCAACCATCAAAATATATATGCAAATTTTAATTAATTCATACAACTCTCACAGATGTTGTGCCAACTTGCACGGTATCGCATTCGAAGGGGCATCATTATAGCTAATTTCTGAGTTAATTACAGGCAAGTCAAACCCACAGTTTTCGAGAAATTCAAGTATTTCCAATTATGGCTTTTGCCACGCGGTCACACTGTCCAGACCAGCGAGAAAGCAAATTCAGCCAAGACATTTACCACGAAAAGGTATTTATCGATATATCGCCAAGTGCCAAGCTACGACCTACAACACTTAATTGAGCCAATCGAATACTTTTGGCCGCCAAGTATTGAAAAATATATATTTTATGTTTCAAATTTTCATTGTGATATGTATGCACCCCCTAATTGGTATTTATTTCCCTATTATTTTAATGTATAATTCATCGAAATCGAGCCAGTGGTTTGGTAGAATTTAACATTTTATTGATTTAAGAAAAATATAAAAATTACCTATTTGCTATTGTGGAGTTGTCATACTGCCGAACAGAATCCCCGTTACTTTGAATTAGAAGCTCGTGCAGATAAGTAAAGTGAAAAGAAAATAAAAGCTGAAATTTATAATAAAACTTAAAACATAGATACATTATGTGTAATTTATTCGTATTAAAACTATTTTGCTGCTCGCTAATGCGATTAGTGTGAGTGCTGGCAGCGCGGTTGCCAAACGATTTAAAAATCGCTTAACAGACAACACATCCGCGGCCCAGATTCATCGCGCCCAACATCCCAGCTTCCACAAAGTGCATATTGATTTCCTTCTGTGTCGACATGTTGATGTCCCAGTGCCACAGAGAGTCTGCTGCATCATTTCTAAGTCTCCTCCGGCTTTTGTTTGAGTTTCGATTCGTGACTTCTCCATCCTGGTTGAAAGTAAATCCGCTCGACACAAAAGGAGCGCGCAGAAGCACACGGAGCTTAGCTGGTACAGCGAGGAGCACTCTTCAATTTCCTCCCTCCCCGGCATCGCTATCTTCGTTATCCTTATCATTATCCGGCATACGCGCGGAAACATCCTCCATCCCGAGTAAACAATGTTGGCGCCTGGAAACACTCAAGTGCAATATTTGGCAACAATAATTTAATGTCTACATAATAATGTCTACATTATAACATTTGACTTTGTGTACCGACATGTGAGCTAATTAGTGGTCGCGACCCCCCGCATGGCGACCCCAATTAGTCGCCCCATTCGATTAAACCCGAGTGCGCTTTGGCTGCATTCCGGAATGGTGTCATACCTGCCATAAAGCATATCTGCCAGCCGTCAAAGGCGCCGTGTCAACACGACCATTGCACTTCTGCTCCGGCGGGACCAAGATGACATTGCATCACCACCATCGATTCCAGTGGGTCAACAGCCGTCCCGGTGACGGGGTTGCCATCCCCCCGACCCAGGGCTTAGTTCGGTGCGTGTGATTAAACAATTGCATGGCCGGGTGGGAAGCCCTATTTGCCTTTCGGAAAAGAAATTCCTGGAACGGCCCTTATTAAATTGCTCAACCTAAAAGTTTTGAATTTCTCACACGGACACCCTACAAAAATTTGGCTCTCAAGTGGCGGCAATGTGCCAAGTGGGGGTAGTATTTCAAGTGCAGTGGCGTTCATGACTGGGACCCCGGGTGGAGCGGACGCGTCCGCAAAACATTACTCAAATCGCCCCCAATGGTGGTGTATTTATATTTCGGGGCACGGAGGCCAGCTGAATTATAGCTTCGGGGTTTTATAACATATAACCTCCTAAGCTTGGAAATAATTTTTATTTATTTATTTATATTCTGGTTTTGGGACAATTGCAAATTGCCACCAACCACTTAATTTAGCTATAGCTACTGGGCCTTAAGCTATTTACATATTTTCTGCAAAAGTTTATTTATATATAGTTATTAACAAAATTTAGATATTGTTATATAAGCGTATGGCCTTGATGAAATCATTGGCGCTGACGATATTGGTGGATTTTGGGGATAGGGCATCAGGTGACTTTATGGAGAGGAAAAAGTGCCGCACGTTGTTTCGCGTACCGCAGTGCTCGCACTGGGGTGGGGGTTGTTTATTGAGAACATGCTCATGGGTGTATCTTGAGTGTCCAAAACGTAGTCTTAAGAATTTTGTGAGATCTCTGCGGTTGATGTTGTCTTCGGATGGGATGGTGTAATCTTTAATTGATCATTTCTTTTCGTTGACATATTTGTAGTGGTCAGATGCGTTTTATCAGATCGATTCCATTTGTTTTTTGAAAGTATTTTAAATGAATAACTGTGTGTCTGTGAAGTTTTAGTTGCATTCCATAACCTGTGGGCTTCTTTTGTTGTGAGCTTCTTTTGCTGCTAGGTCTGATGTGTCGTTACCTGGAATCCACAGTAATATAATCTTTGGTTGGTGGCGGTTGAGGATGTCTCGAGTGCGAACGGTATAGAAAGATTGGTTATTGGTGTTGGTAACTAAAGTTACAGCCCTTCAGTTCAAAAAAAAAGTTTCACTTCTGAATCACCTTGTGAATCCCGTGGGACATGTCCTCTTGCACAAGTGAAGAACAAGTGACGCTCCATATAGTAAATTGTATGGGATGTCCGCATTTTCACAAGTGAAAATTCAAATGAAAATTTTTCGAAGTCCCACGGGATTTTACTTGTTCCTTTTTTTTCGGCCAAAGAGCTAGTGGGATGGCTCTGAGGGCGCCGAGCTGAAGGCTACCGAACGGGTCGCAGGTTGCGGATAGCGAGCGCCCTGGTTCTCCAGGGTAGCTACGAATAAGCGTGGAAGTTGGACACGGCCCGGCTACCACCAAGCCCCCAACACGAAGCGCAAATAAGTAGCCCCGGACAGTCAGCGGGTATCTGCGCCGTAGCAGTACCGACGTCGCGCTTGTGCTGCCGCCTCCGACAAATAGCTCACACACACCCCTGCCCACACGCTCTGTACCTACCTCTTCCCTACCCACACAACTCATCTCACCCCGGGCTGGACTAAGGTGTCACTCGTACCGTGCCGAGAGTCAATCTGGCTGGGAGCCCGAGTCATCAAACAACTCAGTCTCAAACGGTGAGCTCAGGCAAGTGGCGACCGCCTGTTCTAATTCAGCCTTACCCGGGTACGGCGGATCTCTGCCCGGGTAGACCTGTCCTTTCTCCGCAGCTCGTGGGAATTAACATGAAGAATTTAACAAATATAAAACTAAAAGACTGCACAAGACAAGAGCCCGACACTCTTATAAAGTCGGAAGTCGTAACCAACGACGAAAGAAAGAGCAAGATCACGGCTCTGACTACCCCAGTCCACGTGACGTCCACCCCTGCCAAGGCCAGCGAACAACGCAGCCGGCTAAGCCCAACTCGCCATAGCGACAAGCCCAAGCCTCCCACCAGCGTATGTGTGGCTAACAAGCCACTCCAACCTGAGGGTAGCGCTAAGGCCGGTCTCGTGGTGAGTACCAGGGCAAAGGAGTTTAAAAGGGTACCACCTAACCATGCAGGACCTCTTGAAAGAAGGAAGGCTTCTAGGATCCTCAAACGGCTGGCCACCAATCCGATACGGGAGGATCAGACATCGAAATTGGATTACCTGAAAATCCAAGAGGACATAGCCTGGGCAAAGGCAATTATCCTTCGACTTCGACATCGCTATGACCACCACCCACAGCAACAAGCGAGAGAGGTTGATGCAGTCAGCTCAACCAGCGAGCAAGAAGGCTAAGGTAACCAACCGCGGCACATGGTCGAGATCCTTTGCGGAAGTGGTAAAGGATCGGAAGATCATTGGTGTCATCGACCAGAGCGTTGAAGGCGGAAGGATCCCAAGAAACCAATGGGGTCTGGTTAGACGGGCCCTTGCATCAGTGGCCTTGAAAGTGCTGGACGAAAACCCAGGCCCGCCACCCGATTGCACAGATGCAGGGTGGTACCAGGGCAATGTAATGCAGAACAGTCAAAACAAAGAACAAACCCCCATTGTGGAACCCAACCCTAGCGAAACTTAAAAGAGAGTGTAGAACTTACTTCAATAAAGCTAAATACAACAATAGCGAATCCACCTGGAATTTATATCATACAAAACTAAGCCTATACAAAAAGGAAATTAGAATATCAAAACGAAGAGCCTGGGCTAACTTCTGCAGTGGTATAGAATCTACTGCGGAGGCATCCAGACTCAGAAAAATTCTAGCTAAAGCTCCAGCGACCATTGGCTATCTTAAAACCAATGCTGACAGCTGGACGGAAAACATTCAGGAAACCCTTGAACTACTATTAGACACCCACTTCCCTAAGAACACCCATGTAGTGGAGGACCTCCACATAGAGGAGAATTTAGACGACCAGAGTATTGACAACATTTCAAACCCTGGCCGCATTCAGTGGGCTGTCAACTCTTTTAAGCCCTGCAAATCACCTGGCCCAGATGGGTTCTTCCCGGCTCAGTTACAACGGACACTAGATATGTCCCTTCCCTGGCTGACAGCCATCTTCAACGGCTGCCTTGCTCTAAACCATATTCCAACAAGGTGGCTGGACGTTAAGGTAATTTTTATACCGAAAGCCGGCAAGCCCTCCCACACCAACCCAAAGGACATCCGCCCGATCAGTCTCTCTTCCTTCTTGTTGAAGACCCTGGAAAGGCTAATCGACACCCATATCAGACTAACCATCGACCATAGCCTACTCTCTGACGCACAGCATGCGTACCGTAAGGGTAGGTCAACCGATACCGCCCTCCACTCTCTAGTGTACAGTACAGAACGAGGCTTCCGCAATAAGGAATACTCTCTTGTAGCGTTTCTAGACATAAAAGGCGCCTTTAACAACGTCACCCCAACGGCGATTACTTGTGCTCTGACTGAACTGGGCATTGAGTGGCCCATAGTGGGACTCATACACACCATGCTAACCAGCAGGGTAGTGCACTTCACTATGGGACCGGCCCACTCGACCAGGAACGTCAGTAGAGGAACCCCACAAGGGGGCGTACTCTCACCTCTTCTATGGGTTTTAGTGGTCAACAAACTGCTTTCACTCCTAGAAGAGGCGGGCACAAAAGTGGTAGCCTACGCGGATGACGTGGTTATCCTACTGCAGGGTAAATTCCCGCAAACCCTTTGCAATCTAATGGAGACAGCCCTATCCACCCTCTCCCGGTGGACAGCTGGCTGTGGACTGTGAGTTAACCCGGAAAAAACCGAACTAGTTCTCTTTACAAGGAAGTACAAGGTACCAATTCTAGTTCCCCCAAAACTACACCAAACGCGCCTAACCTTTAGCAACCAAGCAAAGTACCTAGGTGTCATTCTTGACAAAAAGCTCCTCTGGACTGATAACATCCTAGATCGCACACGCAAAGCGGCCATAGCCCTCTTCGCTTGTAAAAAAGCCATGGGGAGGAAGTGGGGTTTCTCCCCCATGATAGTTCACTGGCTATATACTGCAATAGTCAGGCCCATTCTACTCTACGGAAACATCGTTTGGTGGCCTTCTCTAGATAAAAACTGTAACCTCCGGATCCTTCACAAGATCCAAAGAGGCGCAGAGCTCTGCATCAGTGGGGCGCTGCGCACTACCGCCACTGAGGCACTAAATACAATTCTCGATCTCCAACCCCTGGACCTACTTGCCAAAAGCTGGGCATCAGCCACAGCGCTGAGGCTCCGTGAAGCAGCGGCATGGACAACAGGCTCCACGGGTCACTCCAATATCCTATCAAAGCATTCACCCCTACCACGTTATACAGACTACGCCCCACCCATAGTCGACTTCAAAAGAAGATACAAAATTTATATACCCACCCGTTCAGACTGGGACAACCTCCCACATAAATTCGTAAACGCCGTCAACATATACACTGACGGTTCCAAGCTTAACTCCCAAACAGGTGGGGGAGTCTTTTCCCCCGAACTAGACTTAAAAGTCTCATTCCGCCTACCAGACCACTGTAGTGTTTTCCAAGCGGAAGTGATTGCAATTCAGGAAGCCACTACCACTAACTTCAGGAAATTCATTTTCTGATTTCTCTGATTTATTTTCCAATAAAAAAGTCTTTCTTTTTAAATTCAACTTTTCTAAAACTCTTTTGTAATTTAGGAAAAATCGTTTCTGCCATTTTTTTGGAGCATTTTTTTGCTTAAAATATCCACTATTGGCAATACAAAAATTTTTACGTAAAGACGTAAGAATTATTTGGTACTCGTTTTCTGACAAACGGCCTGACGTCCCTATTAGTCATAGCTCTAAAGCGGCTTCTATAGCCTTGGTCACGTTTACATTTTTATTTCTGAAAATAACAAGAAAATATTCATGTAATTTTTTTAATTTTTAGGGGAGAGGTCGGAAAATTAGGAGGTCTGTAAGTTGGGACACTTTGAGCTTGTATGTTGAGTCGCCTTTGAAATTGGGGAAAATGTGATCGTTCAAGGATCGTGTTGTTTCTTATTATTATCTGGTCTAAGTACTTTAAAAATGGACTGGAAACAAGTTAAGTCGAACTAAACTTAATTTAACAAACATGAGTATATAGTTTATAAAAGTTTGGTGTACTTTTGGTATAAGTTTTAATTGCTTTTAAAATTCATTTCAACAAATGAGGTGTCATTCGACGCTTATTCACAGTAAGAATAAAACTAGCTAAATAGCCGGGGGTTTTTAGCCCCACCGTATCCAGCAGCTCCAATTTTCTAAAATTTTACTTTTACACTTTCACCGCCTTTTCTCCCAAACAAATCTATATTTCGAAAGTCTTGGTATGCAATCTTTTTGGTTTTTACGATACCTTTCGATTGGTGTATCACTCGTTACGATCGTTATCAGGAGCGTTGGCCAAGGATTCGGAGGACCCGGACAAAGGTTTAAGGAAGGCGATGACCAATGTAAAAAGCAAATTAACGTAACACAAAATTAGGCTTACTAAAAATAATTGTCCTTTAACAGAAAATATTTAAAAGTATATACAAATTTATGTATTTTAAATTCTATAAGTGAAAACTTATGGAAAAAATCTGATTTTCACAAGTGATTTCACTTGGGACGTATCACTTGCAAGTGATTTCATAAGTGAAAACGCATGGAAAAAATCTCATTTTCACAAGTGATTTGACTTGGGACGTGTCACTTGCAAGTGATTTAATAAGTGAAAACTCATTGAAAAATTCTGATTTTCACAAGTGATTTCACTTGGGACGTGTCACTTGCAAGTGATTTAATAAGTGAAAACGCATGGAAAAAATCTCATTTTCACAAGTGATTTGACTTGGGACGTGTCACTTGCAAGAGATTTCATAAGTGAAAACTCATGGGAAAAATGTTATTTTCACAAGTGATTTCACTTGAGACGTGTCACCGGCACGTGACAGGCCATACGAAAAATGGGTATAAGGAACAAGTGAAATCCCGTGGGACTTCGAAAAATTTTCATTTGAATTTTCACTTGTGAAAATGCGGACATCCCATACAATTTACTATATGGAGCGTCACTTGTTCTTCACTTGTGCAAGAGGACATGTCCCACGGGATTCACAAGGTGATTCAGAAGTGAAACTTTTTTTTTGAACTGAAGGGCTGTAACTTTAGTTACCAACACCAATAACCAATCTTTCTATACCGTTCGTACTCGAGACATCCTCAACCGCCACCAACCAAAGATTATATTACTGTGGATTCCAGGTAACGACACATCAGACCTAGCAGCAAAAGAAGCTCACAACAAAAGAAGCCCACAGGTTATGGAATGCAACTAAAACTTCACAGACACACAGTTATTCATTTAAAATACTTTCAAAAAACAAATGGAATCGATCTGATAAAACGCATCTGACCACTACAAATATGTCAACGAAAAGAAATGATCAATTAAAGATTACACCATCCCATCCGAAGACAACATCAACCGCAGAGATCTCACAAAATTCTTAAGACTACGTTTTGGACACTCAAGATACACCCATGAGCATGTTCTCAATAAACAACCCCCACCCCAGTGCGAGCACTGCGGTACGCGAAACAACGTGCGGCACTTTTTCCTCTCCATAAAGTCACCTGATGCCCTATCCCCAAAATCCACCAATATCGTCAGCGCCAATGATTTCATCAAGGCCATACGCTTATATAACAATATCTAAATTTTGTTAATAACTATATATAAATAAACTTTTGCAGAAAATATGTAAATAGCTTAAGGCCCAGTAGCTATAGCTAAATTAAGTGGTTGGTGGCAATTTGCAATTGTCCCAAAACCAGAATGTAAATAAATAAATAAAAATTATTTCCAAGCTTAGGAGGTTATATGTTATAAAACACCGAAGCTATAATTTGTAAATGGAATTGTTGCGCGTCCATGAGTCGGTCAGCTGGCCTCCGTGCCCCGAAATATAAATACACCACCATTAGGGGCGATTTGAGTAATGTTTTGCGGACGCGTCCGCTCCACCCGGGGTCCCAGTCATGAACGCCACTGCACTTGAAATAATACCCCCACTTGTCACATTGCCGCCACTTGAGAGCCAAATTGTTGTAGGGTGTCCGTGTGAGAAATTCAAAACTTTTAGGTTGAGCAATTTAATAAGGGCCGTTCCAGGAATTTCTTTTCCGAAAGGCAAATAGGGCTTCCCACCCGGCCATGCAATTGTTTAATCACACGCACCGAACTAAGCCCTGGGTCGGGGGGATGGCAACCCCGTCACCGGGACGGCTGTTGACCCACTGGAATCGATGGTGGTGATGCAATGTCATCTTGGTCCCGCCGGAGCAGAAGTGCAATGGTCGTGTTGACACGGCGCCTTTGACGGCTGGCAGACATGCTTTATGGCAGGTATGACACCATTCCGGAAAGCAGCCGAAGCGCACTCGGGTTTAATCGAATGGGGCGACTAATTGGGGTCGCCATGCGGGGGGTCGCGACCTCTAATTAGCTCACATGGCGGTACACAAAGTCAAATGTTAATTAATTAAGAGCGGATTTGTCGCCATATCCCCGGAATGTTAGTTGGGGGAGAATGGGATTTCAGCACCTGCCCGATGTCCTCGGCTATGCATACCACTTGGGGCTCGCCTCTTCCGTCCAATAAAAAAATGTTTTCTCAAAAATATCCAAGTCTTCTCAGCAGTATCTCCTCCGGGGCTTATTGCTGTAGCTCTGCGCCTGTTATGCAGCTCTGGTTAAACATTGATAAGCCGCCACTGGAGTTGCAGTCACGATCCGAAAAAACCTTATGTTGACATTAAGTTATTGTTGCCAAATATTGCACTTGAGTGTTTCCAGGCGCCAACATTGTTTACTCGGGGTGGACGATGTTTCCGCGCGTATGCCGGATAATGATAAGGATAACGAAGATAGCGATGCCGGGGAGGGAGGAAGTTGAAGAGTGCTCCTCGCTGTACCAGCTATGCTCCGTGTGCTTCTGCGCGCTCCTTTTGTGTCGAGCGGATTTACTTTCAACCAGGATGGAGAAGTCACGAATCGAAACTCAAACAAAAGCCGGAGGAGACTTAGAAATGATGCAGCAGACTCTCTGTGGCACTGGGACATCAACATGTCGACACAGAAGGAAATCGATATGCACTTTGTGGAAGCTGGGATGTTGGGCGCGATGAAGCTGGGCCGCGGATGTGTTGTCTGTTAAGCGATTTTTAAATCGTTTGGCAACCGCGCTGCCAGCACTCACACTAATCGCATTAGCGAGCAGCAAAATAGTTTTAATACGAATAAATTACACATGATGTATCTATGTTTTAAGTTTTATTATAAATTTCAGCTTTTATTTTCTTTTCACTTTACTTCTCTGCACGAGCTTCTAATTCAAAGTAACGGGGATTCTGTTCGGCAGTATGGCAACTCCACAATAGCAAATAGGTAATTTTTATATTTTTCTTAAATCAATAAAATGTTAAATTTTACCAAACCACTGGCTCGATTTCGATGAATTATACATTAAAATAATAGGGAAATAAATACCAATTAGGGGGTGCATACATATCACAATGAAAATTTGAAACATAAAATATATATTTTTCAATACTTGGCGGCCAAAAGTATTCGATTGGCTCAATTAAGTGTTGTAGGTCGTAGCTTGGCACTTGGCCATATACCGATAAATACCTTTTCGTGGTAAATGACTTGGCTGAATTTGCTTTCTCGCTGGTCTGGACAGTGTGACCGCGTGGCAAAAGCCATAATTGAAAATACTTGAATTTCTCGAAAACTGTGGGTTTGAATTGCCTGTAATTAACTCAGAAATTAGCTATAATGATGCCCCTTCGAATGCGATACCGTGCAAGTTGGCACAATCTCTGTGAGAGTTTTATGAATTAATTAAAATTTGCATATATATTTTGATGGTTGATGTCACGGGTGCATACGATTTCTCGCTGGCCTGGACAGTGTGACCGCGTGGCAAAAGCCATAATTGAAAATACTTGAATTTCTCGAAAACTGTGGATTTGAATTGCCTGTAATTTATTCAGAAATTAGCTAAAATGATGCCCCTTCTAATGCGATACCGTGCAAGTTGGCACAACCTCTGTGAAAGTTGTATAAAGTTATAGAAAGTTAGCGTCGAATGATTGTCATGGCTAAGCTGTTTACATTGAGGTTCATGTCTTAGTATCTAAAGGTTCAGTTTCTGGATTAAACGGTCTTTTATTAACCTTTTTAGCACCCCCAACTGTAAAGCAGTTTTCTCAAAATCTGTGTGTTTGATTTTGATAACATTTTCACAGAACACTTCTTAGATTATCCCCTATCTACCCATATACCGTGCATGTTGGCACAACTTCTAGGAGTGGAGCCGTAGGTAATTTCATTTTTGCCCCCTTTTTTGTATGGGGAAAATCCGAGGTTGCGTCACTGTTAGGCTGTTTTCTCGAAAACTGTGGGTTTGATTTTAATGAAACTTTCAGAAAAGGAGCTTGAATTAACCCCCAATAGCTTGGCTTATCGTGCATATTGGCACAACCTCTGTGAGGGGAGCAGTTAAGAAAATTGTGGGGACACGATTTTTCAAATGCATTTTTGAAACATTAATAGACCTCGGATGTGTCTCAAACCTACCTAGATCGATAGATCTTTTCTTTCTTAACAATCTAGCATTTTAGATTTTTCGATTTGGTCCCCAAAAAGCGAGAAAATTTAAAAATAAAAAGAGCCCCCATGTTCCAAATTCCACCGTTCCACTTTCGTTGCTAACAGGCCGACGCTAATTTGACGGACATTGCTAACAGGCCGACGCTAATTTGAAGGACATAAATATTTATTTGTATTTACGCACTTACGTTTCCGTCACTTACGTTGCTGATAGCGATAACAGCGATAAGTCAGTTGAAAAATATCACGATATAAATATTTATTTTTATACGAAAAGTATCGATTTTGATACATTTCTCCCATCCCTAGCGTCGGCTTTTGAATATAATATAAACGACGCGCCGAAAGTAAATGTTATTTGTACCCCGTGCCCCGTGTATTTTTTTTCGCGTCTAGTAGTCCTTGTGCCCGTCGAACGGAAGTGTCAAACTCACCAGTGCTAGTCGCCCCAGTTGTGCAGTCAGTAGGAGCACAGGCTTCCACATTTCCACACAGGACAGACGTGTTTTCTGCTCTCGCTGCCCGGCAAACACAAACATTTATTGAATATTTTCTACACTTTTTGTTCGGTCGTGTTTTTTTTATTTTGCTAAAGTCACGTTGTGCCATAGGTATTGTTTTCGGTTGGGTTTTCGGGGAACAGTGCCGTTGTTCGTCGGGGGTCTAGTGACCTTGCGCGACCCGCACCATGGACCTGCGCAGCTGGCGTAAGGTCCTTATCCAGTGGGTAAGTAGTAGAGATCCTGGGATCTTCGCAGGTCTTCCCGATGCCATCCACTTACGCGATTTCCCGACACAGGTCATCGAGTGTCGCTTCACCGAACACAACTTCATCACGCTGGAGCAGTCGGACATCGATGCCTTCTTCTCGATCTACGTGCAAAAGGCCCAGGTGGCGCCGGTGGAGGAGGAGAACGCGCTGCCGACCCAGCCCGGGGAGCACCGCTCGCCTTTGCAGAACTTCCTCCGAGGTGAGTTCGGGTATTTTGCATTTCCAGCCCGAAATAATTTTGCATGTCATGTCTCCTGAAAAACAGGGTTGTCATCCTTCATCTATTTTACTACTATACTATACTATTTTTTCAATACTATACTATACTATAGGGGATACTATTTTTTCAAAGTCATGGTTGCCCAAATGTCATGAGTCTACATTCCAAGACACCTTTGATATAGGAACTTTCATATAGAAAAAACATAGGCACCTACAAGAGTCGATTGTTAAAGAACTGATTATATGAGAATTTCACTTTGTTGTAAACAGAACAAGTGGAAATAATGGTATTCAAGGACTAATGGTCATTGTATATTATTTCAGTACTGTCAGGGTGTATTACCTCATATCTAGATAAGAAAAAAATGTTTTGGATATAGGAACATTCATGGGGAAAAGGAAGGACTTTGAATAGACCCTAACCGACTTGATATTTAACTTATAGAACTGATTATATGAGCAATTTTTTTTAATTTCAATAAAACTAGTTGAAATATAAGTATTGTTCAAGGGCAAATGTTTATTTTATTCCTATTTAGTCAAATATTGAATTGTGATTATAAATACAAGGGAATATAAATTCTTTTTAGATATGTACATATCAAATTCCCCTTTTTAATTTAGTTATTTTCTTATTTTGGGATTTTCAAAGGATTTTCTTTCTTCCATTTTACTTCACTTTATTGTCAATAAACTAGTTGAAATAGTAGGATTATTCAAGGATTAATGGCCATTTTATACAATTTTAGTGAAACCTTAGATTACTATAGGACATGCAAGGGTATGTACACTTCTCAAGTCCTCTTTTAAGCTAGTTCCCTTGGCGCCTCGAAAAGGTTTTGGGATTTTCCAAGGATTTTCCTCCCCTAACTTGTTGCTTAAAACTAGCCAAATAATGAGACCCATTTTTATTCCAACGCAGATCATTATCCAGAGTTCAGTGCCCACATAGATGGCCGTGGACAACTTGTGACCGCGGACTACGTGTACGTCTAAACACTGCTCCTGCATTACTCGTGCGTGAAGCAGCCCAGCGTGTTCATCCACAGCATCTGCAAGAAGCTGCCTGACCTAGTGCAGACTTGCATCGCAAACTTCTTCGGCCAGACATTGGAGCAACAGCTGACGCGCCAATTTCTCCGCCAGTCTATGAACAATGTGGCTGTGGTTTACCGCCAGGGCGTCCAGATCAGCCCCAGTCGTCCGAGCTGCAGCACCATGAGTCTCGAGCTAACCATTGACACCACACCGGGCACATCCTCGTCCACATCCGCATCGCCTCAGCCGCCGAGCTGATCATCGCGATCGCCAGCGCCTCCAAATGTCCGCCAACGAAATGCTAGCTGCGCACCCGGGAGCTGCACGGTGTTCGCGCCCAGCTGGAGGTGGTGTCCTACGAGAAGACCATGCTCGAGGAGCAGCAAACGAAGAAGGAGGACCTGATCATAGAAATGCTGGACAACACTGATGGGGCCAGAGGCTCGATGCTGTGCGAAGCAAGCCACACTTTTGCTTATCTCCAGCAAGATAGCGTTCTGCTTCTGCAGCTCTTCCCTCAGCTCGGCGTTCTCGTGCTCCTTCTCGCGCAGCTGCTTGTCGACCACAGAGCTGTCCAGATTCTCGGGCGTGGTGTTCGGGGACAGGGGACAGTTGAGCAAATCCGAGGACGCATTTAGAACCTCACGTCGGTTGTGTAACTCCTCGCGCGCTTCCTGTAGAAAACGATCCAGCTCCTGCTTGTCGCGCTTCAGGGAGCTGATTGTATCTTCTCTGGAAGATACAATCAGGCTGGATTCCTCCAGGCGCTGTTCCAGCTCCCGGATTCTGTCCACGCACGCGAGTAGTTTGTTCCCGGACGTTTTAAGCTATTCAAGAAGAAAAACAAAAAAAATATAAATATATATTTATGGAATTTTGGGTAGGTATTATGTAGGTACTTTGAATTTAGATTTCCTAAACGGCGCCCTTTTTCGCCAATATTAATTTTAGAATTATGTACCTAGTAGCTTAACATGATTAATAACCATTAAATATGAATTCAAAAATATTAATTTAACAAATAAAATTCCCTCTCAATACCCAAAGTGTGTACAGTTCCGACCCAAAGGTGACTAGTTTTTCGCTGATATTCACACAAAATTCAGCGCTTCTAAATGTCCGCTCCGCTCACACCCAGAACCGAGCTGCTGGAGCAGCGCACCCGGGAGCTGCGCGGTGTTCGCGCCCAGCTGGAGGTGGTGTCCTACGAGAAGACCATGCTCGAAGGGCAGCAAGCGGACGAGGATCTGATTAAAACGCTAAACAAAGGTAAGAATGCCTCATAGATCTTGTGGCTTACATCCCTCTGATAGTAGTTAAATATGATAGTAACATATTTTATCGTTTTTTCCCATTACAGAGAACATGATGGCCAAGAGTCAACTGGCCAAGCTCAAGAACGCCGTCCAGAATGGTGAGAATGCAGACAACGTGCTAAATGAGTTCGATCATGTAGGTAGTAGACCACCAGATGGTCACAGGTACTTGGTGCCATAAACCAATAATAAAACTTTCCTCATTTCAGTTGAAGCGAAGCCTGATGAAGGAAAGCAGCCAAAAGGAGGCCATTATAGCCGAGACTAACGATAAGTTACAGGATTTGCGCGCCGAAAAATCCGAGCTTGTCGAGCAGGTATGCTACCTCTCTGATTTTATGGGGGCATTACACAAAAGAACTAAATCCGGCGAATTTTGTGTGAATATCAGCGAAAAACTAGTCACCTTTGGGTCGGAACTGTACACACTTTTGGTATTGAGAGGGAATTTTATTTGTTAAATTAATATTTTTGAATTCATATTTAATGGTTGTTAATTATTTAATTAAATTAAAGCTACTAGGTACATAATTCTAAAATTAATATTGGCGAAAAAGGGCGCTGTTTAGGAAATATAAATTCAAAGTACCTACATAATACCTACCCAAAATTCCATAAATATATATTTATATTTTTTTGTTTTTCTTCTTGAATAGCTGGAACAGCGCCTGGAGGAATCCAGCCTGAAGCGCGACAAACAGGAGCTGGATCGTTGTCTACAGGAAGCGCGCGAGGAGTTACACAACCGACGTGAGGTTCTAAATGCGTCCTCGGATTTGCTCAACTGTTCCCTGTCCCCGAACACCACGCCCGAGAATCTGCACAGCTCTGTGGTCGACAAGCAGCTGCGCGAGAAGGAGCACGAGAACGCCGAGCTGAGGAAAGAGCTGCAGAAGCAGAACGCTATCTTGCTGGAGCTAAGCGAGAGTGTGGCTTGCTTCGTCGAGAAGCACAGCATCGAGCCTGACCCTCTGGCCCCATCAATGTTGTCCAGCATTTCTATGATCAGGTCCTCCTTCTCCGTTTGCTGCTCCTCGAGCATGGTCTTCTCGTAGGACACCACCTCCAGCTGGGCCCGAACACCGTGCAGCTCCCGGGTGCGCTGCTAGCATTTCGTTGGCGGACATTTGGAGGCGCTGGATGACGGATCTGTGGCGTGCTGCTCGGCGGCTGAGGCGATGCGGATGTGGACGAGGATGTGTCCGGTGTGGTGTCAATGGTCAGTTCGGGACTCATGGTGCTGCAGCTCGGACGACTGGGGCTGATCTGGACGCCCTGGCGGTAAATCACAGCCACATTGTTCATAGACTGGCGGAGAAATTGGCGCGTCAGCTGTTGCTCCAACGTCTGGCCGAAGAAGTTTGCGATGCAGGTCTGCACTAGCTCCGGCAGCTTCTTGCAGATGCTGTGGATAAACACGCTGGGCTGCTTCACGCATGAGTAATGCAGGAGCAGTGTGTAGACATACACGTAGTCCGCGGTCACAAGTTGGCCACGGCCATCTATGTGGGCACTGAACTCTGGATAATGATCTCGGAGGAAGTTCTGCAGGGGGGAGCGGTGCTCCCCAGGCTGGGCCGGCAGCGCGTTCTCCTCCTCTACCGGCGCCACCTGGGCCTTTTGCACGTAGATCGAGAAGAAGGCATCGATGTCTGACTGCTCCAGTGTGATGAAGTTGTGTTCGGTGAAGCGACACTCGATGACCTACTGGATAAGGACCTTACGCCAGCTGCGCAGGTCCATGGTGCGGGTCGCGCAAGGTCACTAGACCCCCAAGACGAACAACGGCACTGTTCCCCGAAAACCGAAACGAAAACAATACCGATGGCACAACGTGACTTTAGCAAAATAAAACAAGGAAGAACGCTATAGTCGAGTACCTCGACTATCAGATACCCGTTACTCAGCTATATGGAGATATGCAAGCAGCAAAGCGAGATTAAAATGCGCCACCTACCGGCGGTATACAGATTTAAGCGTTATGGGCGTTAGAGTGGGCGTGGCAAATTTTTTTTTGGATCAATCGATAGGTATCGACGAGACCAATACATTTCAGTTAAAATTTTTTATCTAGCATGAAAATTGTGGGCGTCACAGGTTTTCGCGGTTTGTGGGCGTTAAAGTGGGCGTGGCAAACTTTTTTTTGGGTCAATCGATAGGTATTGATGAGAACAATACATTTCAGTTAAAATTTTTATTCTAGCATCAAAACTGTAGGAGCCACAGTTTTGGGCGGTTTGTGGGCGTTAGAGTGGGCGTGGCACTGTGCCGAAACAAACTTGCGCTGCGTAAGAAGCTCAGGAATCTGCACGCCAAATCTCAATAGCCTAGCTCCCATAGTTTCCGAGATCTCAGCGTTCATCCGGACGGACAGACAGACGGACAGACGGACATGGCTAGATCGACTCGGCTAGTGATCCTGATCAAGAATATATATACTTTGTGGGGTCGGAAACGCTTCCTTCTGCCTGTTACATACTTTCCGACGAATCTAGTATACCCTTTTACTCTACGAGTAACGGGTATAAAAAACACGACCGAACAAAAAGTGTAGAAAATATTCACTAAATGTTTGTTTGCCGGGCAGAGAGAGCAGCAAACAGGCCTGTCGTGTGTGGAAACTTGTGGTCCTACTGACTGCACAACTGGGGCGACTAGCACTGGTGAGTTTGACACTTCCGTTCGACGGGCACAAGGACTACTAGACGCGAAAAAAAACACGGGGCACGGGGAACAAATAACAATTACTTTCGGCGCGTCGTTTATTTTATATTCAAAAAACAGCAACAAACGGAAAACACAAGCGAGCGGCCACAGCAAGCAAACACAACAGACGCAAAACAACATTGAAAGTTGTAAAGAAGTCTCGTAGGCTGGGATATACTCAGTCCCGTCAGGGTCTCTTTACCGAAAATATTTGTAAAGATATGGGACAAAAAGGTCTAATACGAAAATCGGTTGGCTGGCGTGAGATGTAGAGTGCCAGCCACCGGGGTACGGAGTGAGAGAAACAGTTTATTCGGTGTCTGTAGCAGAGTGAAAAGCGTCAGCGGTAACGCGCATTTGGGCCTGGCTCATAGCATTCGCTACGAGAAGGCCGAGATAGAGGGGATCGATTATGGGGACAACTTTTCCCTAGGGCAGAATTTATGGCCTAAAATCTAGGCATTTGTCTGGAAATATTCATATTTATGCGTGGCCAGCTTGATTGGATTTTTTTCCCTACGAGTTGCATTAAAATCAGGCGAGAAATACATTTATTGGGGTATTTTTATTGATTCATTTGTAACTCGAGTTTCTACTTTATTTTGTTTTCCCAGTGTAGTCGGGCGCGAGTTGGCTCAATACAGCCGGCAGTGATAGAAGAAGAAGAATAAATTTTCCTTTTAAAAAAATATTTCCCGAAGTTCCTTTGGAAAGAGGGTGTGGCAGTGCGTAGTATTTTTAACATCTGAGAAATATTTTTATTTAATTAATGAGCAACAGGTTTCCTAAAGTTGGGTCCACCCCTTTCTCTCGGTGTAGTCAGCTCGGAAATCAAATCAGAAATCAAAGTAGTCAAAGGGAAAAAGAACAACATGGCAACAACATGTGTTCAGATATGTAAGAAAATATTCTTTGTTTAAATTCTTGGTTCATGTTTTTTTTTTTCTCAGTGCTCGCAATTAACGGGTTAGGTTAGGTCATGCTTTATAAATTCTAGCCTACTCTGGGCGAAACCGCATCGAGGCCTTCGAGAAATTTCTCATTGCACGGGACTCTCACGCTCTCACGCACACACACACGCGTGACTCCGGGTGCTCCGCCGCTGGTCCTGGGCAGGCACACTCTCCTCGAGGTCGTCTAGGTAAACTCCTTCCTGGGTCACTTGGCATCAGCCCGAAGGCAAAAGACTCCCGTTGTCCACATAAATATGCTCTGCTCGCACTTCTGATCCCGTGCGCCGCCTTTGCAAGAGTCCCCTGCTTCTCGCACTTCTGGTCCGGTGCGCCGCGTTTTCCAAAAGTCCAAAAGTGAACTGCTCGCACTTCTGGTCCGGTGCGCCGCGTTTTCCAAAAGAGAGACCTGTTTCTGATCCCGTGCACCGCCTTTGCAAAAATGACTCCTCGCACTTCTGATCCCGTGCACCGCCTTTTCCAAAAGAGAGCTCCTGTTTCTGATCCCGTGCACCGCCTTTGCAAAAATGACTCCTAGCACTTCTGATCCCGTGCACCGCCTTTTCCAAAAGAGAGCTAGTCAAGCTTTGCCGCCGCGTTTTGTTCAAGTTTTCGGCTGCTCTGGGTTTTTTCCACTTGTCGAAGTTTCGGTACTCCTTTTCTCTCGCTCTTCCCTTGGCGCGTGCCAATTTTCGGGGGTTGTTTTCCTCCTCGATCGCATGTCCTCTCTCGCTTGCTCCTGTGCGGCGCTGCACTTATCGTGGTGAATATTTCGTTTCTCTCCTGGTGTGTGTGTGTGTGTGTGTGTGTGGCTACTGCTGATGTGAGAACGGAGGGGGAAAAGGTAAACAGAACCTATCGCTTAGGCTGAGCTAAAATAATTATTGTGTATCAATATAACTACAAATCTTATGATTATTGGCTAAGCTTATATATTAAATGCACTGTACAATGTTTTTTTTTACAAAGTTATTCGCGAGGGTTTTGTTTGCTGTTGGCGCTGGCGATGTTGTAGCTGCTAGCTGGCGTTGTTGTTGGCGCTGGCGGCCGATGCTGTTGGCGCTGGCGGCCGATGCTGTTGGCGCTGGCGATGTTGGTTGCGCTATTTGTGAGGGGTCAAACGACTCCTCACATTCCCCTCCTACTTCGGGGGGCGTTGAGAAATGTGGGTGGCCGTGGCTTGCGTGTTGTCATGCGCCACAGGTGTGACGGGTTGTCCGACGCCATGTCTGTAGGGGAGAACAAAAGGGTATTAGTGCTTTGTTTTAACGATTACTAACTGGGTTTTTACTTTACTTTGTACGGGCCCTCGTACTTGGGTGCTAGCTTAGCGGCAAAGTTATCCGCTGCCCTGGACAAATGATGCTGTTTTACGAAGACCAGCGATCCTATGGTCGGTCTCCACGCACGTCGCCTGAGATCGTAATGCTTCCGCTGCTCCAACGAAGCTCTCTGAGTGTTCTCCTGTACTACCTTGAAAATGTCCCGTAGGAATTCCGCTTTCGCTTCGGGTGAACGTGGCGCTTGGCTTGGTCCTGGAGTCACTTCATCATACAAGGCTCCTGGGAGTCGTGGCTCTCTGCCTTGGACGATGAACGCTGGACTGAATCCGGTTGATTCTGAGATGCTGCTATTAATTGCCAGATTCAGTTCGGGCAGAAGTTCGTCCCACGTCGTCTGCTTGTCCTCGATATACTGGGCGACCATCGTTTTAATGGTGCGATTGGCCCTATCTGTCGGGTTCTGCTGCGGAGTATAAGGTGCTGTATGTTGGATCTCCATTCCCGCCTGCTTGCAGAAGGCTTTGAATGAACGACTCGTAAACTGTGTCCCATTATCGCAGACAAATGTTCGGGGAATACCAAAGTGATTCAAAATCCTCTCCCGAAAGGATTTTTCGAGATGCGCCGAAGTAGCTTTTCTCAAGGGGACCAACTCAACCCATTTCGAAAAGGCGTCGAAGAATACGAGCAGCATCGTATTCCCACTCTTGGATCGCGGAAGGGGCCAATAAAATCGGCGCAGACAGTATCGAACGGCTCGTTAATCTGTCTGTTGAACATTTTTCCCGCCGGTTTGGTTTGGCTGACTTTGAACCGTTGGCAAGTGTCACACTTGCGGACATACCTGGCAATATCGCGGAAAAGACCTGGCCAGTAATATCTCTGGGCGATGCGGGTGGTTGTCTTCCTGATTCCGAGATGTCCTGCCGTCGGCTGGTCATGGCATTCCGACAGTACTCGCTGTCGGTGTTCCTTGGCTACGCACAGTTTCCAGGGCACGGAGTCTTCGTCGTCAGGTCGAGATCCGATATGCCGATAGAGCTGTTGGTTCTCGTACGCGTAGTCCGGGTAATCTTCAGGCCTGTCCTGAACAAGTTTCAGCATCCGCTGGTACCATGTGCATCCCGGCTTATCCTCCTGGATCATCTGAAGTACTTCCAAAGGCTGTCGAGAAAGTGCATCTGCAACAATGTTCTGGCTCCCGCGTCGATAGGTGACGTCAAACTGGTACTGCTGCAGTTCAAACGCCCAGCGCGCTATGCGGCCGGTGGGATTATCAATCGAGTTGAGCCACTTCAAGGCGAGGTGGTCCGTTATCACCTCAAATCGATAACCTTCCAAGTAGCATCTGAGTTTCCTGATGGCCCATATGATAGCCAGACACTCCTTTTCTGTGGCGGAGTAGTTCTCCTCGGCGGCGATGAGGCGTCTGCTGGCGAATGCGTTCTCGTTGACTCGTTCTTCTCCCTGGATTTTCTGCGTTAAAACTGCTCCTAGGCCGATGTCGCTGGCGTCTGTTTGCAACACGAACATCTCGTTGAAGTCGGAGCAGGCGAGAACCGGCGCCTCCGTGAGTTTTCTTTTGAGTTCCTCGAACGCATCTTGCTGCTCCTGCTCCCATTGCCATTTCTTTCCTTTCTTGAGTAGCAAAGACATGGGCTGCACTACGCTGGCAAAGTTGGGTACAAATCTCCTGTACCATGACGCAATCCCTAGACATCTCCTCAACTCCTTGCATGTGGTGGGCGGACTCAGTCGCCGTACTGCCGAAATCTTGTCGGGATCCGTGTGAATTCCCTCCTCACTGATGACGTGTCCCAAGTACACCAGGCTGCGCTTAAAGAAACTGCATTTCTTCGCGTTGAGACGAAGGTTCGCCTTTCGTAGCCGTCGAAATACTTCTTGTAGATGCTGCACATGCTCCTCCAGAGTGCGGCCGATGATGATGATGTCATCCAAATACGCAAACGCGTTGGGCTCCATGTCCGGTCCTATGACGCTGTCGAGCGCCCGCTGGAATGTGGCTGGTGCTGAGTGGAGGCCAAACGGCATCACTTTCCAGTGGTACAAGCCCCTCCCGGGGACTGTAAATGCTGTGCACTCGCGGCTGGACTCGGCTACAGGGATTTGCCAATATCCGCTCTTCAAATCGAGCGTCGATATGTACTTGGCATGGCGCAGACGGTCCCAGATGTGTGTTATCCTTGGCAGCGGGTATGCATCTGGAATAGAATGGGCATTTAGTTGTCGAAAATCTACACATAGTCGCATCTCTCCAGATTTCTTGCCCACGAGTACAATAGGGGCGCTGTGGGGGCTCCGAGAAGGCTCTATACAGTCGTTGCGTAGCAGTTCGTCGATCTGCTCATCGATAATCCTCTGCATCGCGGGATTCTTAGGAAAATACCTATCATGGGCTTATCATCTCGCATCGTGATCGTATGCTCAGCGATATTTGACACTCCCGTCATTCCTTCGAATTTGGCCAATTCCTACTGTAGGAATTTGTTTACCCAGGGTTCTAATTCTTGCTCGGCGTTTGCGGTGATTGCGGCTAGTGCTCCTCCAGTGTCAGGCGTGTATCCTGGTCTGACTGGGGAAGGCGCTCGCCCTTCCTCTACTGGTTCCGCTGAAACAGTAGCATGATTCCGTCGAAATGGATTATTTCGCACGGCGTTGTCGTCTCGAGACCCTAAAATACTGCTGGTCGGGGTGGTTTGCACCTCGTTATCTGGATCGTTGTTTGCTGGAGTGAACGCATTTGTCAAGAGAGGAGGCATAGCTAAGTCGTTAGTGGGGCTGCTTATTAGGAGAGGGTACAGCTGCAGCGAAGCGCGGTCGCATTGGAGAGTGGCAGACATGCCCATGCCCAATAGTACGTCTTCCATGAACGAAGGGAAAACTACCAGAGACTTGGTTATCTCCTTGCGTGAGCCTTCCGCCAGGCTGACATGAGTGTGTACCGACCGTACGTTATGTGGCGTCCCTACACGTTGAACAACTCGTTCGCTCACGAAGCTTCTGCTAGCTCCGGTGTCTATGGTAGCGTTAAACTCCTGACCCTCGATTTGCACCTGCGCGATAATTCTGCTCGACTGAACCTGTAAGATTTCTCCTAATTCCGGGGAAGACTCCTCTCGTTTCCCGGCTGGGTACGACGGCAACACTCGAGAGTGCGTACTCCTCTGCGACCACAATCCCAACAAAAGAGGACTATGGGATTGCGACATGTAGCTAAACGGTAACCCTCCTGGGCACAATTCCTGCAAGCAAGACTGAAGTTCGGCACCATTGACCTGTTCCCCACTCGAGGAACTGATTGTAAAACTGTGGCTGGGGTGGGTGGTCGTCTGGCCGGTCGTGTGAAATTCTGTTGACCTATTGGTGATGCTCCTGCATACGCTGGAATCTCGTACTCGTTCCTTCTAGGCGCTGGTTGTGGTTCGGCCAACATTCTGGCATGGCTTCCTGTGCTCCGATCGCGGGTGACCTCGTAGTTTACCGCTAAAGTGGTAAGTTGCTCCAAAGTGGTGAAGTCGTGCCTCCTTGCGTACATCTGGTACTCCGGTTGGAGATTTTCATAGATCCGGTCCAACTCCTGCTCCGCATTATACCCCGCTCTGTGCATCATGAGTCTGATGTTGACTAGGTATTGTTTGAAAGCCTCTCCCCGTCGCTGATCTCTGGTGCGGATCTCATCCTCGAGTCGCTGAAAGTACCTGGGTGGCAGAAAGAAGTCAAGAAACGCCTTCTTGAAGTTCGTCCAAGATTTTCCTAGCAGCTGGCTTGTCCGAAACCAGTGCTCAGCTGTATCCGTCAAAAGACCAGGGATGGCCTGCGGCATCTTCTCCACGTCAACTTCGTGTGCGGTGGCTCGTTCCTCGAGGTGTTGGATGAAGGTTATGGGGTCCGTGGTCCCGTCAAAAGTGATTCCCCAATTCTTCAGCTTTTCCGCTAGCGTGGCGCGGACATCTCTGATTTCCTGGGAAAAATATCCCGCTTGACCGGATGGATCTCCGTGTCTCCGACTACATCGGCGGCACCTCGGCCTTCCAGTGCTGGCACCTGAAGCTGTGTTGGACCCGGTGGGTGTGGGTTCGGAGTCGGTGAACGCTGCTTCCTATCCGTTAGGGCGGCTGTAATTTCCGCTTCGCAATCCTGTAGCCGCTCGGCTATCTCCAGCACGTGGTCGTCCCGATTATTAAAAGCAGACAGCCGGCTCCTCATTTCCTCAACTGTTCCGGTTGCTTCCAAGAAAAACTCCTTCAGAATCGCCTCCAATTCCCGCTTCCGGAGATACGAAATCCAACGCGCCCCCATATTGCTGTGAAATAATAGTTAACTGGCAAACGACAGGAAAAGTTTCGATAGGACGAGAGAAATTCTTGGACGAGGGTCAAACGATGTTCGAACTGGTTAAAATCTTCATTGAAAATTTTATTTTATTTGTCACCAAGAATTCACTGAATTCCCACGTGCAACGATGGTGACCACAATCCGATGTCAAACGACGATTTAATTCCTAAATTTTCTCGACGGTGATTAAATTTTGTTCGACGACGATGTAGTTTTAAATTTTTCCACGACGATGTTTTTGAGAGCTGCCGATGCACTTGTTGACTCGGCGATGGTTATATGAGAAGCCCCCAACGATGTGATCCCGTTGCCTGTACTTGATCGACTCCTGCTCGTGTGAGAGGGACGACGATGAGAGTGAAAACGAAAAAAACAAAATGGCTGCGCTGTAGGGAGTATACGTTAGCTTTTCCCTACCTCGTTCTTTCGAAACTCTCGTGACCTGAGTTGGCTAGCCTAGAGGGCTCTCGCTCTCTTTCTCTTTCCGATTATCTGCCTGTATGTGTTTCGTCCTCACTTGATTTGCTGGCCACGTGAGCTTGGAACAAAGAATCTCTGATTTTAGGTTATGTACTTTGCTCTGCTTAGAAATACATGTATGTGTGTCTGCGTGCGTTAGAAATTTCTCGCTGTGTGTGGGTATACTTTTGTATAAGTTCTCCCGAATGCCATGTGCTCTGCTTAAATTCTAAGTTTTTTTTTCTGAGGTTATGTTCGATGCGTTGGTATATTTTTGAATATATATATATTTTCCTGTTTCCTGCCCTAGAAATTTTTGTGACCCTCGATATATGACCTCCTTACGTTCCGACTTAAAAATTTCGCTTCTAAGTGACTGAACCGAAAATTTTCAAACTTTGTACACAGATGGGTATTTAGGCCATATTTAGGTCGTCTAAAATTTTCGTAAACCCCATGTCCCTGTTCGGGCTCCATTCTGTAAAGAAGTCTCGTAGGCTGGTATATACTCAGTCCCGCCAGGGTCTCTTTTTCGAAAATATTTGTAAAGATATGGGACAAAAAGGTCTAAGACGAAAATCGGTTGGCTGGCGTGAGATGTAGAGTGCCAGCCACCGGGGTACGGAGTGAGAGAAACAGTTTATTCGGTGTCTGTAGCAGAGTGAAAAGCGTCAGCGGTAACGCGCATTTGGGCCTGGCTCATAGCATTCGCTACGAGAAGGCCGAGATAGAGGGGATCGATTATGGGGACAACTTTTCCCTAGGGCAGAATTTATGGCCTAAAATCTAGGCATTTGTCTGGAAATATTCATATTTATGCGTGGCCAGCTTGATTGGATTTTTTTCCCTACGTGTTGCATTAAAATCAGGCGAGAAATACATTTATTGGGGTATTTTTATTGATTCATTTGTAACTCGAGTTTCTACTTTATTTTGTTTTCCCAGTGTAGTCGGGCGCGAGTTGGCTCAATACAGCCGGCAGTGATAAAAGAAGAAGAATAAATTTTCCTTTTAAAAAAATATTTCCCGAAGTTCCTTTGGAAAGAGGGTGTGGCAGTGCGTAGTATTTTTAATATCTGAGAAATATTTTTATTTAATTAATGAGCAACGGGTTTCCTAAAGTTGGGTCCACCCCTTTCTCTCGGTGTAGTCAGCTCGGAAATCAAATCAGAAATCAAAGTAGTCAAAGGGAAAAAGAACAACATGGCAACAACATGTGTTCAGATATGTAAGAAAATATTCTTTATTTAAATTCTTGGTTCATGTTTTTTTTTCTCAGTGCTCGCAATTAACGGGTTAGGTTAGGTCATGGTTTATAAATTCTAGCCTACTCTGGGCGAAACCGCATCGAGGCCTTCGAGAAATTTCTCATTGCACGGGACTCTCGCTGGCCAAAACGCGGTTCACTCCACTCACTCACCCGTCTCGCTCTCACGCACACACACACGCGTGACTCCGGGTGCTCCGCCGCTGGTCCTGGGCCGGCACACTCTCCTCGAAGTCGTCTAGGTAAACGCCTTCCTGGGTCACTTGGCATCAGCCCGAAGGCAAAAGACTCCTGTTGTCCACATAAATTTGCTCTGATCGCACTTCTGATCCCGTGCGCCGCCTTTGCAAGAGTCCCCTGCTTCTCGCACTTCTGGTCCGGTGCGCCGCGTTTTCCAAAAGTCACCTGCTCGCACTTCTGGTCCGGAGCGCTGCGTTTTCCAAAAGTGAACTGCTCGCACTTCTGGTCCGGTGCGCCGCGTTTTCCAAAAGAGAGACCTGTTTCTGATCCCGTGCACCAACTTTGCAAAAATGACTCCTCGCACTTCTGATCCCGTGCACCTCCTTTTCCAAAAGAGAGCTCCTGTTTCTGATCACGTGCACCGCCTTTGCAAAAATGACTCCTCGCACTTCTGATCCCGTGCACCGCCTTTTCCAAAAGAGAGCTAGTTAAGCTTTGCCGCCGCGTTTTGTTCAAGTTTTCGGCTGCTCTGGGTTTTTTCCACTTGTCAAAGTTTCGGTACTCCTTTTCTCGCTCTTCCCTTGGCGCGTGCCAATTTTCGGGGGTTGTTTTCCTCCTCGATCGCATGTCCTCTCTCGCTTGCTCCTGTGCGGCGCTGCACTTATCGTGGTGAATATTTCGTTGCTCTCCTGGTGTGTGTGTGTGTGTGTGGCTACTGCTGATGTGAGAACGGAGGGGGAAAAGGTAAACAGAACCTATCGCTTAGGCTGAGCTAAAATAATTATTGTGTATCAATATAACTACAAATCTTATGATTATTGGCTAAGCTTATATATTAAATGCACTGTACAATGTTTTTTTTTACAAAGTTATTCGCGAGGGTTTTGTTTGCTGTTGGCGCTGGCGATGTTGTAGCTGCTAGCTGGCGTTGTTGTTGGCGCTGGCGGCCGATGCTGTTGGCGCTGGCGATGTTGTAGCTGCTAGCTGGCGATGTTGTTGGCGCTGGCGGCCGATGCTGTTGGCGCTGGCGATGTTGGTGGCGCTATTTGTGAGGGGTCAAACGACTCCTCACATTCCCCTCCTACTTCGGGGGGCGTTGAGAAATGTGGGTGGCCGTGGCTTGCGTGTTGTCATGCGCCACAGGTGTGACGGGTTGTCCGACGCCATGTCTGTAGGGGAGAACAAAAGGGTATTAGTGCTTTGTTTTAACGATTACTAACTGGGTTTTTACTTTACTTTGTACGGGCCCTCGTACTTGGGTGCTAGCTTAGCGGCAAAGTTATCCGCTGCCCTGGACAAATGATGCTGTTTTACGTAGACCAGCGATCCTATGGTCGGTCTCCACGCACGTCGCCTGAGATCGTAATGCTTCCGCTGCTCCAACGAAGCTCTCTGAGTGTTCTCCTGTACTACCTTGAAAATGTCCCGTAGCAATTCCGCTTTCGCTTCGGGTGAACGTGGCGCTTGGCTTGGTCCTGGAGTCACTTCATCATACAAGGCTCCTGGGAGTCGTGGCTCTCTGCCTTGGACTGAATCCGGTTGATTCTGAGATGCTTCTATTAATTGCCAGATTCAGTTCGGGCAGAAGTTCGTCCCACGTCGTCTGCTTGTCCTCGATATACTGGGCGACCATCGTTTTAATGGTGCGATTGGCCCTATCTGTCGGGTTCTGCTGCGGAGTATAAGGTGCTGTATGTTGGATCTCCATTCCCGCCTGCTTGCAGAAGGCTTTGAATGAACGACTCGTAAACTGTGTCCCATTATCGCAGACAAATGTTCGGGAAATACCAAAGTGATTCAAAATCCTCTCCCAAAAGGATTTTTCGAGATGCGCCGAAGTAGCTTTTCTCAAGGGGACCAACTCAACCCATTTCGCAAAGGCGTCGAAGAATACGAGCAGCATCGTATTCCCACTCTTGGATCGCGGAAGGGGCCAATAAAATCGGCGCAGACAGTATCGAACGGCTCGTTAATCTGTCTGGTGAACATTTTACCCGCCGGTTTGGTTTGGCTGACTTTGAACCGTTGGCAAGTGTCACACTTGCGGACATACCTGGCAATATCGCGGAAAAGACCTGGCCAGTAATATCTCTGGGCGATGCGGGTGGTTGTCTTCCTGGTTCCGAGATGTCCTGCCGTCGGCTGGTCATGGCATTCCGACAGTACTCGCTGTCGGTGTTCCTTGGCTACGCACAGTTTCCAGGGCACGGAGTCTTCGTCGTCAGGTCGGGATCCGATATGCCGATAGAGCTGTTGGTTCTCGTACGCGTAGTCCGGGTAATCTTCAGGCCTGTCCTGAACAAGTTTCAGCATCCGCTGGTACCATGTGCATCCCGGCTTATCCTCCTGGATCATCTGAAGTACTTCCAAAGGCTGTCGAGAAAGTGCATCTGCAACAATGTTCTGGCTCCCGCGTCGATAGGTGACGTCAAACTGGTACTGCTGCAGTTCAAACGCCCAGCGCGCTATGCGGCGCTATGCGGCGAGGTGGTCCGTTATCACCTCAAATCGATAACCTTCCAAGTAGCATCTGAGTTTCCTGATGGCCCATATGATAGCCAGACACTCCTTTTCTGTGGCGGAGTAGTTCTCCTCGGCGGCGATGAGGCGTCTGCTGGCGAATGCGTTCTCGTTGACTCGTTCTTCTCCCTGGATTTTCTGCGTTAAAACTGCTCCTAGGCCGATGTCGCTGGCGTCTGTTTGCAACACGAACTTCTCGTTGAAGTCGGAGCAGGCGAGAACCGGCGCCTCCGTGAGTTTTCTTTTGAGTTCCTCGAACGCATCTTGCTGCTCCTGCTACCATTGCCATTTCTTTCCTTTCTTGAGTAGCAAAGACATGGGCTGCACTACGCTGGCAAAGTTGGGTACAAATCTCCTCAACTCCTTGCATGTGGTGGGCGGACTCAGTCGCCGTACTGCCGAAATCTTGTCGGGATCCGTGTGAATTCCCTCCTCACTGATGACGTGTCCCAAGTACACCAGGCTGCGCTTAAAGAAACTGCATTTCTTCGCGTTGAGACGAAGGTTCGCCTTTCGTAGCCGTCGAAATACTTCTTGTAGATGCTGCACATGCTCCTCCAGAGTGCGGCCGATGATGATGATGTCATCCAAATACGCGAACGCGTTGGGCTCCATGTCCGGTCCTATGACGCTGTCGAGCGCCCGCTGGAATGTGGCTGGTGCTGAGTGGAGGCCAAACGGCATCATTTTCCAGTGGTACAAGCCCCTCCCGGGGACTGTAAATGCTGTGCACTCGCGGCTGGACTCGGCTACAGGGATTTGCCAATATCCGCTCTTCAAATCGAGCGTCGATATGTACTTGGCATGGCGCAGACGCTCCCAGATGTGTGTTATCCTTGGCAGCGGGTATGCATCTGGAATAGAATGGGCATTTAGTTGTCGAAAATCTACACATAGTCGCATCTCTCCAGATTTCTTGCCCACGAGTACAATAGGGGCGCTGTGGGGGCTCCGAGAAGGCTCTATACAGTCGTTGCGTAGCAGTTCGTCGATCTGCTCATCGATAATCCTCTGCATCGCGGGATTCTTAGGAAAATACCTCTGTTTGATGGGCTTATCATCTCGCATCGTGATCGTATGCTCAGCGATATTTGACACTCCCGTCAATCCTTCGAATTTGGCCAATTCCTCCTGTAGGAATTTGTTTACCCAGGGTTCTAATTCTTCTTGCTCGGCGTTTGCGGTGATTGCGGCTAGTGCTCCTCCAGTGTCAGGCGTGTATCCTGGTCTGACTGGGGAAGGCGCTCGCCCTTCCTCTACTGGTTCCGCTGAAACAGTAGCATGATTCCGTCGAAATAAATTATTTCGCACGTGTGTGTGTACCGACCGTACGTTATGTGGCGTCCCTACACGTTGAACAACTCGTTCGCTCACGAAGCTTCTGCTAGCTCCGGTGTCTATGGTAGCGTTAAACTCCTGACCCTCGATTTGCACCTGCGCGATATTTCTGCTCGACTGAACCTGTAAGATTTCTCCTAATTCCGGGGAAGACTCCTCTCGTTTCCCGGCTGGGTACGACGGCAACACTCGAGAGTGCGTACTCCTCTGCGACCACAATCCGAACAAAACAGGACTATGGGATTGCGACATGTAGCTAAACGGTGACCCTCCTGGGCACAATTCCTGCAAGCAAGACTGAAGTTCGGCACCATTGACCTGTTCCCCACTCGAGGAACTGATTGTAAAACTGTGGCTGGGGTGGGTGGTCGTCTGGCCGGTCGTGTGAAATTCTGTTGACCTATTGGTGATGCTCCTGCATACGCTGGGATCTCGTACTCGTTCATCCTCGAGTCGCTGAAAGTACCTGGGTGGCAGAAAGAAGTCAAGAAACGCCTTCTTAAAGTTCGTCCAAGATTTTCCTAGCAGCTGGCTTGTCCGAAACCAGTGCTCAGCTGTATCCGTCAAAAGACCAGGGATGGCCTGCGGCATCTTCTCCACGTCAACTTCGTGTGCGGTGGCTCGTTCCTCGAGGTGTTGGATGAAGGTTATGGGGTCCGTGGTCCCGTCAAAAGTGATTCCCCAATTCTTCAGCTTTTCCGCTAGCGTGGCTGCGGACATCTCTGATTTCCTGGGAAAAATTTCCCGCATGACCGGATGGATCTCCGTGTCTCCGACTACATCGGCGGCACCTCGGCCTTCCAGTGCTGGCACCTGAAGCTGTGTTGGACCCGGTGGGTGTGGGTTCGGAGTCGGTGAACGCTGCTTCCTATCCGTTAGGGCGGCTGTAATTTCCGCTTCGCAATCCTGTAGCCGCTCGGCTATCTCCAGCACGTGGTCGTCCCGATTATTAAAAGCAGACAGCCGGCTCCTCATTTCCTCAACTGTTCCGGTTGCTTCCAAGGAAAACTCCTTCAGAATCGCCTCCAATTCCCGCTTCCGGAGATACGAAATCCAACGCGCCCCCATATTGCTGTGAAATAATAGTTAACTGGCAAACGACAGGAAAAGTTTCGATAGGACGAGAGAAATTCTTGGACGAGGGTCAAACGATGTTCGAACTGGTTAAAATCTTCATTGAAAATTTTATTTTATTTGTCATCAAGAATTCACTAAATTCCCACGTGCAACGATGGTGACCACAATCCGATGTCAAACGACGATTTAATTCCTAAATTTTCTCGACGGTGATTAAATTTTGTTCGACGACGATGTAGTTTTAAATTTTTCCACGACGATGTTTTTGAGAGCTGCCGATGCACGTGTTGACTCGGCGATGGTTATATGAGAAGCCCCCAACGATGTGATCCCGTTGCCTGTACTTGATCGACTCCTGCTCGTGTGAGAGGGACGACGATGAGAGTGAAAACGAAAAAAACAAAATGGCTGCGCTGAGTTGGCTAGCCTAGAGGGCTCTCGCTCTCTCTCTCTTTCCGATTATCTGCCTGTATGTGTTTCGTCCTCACTTGATTTGCTGGCCACGTGAGCTTGGAACAAAGAATATCTGATTTTAGGTTATGTACTTTGCTCTGCTTAGAAATACATGTATGTGTGTCTGCGTGCGTTATAAATTTCTCGCTGTGTGTGGGTATACTTTTGTATAAGTTCTCCCGAATGCCATGTGCTCTGCTTAAATTCTAAGTTTTTTTTTCTGAGGTTATGTTCGATGCGTTGGTATATTTTTGAATATATATATATTTTCCTGTTTCCTGCCCTAGAAATTTTTGTGTCCCTCGATATATGACTCTCCTTACGTTCCGACTTAAAAATTTCGCTTCTAAGTGACTGAACCGAAAATTTTCAAACTCTGTACACAGATGGGTATTTAGGCCATATTTAGGTCGTCTAAAATTTTCGTAAACCCCATGTCCCTGTTCGGGCTCCATTCTGTAAAGAAGTCTCGTAGGCTGGGATATACTCAGTCCCGCCAGGGTCTCTTTTCCGAAAATATTTGTAAAGATATGGGACAAAAAGGTCTAAGACGAAAATCGGTTGGCTGGCGTGAGATGTAGAGTGCCAGCCACCGGGGTACGGAGTGAGAGAAACAGTTTATTCGGTGTCTGTAGCAGAGTGAAAAGCGTCAGCGGTAACGCGCATTTGGGCCTGGCTCATAGCATTCGCTACGAGAAGGACGAGAGAGAGGGGATCGATTATGGGGACAACTTTTCCCTAGGGCAGAATTTATGGCCTAAAATCTAGGCATTTGTCTGGAAATATTCATATTTATGCGTGGCCAGCTTGATTGTATTTTTTTTCCCTACGAGTTGCATTAAAATCAGGCGAGAAACACTTTTATTGGGGTATTTTTATTGATTCATTTGTAACTCGAGTTTCTACTTTATTTTGTTTTCCCAGTGTAGTCGGGCGCGAGTTGGCTCAATACAGCCGGCAGTGATAAAAGAAGAAGAATAAATTTTCCTTTTAAAAAAATATTTCCCGAAGTTCCTTTGGAAAGAGGGTGTGGCAGTGCGTAGTATTTTTAATATCTGAGAAATATTTTTATTTAATTAATGAGCAACGGGTTTCCTAAAGTTGGGTCCACCCCTTTCTCTCGGTGTAGTCAGCTCGGAAATCAAATCAGAAATCAAAGTAGTCAAAGGGAAAAAGAACAACATGGCAACAACATGTGTTCAGATATGTAAGAAAATATTCTTTATTTAAATTCTTGGTTCATGTTTTTTTTTCTCAGTGCTCGCAACTAACGGGTTAGGTTAGGTCATGGTTTATAAATTCTAGCCTACTCTGGGCGAAACCGCATCGAGGCCTTCGAGAAATTTCTCATTGCACGGGACTCTCGCTGGCCAAAACGCGGTTCACTCCACTCACTCACCCGTCTCGCTCTCACGCACACACACACGCGTGACTCCGGGTGCTCCGCCGCTGGTCCTGGGCCGGCACACTCTCCTCGAGGTCGTCTAGGTAAACGCCTTCCTGGGTCACTTGGCATCAGCCCGAAGGCAAAAGACTCCTGTTGTCCACATAAATTTGCTCTGATCGCACTTCTGATCCCGTGCGCCGCCTTTGCAAGAGTCCCCTGCTTCTCGCACTTCTGGTCCGGTGCGCCGCGTTTTCCAAAAGTCACCTGCTCGCACTTCTGGTCCGGTGCGCTGCGTTTTCCAAAAGTGAACTGCTCGCACTTCTGGTCCGGTGCGCCGCGTTTTCCAAAAGAGAGACCTGTTTCTGATCCCGTGCACCGACTTTGCAAAAATGACTCCTCGCACTTCTGATCCTGTGCACCTCCTTTTCCAAAAGAGAGCTCCTGTTTCTGATCACGTGCACCGCCTTTGCAAAAATTACTCCTCGCACTTCTGATCCCGTGCACCGCCTTTTCCAAAAGAGAGCTAGTTAAGCTTTGCCGCCGCGTTTTGTTCAAGTTTTCGGCTGCTCTGGGTTTTTTCCACTTGTCGAAGTTTCGGTACTCCTTTTATCTCGCTCTTCGCTTGGCGCGTGCCAATTTTCGGGGGTTGTTTTCCTCCTCGATCGCATGTCCTCTCTCGCTTGCTCCTGTGCGGCGCTGCACTTATCGTGGTGAATATTTCGTTGCTCTCCTGGTGTGTGTGTGTGGCTACTGCCGATGTGAGAACGGAGGGGGAAAAGGTAAACAGAACCTATCGCTTAGGCTGAGCTAAAATAATTATTGTGTATCAATATAACTACAAATCTTATGATTATTGGCTAAGCTTATATATTAAATGCACTGTACAATGTTTTTTTTTACAAAGTTATTCGCGAGGGTTTTGTTTGCTGTTGGCGCTGGCGATGTTGTAGCTGCTAGCTGGCGTTGTTGTTGGCGCTGGCGGCCGATGCTGTTGGCGCTGGCGATGTTGTAGCTGCTAGCTGGCGATGTTGTTGGCGCTGGCGGCCGATGCTGTTGGCGCTGGCGATGTTGGTGGCGCTATTTGTGAGGGGTCAAACGACTCCTCACAAAGTCCAAGGATACCCCCAAGGATGCCCCAAGGATACTACGGAAGGAGTCCAAGGATACCTCCAAGGATGACCAAAGGATACTACGAAAGGATCCCAAGGATACCCCCAAGGATTCCCAAAGGATACTACGAAAGGAGTCCAAGGATACGTCCAAAGATTCCCAAAAGGTACTACGAAAGGAGTCCAAGGATACCTCCAAGGATGACCAAAGGATACTACGAAAGGATCCCAAGGATACCTCAAAGGATGCCCAAAGGATACTACGAAAGGAGTCCAAGGATACGTCCAAGGATGCCCAAAGGATACTACGAAAGGAGTCCAAGGATACCTCCAAGGATGCCCAAAGGGTACTACGAAAGGATTCCGAGGATACCTCCAAGGATGCCCAAAGGATACTACGAAAAGAGTCCACGGATACCTGCAAGGATTCCCAAAGGAT
Organism: Drosophila suzukii; assembly: GCF_043229965.1. Lineage (NCBI taxonomy): Eukaryota > Metazoa > Arthropoda > Insecta > Diptera > Drosophilidae > Drosophila > Drosophila suzukii. The sequence continues at coordinate 2,118,583 of NC_092085.1, forward strand.
ACTACGAACAAATTCCAAGGATACCTCCAAGGATTCGAAAGGGATACTACAAATCGACTCCAAGGATACTACAGGGCATCTACAAAGGCGCAATGAAACACATAAAGGACATCAGGAGAACGTTAAGAACACAAAGGGAGCGAACCAGAGCGTCTAAGGTCTCGATTGGGACTGATCGGAGGAAGGAAAAACACGCATCAAAAGTCTGCCGAAGGAAGGGGGAAGACGGCACAGAGCAGAGAGCTGTACCGTAGATCTGGGTAGTAAGAAGGAGAGGCCGATGGAAATAGCGGAATTGAGCAAAGAGGAAGGCTCGGAACCGAGGTGTCATTAAAGGGAGCCCAGGCTCCAGCTGAACAATCAAAATCGACGAGCATCATGAGCACTCGCATAGCCAGGAGCGAAGCGCGCAAAATGATGGCTGCCCACCAGCCGTCCGGAGGATCTAGCCCGGGGCAAGGATGGTCGACAGCCCGGCCTACCCGAACCTCGCGGCGGATCTCCGGGCGGGGCGTCCCCGAGCCGGTCATCAGCTCCGATAGCGACGTCGAGTTGGTGGAGGACCCGCGGGTGGAGCAACGGCGATGGCGGTTCCCCAAAGCGGTCAACCGGGCAGACGGACGCATCCCGACTGGCGAGGCGGAGGTGGAGTGGGCTAGCGAAGAGCCGCCCCAGGACCAGCTGGCTCCCAGTAGCCATGCCGAGGCTGTGGTAGCGGCAACGTGGGAGTTTCGACGAAAGTGCCTGGCGCGAAGGCGGAGTGAGGAGCGGCGGTGAAAGGAGATGGAGGAGTCGCCGGAGTGGCAGGCCCAACTGCGGATGGCCGAGGAGGAGGAGCAGCAGCTGTGGGAAAACCCGGGGTACCCACCCACGCCGAGGTATGCGCCCGAGCCCTGCATCCCGCCGCAAGAAGTGGCAGACGACTGGGCGTCCTCACCTCCGCGGTGGCTGCCCTAAATACCGCCCACACCGCGGTACGAGGGGTCACCACAGTGGACGCCAGCACGACCGCCCACGCCGAGGTTCGAGCAGCCACCACCGCAGAAGCAGCAACCACAGCAGCAGCAGCTCGAGCGCGAGCAAGCACCATCGCAGCAGCAGCCACCACAGCAGCAGCCACCACCGCAGCAGCAGCCACCACAGCAGCAGCCACCACCACAGCAGCAGCCACCACCGCAGCAGCAACACATCCGGACGGACATACCGGCACCCGGACGTTCGTGGCCGAATGAGTTAGGTGGCGACAGCAGACGGTTGTCTGGACCTAGCCGGCGGGACCCGTAGAGGAGACGGCAGCGACGGAGGAGCCCCGAATCTGGGAAGAAAGTGGTCCCCGGGTGAGCCCGCTGGATCCCAGGACCCGTGGCAGACCGGAGTGGGCACCACCGACACCGAGCACCGGACCAACAACGCCAAGGACAGGGCCATCGACGCCAATGCCTACCGGGAGCGCGACAGTAACCGCGGAGCCTCTGGAGCGAAGACCCTGGCCTGAGCCCGTGGAAAACGGCCGTCCTCCGCTCAAGCGGCAGCACTGGGCGCCCGAAGTGTCCGAGGTGGTGACACGGCCGAAATTGTCGCGGACGGTGTCGGCGCCGGAGGGCCAGCGATGGCGAGAGATCGCGGAGCATGAGTGGTCCGAAGGGATCGCGGAGGCACCGGTGGTACAGGAGGCTCGCATCCTGGGCGGCAGGCGCAGCGTGCGCGTATGGAGAGAGGGGCGCGCGTTCCGCGTCCGGTTGGGGCTGGCGGGCACGAGAGTGTTCGAGGAGCGGCCGAAATAAAATTTGAATAAAATGAAAAAAAAAAAAAAAGGATCTCTCCACTCTGGGTCCAAAGTCCGTGCCTCCTGGTTGACCCACTTGTCCTTCACGTACCGCTTCCAATAGATGCTCCGCCCACTGGTGCCACTCCGCTGATTGCCGTGCTGCTTGTGGCACGCCTGTGTGCCGCTCCACTGCCGAGATGTGGCACTTCCTCTCCCGGTCCAAAGTTCACGGGAAAGTCCAAAGTCCGGTTGAGTTCCGTTATCCTGTTTTGCACACGGCACTCTTGCCTTGCCCGCGAAGTCTCCATTCTCTCTCGTTCAACATGCTTGGTCTCCAAACTCTCTCGCTCTCCGTCCTTGGTCTCCAATCTCTCTCGCTCTCCTTCATTGGTCTCCAAACTCTCTCGCTCTCCTTCATTGGTCTCCAAACTCTCTCGCTCTCCGTCCTTGGTCTCCAAACTCTCTCGATCTCCATCCTTGGTCTCCAAACTCTCTCGATCTCCATCCTTGGTCTCCAAACTCTCTCGCTCTCCATCCAAGTCTTCAAACTCTCCTCGCCGCGCCGTTACTCCGCGAATTCGCCGCGTAACTGGTAAGCGGCTGGCCATCTGCTGCTGCTTCTATTTGTGGGGAGTTATTCAACTCCTCACATTCCCCCCTTACTTCGGGAAACATTTAGAACTTGTTTCTACCCTCCGGCGTTTCCTTGCATGTCCTAGCCTTCGAGTCATTGTGATTCCCGCGGCGCTCCCTCGTTGCTCCCTCGATGCTCCCTCGACGCTCTTAACTCCCTTGAGCTTCTACAGCGCTGATCATCCTCCTCGTAGCAACTTTAAATCTCCCGCGCCGATGTTTCCCGTGTCTCCACTGGGACATCGATACTCATGGGCTATCGATCCCAGCTCGGTGCTCGTTGCTGCGTCTCACTCCTTTCCATGTTTCCTCCGCCTGGTCACACCATTCGTGCGTGATCGATATTTATTCGCATATCGATACCGACGGTGCGGCGTTGCCACCTGCTCGTTTGCGATATTTCCACCTTGGCCGATATTTCCATTGTCGTGTGCCCATCGATCGCACTATCGTCCAGTGCCAATCGATCGCCTATCGAGGCGCCCCCTTCCCTGGCTCGTGGTGATTTTGCAACTTTCATAGGTATGTAAGTTTCTTTTGCATTTCCTTCACTCCTTTTTATCTCATCCTTTCGTCCTCTCTCGCCCTTCACTCGTCCTCTGTTGGCAGCATCTGACTCCACATTGGCAGCTTTTGAGAGCGGGTGCGGAGAGGACTTCGCATTCGCTTCGCAACCAGGACAGCAGGTAAGTATTTATGATGTCCGTTTCTCTTTCCTGCATTAAGCCCCCTTAAAATTTCAGGTTGCTGGTGCGGCCCATGCATGCCCCGTTCTTTTTCTTGTTTTTAGTCAACTGTTGGTGTGGTGCGTGTTTCTGTTTTTTTTTTTTTTTGTGACCAGCTGGCTACGGTGTAGATCTGATTCTGCACCGTCCTCCCCTTTTCCTCGGGTAACAACTAGACGAGCTCGTCCGGCGCATTCCGTATAGAATCTCCGGATGCTGCGGTGTATGTCTGGACTGCGCGTCTTGTGTTGCTTGTCTCCTTCCGCGCATACTCTCTTCTACGTTACCCGTATCCTTGTGCCGTTTTGTAAGTGTCCCTTCCACCTGGCGTTATCGCGGATGACTCTGGCAACTGCCCGACGCTGAATCCTGTTGCCTTGCGGTCGGGATCACCTTCCATCCCTATCCACGTCCTTGACCTTTCGGCTTCGGCCTGACGCATAATCCTTTGGCCTCGCCGTCTGGATTAACGAGAAACCCTTATCCATCGCCTCGTACCCGTTGTTAGACATCTGACGTTTCTGCTGTCTGCTCGTTTAGTTGTTGCTTGAGCTCGCCAACGTGAACTGTCTTTTCTTTTTTCGACTGTGTGTGGCGAATTTTGCAGATCACTGGAGAGACGAAATCTACGACCTGGTAAGGGCCATCGTACCTCGGGGCTAGTTTTGCAGCGAATCCTTCGGCCGCTTTGGACAGGTGATGTTCCTTGGCCCACACTATGTCGCCCACCGCTGGTGACCATTGCCTCCTTCTCAGATTGTAGTGTATGGCTTGGTCCTGGGACGCCTTTTCCATATTTCGCCGCACGATCTCGAATACCTCTCTTAGTTTGTTGGAATTTTCCTCAGGGGTCTCCGTAGCTCGACCAGTGCCTAGGGTTTCCTTATCCTATAGGCTGCTGCGTCTACCCTTCCCTGGGTAAGAAACGCCGGTGGATTCCGATGTGCTCGTGTTCACAGCTAGCATAATCTCCGGCCACTTCTCGTCCCAGTTTCTCTGGTCCTGCCCTGCGAACTGCGCAATCATGGTCTTGACCGTTCTGTTCGCTCGCTCGGTCGGATTTTCTTGTGGTGTGTATGGTGCGGTGAACTGTTGTCTGATACCCATCTCAGCCAGAAAACTCTTGAAGATACGGCTTGTAAACTGCACTCCGTTGTCCGTTATGACCACCTTCGGGACCCCGTACCTTGCGACTATGCGCTCCCTAAACGCCTTCTTGAGCGACTCTGCTGTCGCACTGCGTAGGGACACCAGTTCCTTCCATTTCGAAAACCTGTCTATCATGACCAGCAGGATTTTGGTTCCCGTGCTTAGATCTTGGTAGGGGTCCAACGAAGTCTGCACATACCGTTCCCATGGTTCCTCCGGCACTTGGCTCAACTTCTTCCCGGCCGCCTGCATCTGATTGGGCTTAAACCGCATGCCAATCTCGCATTTTCGTGCATGCCTGGCCAGTAGTATCGGGCTGCCAACCGTGCAATTGTCCTTCGGCTTCCTACGTGTCCCGCAGACGGTGCGTCGTGGTTCTCGTAGCGACTTTGGGACGCACATCTTCCATGACGCGACGTCTTCACTGCCTGCTCGGTGAGGTATGTTTCTGTATAGTGTCTCACCATCAATAACATAGTCCGGGTACTTCTGCGGCTGGGTCTTTATCTTTTCGCCCATGTCCTGGATCCAGCTGCATCCTCCTGAAGCTGTAGTTGCCGATGCCTCTTTTAAAACTCACGTTTAGCTGACCCTTTCTGTACGCTATCTCAAAGTCGTACTGTTGTAGCTCCAGGGCCCATCTGGCGATCCTTCCTGAAGGGCTTTCTATGCTGTTGAGCCACCAGGGCCATGTGGTCGATTACTACCTTAAAGTGGTAACCTTCCAGATATGGCCTGAGCTTCCGGATCGCCCAGACGATCGCCAAACACTCCTTCTCCGTTCTCGAGTAGTTCTTTTCCGCGCCGTTCAGTGTTCGGCTTGAGTAGGAGATTACTCTTTCGCCCTTTTCGGTGTCCTGGGTCAGTATCGCTCCGATGCCGTAGTCGCTGGCGTCTGTTTGCAGGATGAAAGTTCTGAAGTCCGGGCAAGCTCCGGGCTTAACCTCCTCAAACGCCATCTGGTGCTCTGGTGTCCACTCCCACTTACTGCCTTTGCGCAGCAGGTCGTTCAGGGGTTTGACGATTCTGGAAAAATCTGGTACACATCGGCGGTACCACGACGCTACTCCTAGGTATTGCCGAAGTTCTTTGACGGTCTTCTCTCAGGTTTCTTTTGTGTTCTTCCAGCGTGCGACCGATCACTATTATGTCATCCTGGTAAGCGAATGCGTGAGGTGACATCTCGGGGCCAATTACTTGGTCCAAAACTCGCTGAAACGTTGCCGACGCCGAGTGAAGTCCGAACCTCGTAGTGTTTCCGGTAGTGGTTGTCTTGATAATGCGTCGGCCACCACGTTTAGCTGACCCTTTCTGTACGGTATAGAAGGTTTGCTTAATCTCGAGCCCAGGCGGCAGGTTGAACACTAGATTTTCGCCACCACCGCTGACATCTACTGTCGATGCCTCGTTGGCAAAGTCCAGCTGGCGCTGCTCCTGCTTCACCTGCAGCTGCAGCACGTTCTTTATATCCTCCTGCCCCGCTCCATCGTCCTCCAGCTTTGTCCAACAAAGGTTCTGATGGTGCTGTTGTTGCTGCTGTAGGGTGCTTTGTATCACAGATGAATAGGCCACAGTAAGGGGCGCCTGCCTCCGACCGCCTTTGTACCGGGGACGCCGTCTTGTGGACGATCACCTGGGCCTGCGGTGTGCTGACCACGTCCACGGCATGTAAATTCGTGATGGGCGATCCATCTGCGGAGCTCAACGCCGGGCTCGCATATTGCGCCGGATAGGATCCCGCCGGAACTGGCACTGCCAGCGGCACCGGACTGCCATCCTGCTGCTCAACTATTGTCGCTCGGAACGGCTGGCCATCCTTGCGCGTCACCTTGACCTTCCGGCCATCGATCATGTAAACGGTGTCCGGCTCTGTTTCCGCCTCGGCGATCTCCTGTTGCAGTTGCTGCTGGAGCTGCTGCTGTTGTTGCTGCGCTGCCTGCTGTTGTTGTTGCAGTTGGATCAGTTCAATCGAGTCGTTGTAGGCTTTTAATTGCTTTTCCTGCTTAATCAGCACTTTGTCGGCCACCAGGTTGAGCTGTTGCTGCTGCGCCTGCTGCTGTTGCTGTTGGGCCTGTTGTTCCTCCAGAGCTGCCGGCGCTGGCGGGCACGATGCGGTTGTAGGCGTAGGACCAGGGACTGGAGTTGGGATCCATGGTTGGCTTGGACTCTTCTACTGCTGTTGGCTGGTAATTTTTAGACGTTATAGAATCGGAACTGTCGGTCTGCTCGGGCCCAGCATTATCTTCACATCGGACTGCACAACGCTCCAAATAGCACGAGCGGTTTTTATGTTGTTCTCATTTGCTTCGCTGCAGGTGAGTATTTTGGTGTCGTTTGGCTGCTTCCTGTATTAACCCAGTATGAATTTCAGGATGCTGGAGCTGCCATGTATGCCCCTTACTTCTGGCCCCTGTTTCAGCCGCGTTTCCCGTTTATGCCGGTTTTCAAACTCCGTTTTGTTCATTTTATTCAAATTTTATTTCGGCCGCTCCTCGAACACTCTCGTGCCCGCCAGCCCCAACCTCTCTCCAGACGCGCACGCTGCTCCTGCCGCCCATGATGCGAGCCTCCTGTACCACCGGTGCCTCCGCGATCCCTTCGGGCCACTCCGGCTCCGCGATCTCTCGCCATCGCTGGCCCTCCGGCGCCGACACCGTCCGCGACAACTTCGGCCGGGCCACCACCTCGGGGACGCCCCGCCCGGAGATCCGCCGCGAGGTTCGGGTAGGCCGGGCTGCCGACCATCCTTGCCCCGGGCTAGATCCTCCGGACGGCTGGTGGGCAGCCATCATCCTGCGCGCTTCGCTCCTCGTCACACGTGTGTTCATTATGCTCGTTGATTTTGATTGTGCAGCTGGAGCCTGGGCTCCCTTTAACGACACCTCGGTTCCGAGCCTTCCTCTTTGCTCAATCCCGCTATTTCCATAGGCCTCTCCTTCTTACTACCCAGATCTACGGTACAGCTCTCTGCTCTGTGCCGTCTTCCCCCTTCCTTCGGCAGACTTTTGATGCGTGTTTTTTCTTTTCCTCCGATCAGTCCCAATCGAGACCTTAGACGCTCTGGTTCGCTCCCTTTGTGTTCTTCCTTGGAATTTGTTCGTAGTATCCTTTGGGAATCCTTGCAGGTATCCTTGGACTCCTTCCGTAGTACCCTTTGGGAATCCTTGGACGTATCCTTTGACTCCTTTTGTAGTATCCTTTGGGCATCCTTGGGGGTATCCTTGGACTCCTTTCGTAGTACCCTTGGGCATCCTTGGAGGTATCCTTGGGATCCTTTCGTAGTGTCCTTTGGTCATCCTTGGAGGTATCCTTGGACTCCCTTCGTAGTATCCTTTGGCCATCCTTGGAGGTATCCTTGGGATCCTTTTGTAGTATCCTTTGGTCATCCTTGGAGGTATCCTTGGACTCCTTTCGTAGTATCCTTCGGGCATCCTTGGAGGTATCCTTGGACTCCTTTCGTAGTATCCTTTGGGCATCCTTGTAGGTATCCTTGGGATCCTTTCGTAGTATCCTTTGGGCATCCTTGGGGGTATCCTTGGACTTTCAATATTGTTTTGCGTCTGTTGTGGTTGCTTGCTGTGGCCGCTCTCTTGTGTTTTCCGTTTGTTGCTGTTTCACCTCGCTTACGTGGATGGTCCGCTCTTTCTTTGTGTTTATGTGTCGCATTTTGCAGATTACTGGTGACGCAAAACCTATGACTTGGTAAGGTCCCTCGTATCTAGAGTCCAATTTTGCTGCGAACCCCTCGGCCACTTTTGATAAGTGGTGTTCCTTGGCCCACACGACGTCACCCACCTCTGGCGTCCATTGCCTCCTCCTTAGGTTATAATTCCTAGCCTGGTCCTGGGATGCTTTCTCCAGGCTCCGCCTTACAATCTCGAAGATTTCCCTGAGATTGTTTGCTTTCTCTTCCGGGGTCTCTGTCGGTCGTCCGTTCCCTACGGTTTCTCTGTCGTATAGGGCGCTCGGTAGTCTTGGTTCCCTGCCTTGGGTAATGAACGACGGTGTGTAACCTGTGGATTCTGAAACGCTCGTGTTTACTGCCAGCATGATTTCTGGCCATTTTTCGTCCCAGTCTCTTTGGTTCTGTCCTGCGAACTGCGCTATCATTGTTTTCACCGTCCTATTGGCTGTCTCAGTCGGGTTCTCCTGTGGGGTGTATGGAGCTGTGAACTGTTGCTTGGCTTCCATTTCGACCAGGAAACTCTTGAAAGTTTTGCTGGTAAACTGGACTCCGTTGTCCGTTATGACTATTTTGGGGACCCCATACCTCGCGATTATACGTTCTTTAAAAGCTTTCTTTAGGGACTCGGCCGTCGCGCTTCGCAGCGTCACCAACTCAGTCCACTTGGAGAACCGGTCTATCAATACCAGCAGCATTTGGTTACCGTGCTTCGAACGCGGCAGGGGTCCGCAAAGTCCGCACATACCGTAGCCCATGGTTCCTCTGGCACCTGCGTAAGCGTTTTCCCTGCCATTTGCATCTGATTCGGCTTGAATCTCATGCATGTCTCTCATCCTCGCACGTGGGCTCGGGCGTCCCTGTGCATTCCTGGCCAGTAGTACCGGGCTGCCAGACGTGCTATTGTCTTTCGGCTTCCTACATGGCCAGCCATCGGTGAGTCGTGGTTCTCCTTCAGCACCGTTTCCCGTAGAGCTTTCGGGACGCACATCTTCCATGTTGCAACATCTTCGCTGCCCGCTCTATGAGGTATATTCCTGTACAGGGTGTTACCCTCCATCACGTAGTCCGGATACTTTTGCGGCTGTGTCCTTTTCTTTTCGCGCATTTCCAGAATCCAGCTGCATGCTGCAGAAGCTTCCGCCGCCGACGTCTCCTTGATCCCTCGAAACGTTTCCCGCAGTGGCTGCCTTGACAAAGCGTCTGCCACCACGTTGAGTTGCCCTTTCCTGTACGCTATTTCGAAGTCGTACTGCTGCAACTCCAGGGCCCATCTGGCGATCCTCCCTGAAGGGCTCTCTATGCTGTTGAGCCACTTCAGCGCCATGTGGTCGGTTACTACTTTAAAGTGGTAACCTTCCAGATACGGTTTGAGCTTTCGGATTGCCCAGACGATTGCCAAGCCTTCGAGGAGCGAGATTGCTACGTCGAGACGTTCGGGATTGGGATACCAGGAATCTCCGAATTGAGACGCAGGTAGCTGAGATCCAGAGGGCTTCACGCGGCTAGGTCAAGGCGGTCGATTAACCCTGTCCACAAAGTCCTGGCGTTACGCCTGGAAAGAGTATACCAAGCCAGAAGGGAGAGCGGTCGATCGGTACGGTCTCGAGTGGAATTATCCAGGAGAGCCCTACGGATTCGACTTTCGAGGTCCCGGAGCGGCGTGCCTGAACCCCGAGTATAACAAGCCAGAAGGGAGAGCGGTCGATCGGTACGGTCTCGAGTGGAATTATCCAGGAGAGCCCTACGGATTCGACTTTCGAGGTCCCGGAGCGGCGTGCCCGAATCCCGAGTACCAAAAGCCACGCGGAAACGTCCCGGACAAAAGGCAAAAGGGTGAGGCTAGGGTGGAACGTTCGTTTACACTAGGCGTGGAAGCGAAGTAAGGCGCGAGGCAGCTTCCTGGCGTTCCGCCTTGACTGTCCGCGCGGGCTGAGCAGAAACCCCAGTGGGACCATCCGGGACAGAGCAAGGGTCAGGCGGCGGTGTGTCGAAAGGAGCGATCCTGGAGAGCGCAGCTTCTGTTCACCCTAGTCTGAGAATGGTGACGCTTCCCTAAGCCCGTACGGCCGATACCCCTCGCGAGTCCGAGTCGGTACCAGCAGTCACCAAGTCACGCGTGAGAAGCGATCAGCGAGCGAGCGTCTTCAGGGAGCTGCGAGGCTCTTCAGGGAGCGGCGAGGATCTTCAGGGAGCTGCGAGTATCTTCGGGGAGCTACAGGACAGGAGCACCGAGTCATCAAGGCGAGAGGTCGTCGAGTCAATCAGGACCGTCGGAAGCACCGAAGGTCACAAGCAACGAGTCCAGGCCAACCAAGCGACTAAGACACTTGTAATAATATACCCGCAATAAACCCAATACGAACCCGTGAATTCTGTGCTTCCTCAATGAGCTACTGGGCGGTCACGTTAATATAAATTTGGTGGGACCAACACACAATATACTGAGCTAGCCGCACGAATCTCGTAGCGAGCAGACCATAAAAATCAGTTCGTTACATCTGGCGCCCAACGTGATTGTCCCAACAGTGAGAACAGCACAATAAAAATGAGAAAGAAGTGGATTTACCGCCTCAAGAAGGAAGACTTCGCCCATGTCGCACAGAGGCTCAACGTCGCCCTGGAGGGCAGGCTAGACGACATGAGGAATGCGCTATCGGAATGCTACTCCGAAACAGAGAACGATCCACAACTCGTCGACATCTGGGACGAGCTGGAGGCGACATACTACGACAGAGCCGGCCCAAGCATTACGTTAACAGCCGCCGAAGGGGACAACCTGGTGGCAAGCCTGAGCATTGACAACATGCAAAAAGAGGCCCACAGGAGAGAATCAAGCCAAGAAAAGAAAGCAGCAGCGCTGACCCCGAGGCCAAGCCAGGCGGACTATGCAAAGGTCGCTAAGAAGGTCCGCGAATGGTCGTTCAGGTTCGACGGGGCGGAAAAACCATTCGAGTTCCTGGAGCAGGTAGAATGGTCCGCCAACACGTACGGTTTGGAGCTTGATATGATCCCTCGAGCGATGCCGGAGTTGCTAAAAATAAGGGCTTTGAAATGGTTCATCGCCTACAATAAGCAGTGGAGAACTTGGGTAGAATTCATTGAAAGTTTCCACACATACTTCCTGCCAAGAGATTTCTTCACCAGGCTGGCGGTCCAGGTCCGGCAAAGGAAGCAAGGCTTGAGCGAGTCGTTCAAGGACTACATGATCGACATGCAGACGATGGTGAGGCCACTTAGCTATTCTACGAAAGAGACGTTAAGGGTCATTAAAGAGAACTGCACCCCAAGCCTACGGATGTTCTTAAGAGCATACAAAGTGTCGGACCTGGACACTCGAATGATCCTAGCCGACGAGTACGAAGAACTTGAAAAGGAACGGGAAGTCTTCGCACAGGAGAACAAGTTCTCAAAGACAAAGTCGGCGTTACCAACACAGGTGACATGCAGGAGATGCGAGGTGGTAGATAACCAGGACACACGAGGAAACGACCAATGGTCACCACCACACCAAGCCAGACGACAGCAGGCAACAGACGCACCACGCGGAGGCCATTGTGCACCACCCCCACAGCAACAGAGGCAGCCAAACAATACCTTGTGCAGGCCGCCAAGCAACACACAGACGCCACAAGATGCCACCCATATCACAGACCCGCAGGAGGCCTGTCGGAAATGCGGTGGGAACGGACACTGGGCTAGAGGATGTCGAAACCAGCGGCTGCTGTTTTGCTGGATAGGAGCGTCGATTGCTGCCAACGATCGGGAAATGGCCAGCGATCTCCGCCGCAGAGAGGCGAGCGGGGATCGCACAATGCCACTCCAAACTAACGGGCAAGCTAATCGAGGAGGAGCAGCAGTTGTCCGCAGCTGTGATGACTGGTGGGAACAGCTACAAAGCCACAATCGACACCGGAGCAACGGCAAGCTTCGTCAGCGAAGAATTGGCGGACAATATTGCTGCTCTAGGAAGGATTACAAGGACGAGACGGCAAGTTAGGTTGGCAGATGGAAGGTGCGGCGGAATTGATGCGCAGCTCGAGGTGGAGGTCAAATTCGGGACCACAAACAAGTGACCATGAGCCTGTTGGTTTTACCCGGAGTAGTGGATCCATTAGTGCCCGAGGATCCAAGGATGTTGGGATGGAACTTCCTGGAACAAGTCGGAAGCGAGATAAGGTGTGCTGGACACGAGATTATAATACCAACCAGGAACCGACACAATGGATGGCTCGAGGAGAAGCTATCAGTACCAGTCGTTCAACAAGTAGACGAGTTGGACGATACTACAGCATTCCTTGAAACAGAGCTGGCAGACTTCAGCACAATGTCGGGAACATCGAATCTGGCAGAACACCAGATCAAAATGAACGACGACAAGCCAATCATGCAGAGATACTACCCAAAGAACCCAAAAACTCAAGGGGAAATCAACGCAAAGGTGGACGAGCTTCTCCAAATGGGGTTCATAGAGCATTCAAAAAGCCCTTACAGCTCCCCCATCGTGATGGTGAAAAAGAAGACAGGCAAGTGGAGACTGTGTGTCGACTTCAGGCAGATCAACGCGAAGTCAGTTAAGGATGCCTACCCAATGCCTCGCATAAACTACATCCTGGACCAACTAAGGGAAGCGCGGTACATCAGCAGTTTGGACCTGAAGGATGGATACTGGCAAATCCCACTGGAAGAGAGTAGCAGGCAGTATACGGCGTTCACGGTACCAGGCAAAGGTCTGTCTCAGTGGAGGGTAATGCCGTTCGGACTTCACTCGGCGTCGGCAACGTTTCAGCGAGTTTTGGACCAAGTAATTGGCCCCGAGATGTCACCTCACGCATTCGCTTACCAGGATGACATAATAGAGATCGGTCGCACTCTGGAAGAACACAAAAGAAACCTGAGAGAAGTGTTCCGGCGTCTAAAAGAGGCAAACCTGAGGCTGAATCCAAAAAAATGCCAATTCTTTAAAAAGGAACTACTGTACCTGGGACATCGAGTGACAAGCGAGGGAATAGGATCAGATCCAGAAAAAGTAGCCGCCATAGCCGAACTGGAACCGCCATCGACCGTCAAAGAACTTCGGCAATACCTAGGAGTAGCGTCGTGGTACCGCCGATTTGTACCAGATTTTTCCAGAATCGTCAAACCCCTGAACGACCTGCTGCGCAAAGGCAGTAAGTGGGAGTGGACACCAGAGCACCAGATGGCGTTTGAGGAGGTTAAGCCCGGAGCTTGCCCGGACTTCAGAACTTTCATCCTGCAAACAGACGCCAGCGACTACGGCATCGGAGCGATACTGACCCAGGACACCGAAAAGGGCGAAAGAGTAATCTCCTACTCAAGCCGAACACTGAACGGCGCGGAAAAGAACTACTCGACAACGGAGAAGGAGTGTTTGGCGATCGTCTGGGCGATCCGGAAGCTCAGGCCATATCTGGAAGGTTACCACTTTAAGGTAGTAATCGACCAAATGGCCCTGGTGGCTCAACAGCATAGAAAGCCCTTCAGGAAGGATCGCCAGATGGGCCCTGGAGCTACAACAGTACGACTTTGAGATAGCGTACAGAAAGGGTCAGCTAAACGTGGTGGCCGACCCATTATCAAGACAACCACTACCGGAAACACTATGAGTTTTAAAAGAGGCATCGGCAACTACAGCTTTAGGAGGATGCAGCTGGATCCAGGACATGGGCGAAAAGATAAAGACCCAGCCGCAGAAGTACCCGGACTATGTTATTGATGGTGAGACACTATACAGAAACATACCCCACCGAGCAGGCAGTGAAGACGTCGCGTCATGGAAGATGTGCGTCCCAAATTCGCTACGAGAAGCAGTGTTGAGGGAGAACCACGACGCACCGTCTGCGGGACACGTAGGAAGCCGAAGGACAATTGCACGGCTGGCAGCCCGATACTACTGGCCAGGCATGCACGAAAATGCGAGATTTGCTTGCGGTTTAAGCCCAATCAGATGCAGGCGGCCGGGAAGAAATTGAGCCAAGTGCCGGAGGAACCATGGGAACGGTATGTGCAGACTTCGTTGGACCCCTACCAAGATCTAAGCACGGGAACCAAAATCCTGCTGGTCATGATAGACAGGTTTTCGAAATATACGGAACTGGTGCCCCTACGCAGTGCGACAGCAGAGTCGCTCAAGAAGGCGTTTAGGGAGCGCATAGTCGCAAGGTACGGGGTCCCGAAGGTGGTCATAACGGACAACGGAGTGCAGCTTACAAGCCGTATCTTCAAGAGTTTTCTGGCTGAGATGGGTATCAGACAACAGTTCACCGCACCATACACACCACAAGAAAATCCGACCGAGCGAGCGAACAGAAAGGTCAAGACCATGATTGCGCAGTTCGCAGGGCAGGACCAGAGAAACTGGGACGAGAAGTGGCCGGAGATTATGCTAGCTGTGAACACGAGCACATCGGAATCCACCGGCGTTTCTTACCCAGGGAAGGGTAGACGCAGCAGCCTATAGGATAAGGAAACCCTAGGCACTGGACGAGCTACGGAGACCCCTGAGGAAAATTCCAACAAACTAAGAGAGGTATTCGAGATCGTGCGGCGAAATATGGAAAAGGCGTCCCAGGACCAAGCCATACACTACAATCTGAGAAGGAGGCAATGGTCACCAGCGGTGGGCGACATAGTGTGGGCCAAGGAACATCACCTGTCCAAAGCGGCCGAAGGATTCGCTGCAAAACTAGCCCCGAGGTACGATGGCCCTTACCAGGTCGTAGATTTCGTCTCTCCAGTGATCTGCAAAATTCGCCACACACAGTCGAAAAAAGAAAAGTCAGTTCACGTTGGCGAGCTCAAGCAACAACCAAACGAGCAGACAGCAGAAACGTCAGATGTCTAACAACGGGTACGAGGCGACAGGATTAGGCGTCAGGCCGAAGCGAGAGTCATCCATACGCCACACGGAAAGGACAATCAGGATAGCACAAGGACATGGATAAGGGTTTCTCGTTAATCCAGACTGCGAGGCCAAAGGATTATGCGTCAGGCCGAAGCGAGAGTCATCCACACGCCACGCAGAAAGGTCAAGGACGTGGATAGGGATGGAAGGTGATCCCGACCGCAAGGCAACAGGATTCAGCGTCGGGCAGTTGCCAGAGTCATCCGCGATAACGCCAGGTGGAAGGGACACTTACAAAACGGCACAAGGATACGGGTAACGTAGAAGAGAGTATGCGCGGAAGGAGACAAGCAACACAAGACGCGCAGTCCAGACATACACCGCAGCATCCGGAGATTCTATACGGAATGCGCCGGACGAGCTCGTCTAGTTGTTACCCGAGGAAAAGGGGAGGACGGTGCAGAATCAGATCTACACCGTAGCCAGCTGGTCACAAAAAAAAAAAAAAACAGAAACACGCACCACACCAACAGTTGACTAAAAACAAGAAAAAGAACGGGGCATGCATGGGCCGCACCAGCAACCTGAAATTTAAAGGGGGCTTAATGCAGGAAAGAGAAACGGACATCATAAATACTTACCTGCTGTCCTGGTTGCGAAGCGAATGCGAAGTCCTCTCCGCACCCGCTCTCAAAAGCTGCCAACAGAAGACGAGTGAAGGGCGAGAGAGGACGAAAGGATGAGATAAAAAGGAGTGAAGGAAATGCAAAAGAAACTTACATACCTATGAAAGTTGCAAAGTCACCACGAGCCAGGGAAGGGGGCGCCTCGATAGGCGATCGATTGGCACTGGACGATAGTGCGATCGATGGGCACACGACAATGGAAATATCGGCCAAGGTGGAAATATCGCAAACGTGCAGGTGGCAACGCCGCACCGTCGGTATCGATATGCGAATAAATATCGATCACGCACGAATGGTGTGACCAGGCGGAGGAAACATGGAAAGGAGTGAGACGCAGCAACGAGCACCGAGCTGGGATCGATAGCCCATGAGTATCGATGTCCCAGTGGAGACACGGGAAACATCGGCGCGGGAGATTTAAAGTTGCTACGAGGAGGATGATCAGCGCTGTAGAAGCTCAAGGGAGTTAAGAGCGTCGAGGGAGCATCGAGGGAGCGCCGCGGGAATCACAATGACTCGAAGGCTAGGACAAATGTTTCCCGAAGTAAGGGGGGAATGTGAGGAGTTGAATAACTCCCCACAAATAGATGCAGCAGCAGATGGCCGGCCGCTTACCAGTTACGCGGCGAATTCGCGTAGTAACGGCGCGGCGAGGAGAGTTTGGAGACTTGGATGGAGAGCGAGAGAGTTTGGAGACCAAGGATGGAGATCGAGAGAGTTTGGAGACCAAGGATGGAGATCGAGAGAGTTTGGAGACCAAGGACGGAGAGCGAGAGAGTTTGGAGACCAAGCATGTTGAACGAGAGAGAATGGAGACTTCGCGGGCAAGGCAAGAGTGCCGTGTGCAAAACAGGATAACGGAACTCCACCGGACTTTGGACTCTCCCGTGAACTTTGGACCGGGAGAGGAAGTGCCACATCTCGGCAGTGGAGCGGCACTTTGGCGTGCCACAAGCAGCACGGCAATCAGCGGAGTGGCAGCAGTGGGCGGAGCATCTATTGGAAGCGGTACGTGAAGGACAAGTGGGTCAACCAGGAGGCACGGACTTTGGACCCAGAGTGGAGAGATCCTTTTTTTTTTTTTTCATTTTATTCAAATTTTATTTCGGCCGCTCCTCGAACACTCTCGTGCCCGCCAGCCCCAACCGGACGCGGAACGCGCGCCCCTCTCTCCATACGCGCACGCTGCGCCTGCCGCCCAGGATGCGAGCCTCCTGTACCACCGGTGCCTCCGCGATCCCTTCGGACCACTCATGCTCCGCGATCTCTCGCCATCGCTGGCCCTCCGGCGCCGACACCGTCCGCGACAATTTCGGCCGTGTCACCACCTCGGACACTTCGGGCGCCCAGTGCTGCCGCTTGAGCGGAGGACGGCCGTTTTCCACGGGATCAGGCCAGGGTCCTCGCTCCAGAGGCTCCGCGGTTACTGTCGCGCTCCCGGTAGGCATTGGCGTCGATGGCCCTGTCCTTGGCGTTGTTGGTCCGGTGCTCGGTGTCGGTGGTGCCCACTCCGGTCTGCCACGGGTCCTGGGATCCAGCGGGCTCACCCGGGGACCACTTTCTTCCCAGATTCGGGGCTCCTCCGTCGCTGCCGTCTCCTCTACGGGTCCCTCCGGCTAGGTCCAGACAACCGTCTGCTGTCGCCACCTAACTCATTCGGCCACGAACGTCCGGGTGCCGGTATGTCCGTCCGGATGTGTTGCTGCTGCGGTGGTGGCTGCTGCTGTGGTGGTGGCTGCTGCTGTGGTGGCTGCTGCTGCGGTGGTGGCTGCTGCTGTGGTGGCTGCTCGCGTTCGAGCTGCTGCTGCTACGGTGGCTGCTGCTGCGGTGGCTGCTGCTGCGGTGGCTGCTGCTGCGGTGGTGGCTGCTCGCGTTCGAGCTGCTGCCGCTGTGGTGGCTGCTGCTGCGGTGGTGGCTGCTCGCGCTTGAGCTGCTGCTGCTGTGGTTGCTGCTTCTGCGGTGGTGGCTGCTCGAACCTCGGCGTGGGCGGTCGTGCTGGCGTCCACTGTGGTGACCCCTCGTACCGCGGTGTGGGCGGTATTTAGGGCAGCCACCGCGGAGGTGAGGACGCCCAGTCGTCTGCCACTTCTTGCGGCGGGATGCAGGGCTCGGGCGCATACCTCGGCGTGGGTGGGTACCCCGGGTTTTCCCACAGCTGCTGCTCCTCCTCCTCGGCCATCCGCAGTTGGGCCTGCCTCTCCGGCGACTCCTCCATCTCCTTTCACCGCCGCTCCTCACTCCGCCTTCGCGCCACGCACTTTCGTCGAAACTCCCACGTAGCCGCTACCACAGCCTCGGCATGGCTACTGGGAGCCAGCTGGTCCTGGGGCGGCTCTTCGCTAGCCCACTCCACCTCCGCCTCGCCAGTCGGGATGCGTCCGTCGGCCCGGTTGACCGCTTTGGGAAACCGCCATCGCCGTTGCTCCACCCGCGGGTCCTCCACCAACTCGACGTCGCTGTCGGAGCTGATGACCGGCTCGGGGACGCCCCGCCCGGAGATCCGCCGCGAGGTTCGGGTAGGCCGGGCTGTCGACCATCCTTGCCCCGGGCTAGATCCTCCGGACGGCTGGTGGGCAGCCATCATTTTGCGCGCTTCGCTCCTGGTTATGCGAGTGCTCATGATGCTCGTCGATTTTGATTGTTCAGCTGGAGCCTCGGCTCCCTTTAATGACACCTCGGTTCCGAGCCTTCCTCTTTGCTCAATCCCGCTATTTCCATCGGCCTCTCCTTCTTACTACCCAGATCTACGGTACAGCTCTCTGCTCTGTGCCGTCTTCCCCCTTCCTTCGGCAGACTTTTGATGCGTGTTTTTCCTTCCTCCGATCAGTCCCAATCGAGACCTTAGACGCTCTGGTTCGCTCCCTTTGTGTTCTTAACGTTCTCCTGATGTCCTTTATGTGTTTCATTGCGCCTTTGTAGATGCCCTGTAGTATCCTTGGAGTCGATTTGTAGTATCCCTTTCGAATCCTTGGAGGTATCCTTGGAATTTGTTCGTAGTATCCTTTGGGAATCCTTGCAGGTATCCGTGGACTCTTTTCGTAGTATCCTTTGGGCATCCTTGGAGGTATCCTCGGAATCCTTTCGTAGTACCCTTTGGGCATCCTTGGAGGTATCCTTGGACTCCTTTCGTAGTATCCTTTGGGCATCCTTGGACGTATCCTTTGACTCCTTTCGTAGTATCCTTTGGGCATCCTTGGAGGTATCCTTGGGATCCTTTCGTAGTATCCTTTGGTCATCCTTGGAGGTATCCTTGGACTCCTTTCGTAGTACCTTTTGGGAATCTTTGGACGTATCCTTGGACTCCTTTCGTAGTATCCTTTGGGAATCCTTGGGGGTATCCTTGGGATCCTTTCGTAGTATCCTTTGGTCATCCTTGGAGGTATCCTTGGACTCCTTCCGTAGTATCCTTGGGGCATCCTTGGGGGTATCCTTGGACTTTGTGAGGAGTCGTTTGACCCCTCACAAATAGCGCCACCAACATCGCCAGAGCCAACAGCATCGGCCGCCAGCGCCAACAACATCGCCAGCTAGCAGCTACAACATCGCCAGCGCCAACAGCATCGCCCGCCAGCGCCAACAACAACGCCAGCTAGCAGCTACAACATCGCCAGCGCCAACAGCAAACAAAACCCTCGCGAATAACTTTGTAAAAAAAAACACTGTACAGTGCATTTAATATATAAGCTTAGCCAATAATCATAAGATTTGTAGTTATATTGATACACAATAATTATTTTAGCTCAGCCTAAGCGATAGGTTCTGTTTACCTTTTCCCCCTCCGTTCTCACATCAGCAGTAGCCACACACACACACACACCAGGAGAGCAACGAAATATTCACCACGATAAGTGCAGCGCCGCACAGGAGCAAGCGAGAGAGGACATGCGATCGAGGAGGAAAACAACCCCCGAAAATTGGCACGCGCCAAGGGAAGAGCGAGAGAAAAGGAGTACCGAAACTTCGACAAGTGGAAAAAACCCAGAGCAGCCGAAAACTTGAACAAAACGCGGCGGCAAAGCTTAACTAGCTCTCTTTTGGAAAAGGCGGTGCACGGGATCAGAAGTGCGAGGAGTCATTTTTGCAAAGGCGGTGCACGTGATCAGAAACAGGAGCTCTCTTTTGGAAAAGGAGGTGCACGGGATCAGAAGTGCGAGGAGTCATTTTTGCAAAGTCGGTGCACGGGATCAGAAACAGGTCTCTCTTTTGGAAAACGCGGCGCACCGGACCAGAAGTGCGAGCAGTTCACTTTTGGAAAACGCAGCGCACCGGACCAGAAGTGCGAGCAGGTGACTTTTGGAAAACGCGGCGCACCGGACCAGAAGTGCGAGAAGCAGGGGACTCTTGCAAAGGCGGCGCACGGGATCAGAAGTGCGATCAGAGCAAATTTATGTGGACAACAGGAGTCTTTTGCCTTCGGCCTGATGCCAAGTGACCCAGGAAGGCGTTTACCTAGACGACCTCGAGGAGAGTGTGCCGGCCCAGGACCAGCGGCGGAGCACCCGGAGTCACGCGTGTGTGTGTGCGTGAGAGCGAGACGGGTGAGTGAGTGGAGTGAACCGCGTTTTGGCCAGTGAGAGTCCCGTGCAATGAGAAATTTCTCGAAGGCCTCGATGCGGTTTCGCCCAGAGTAGGCTAGAATTTATAAACCATGACCTAACCTAACCCGTTAATTGCGAGCACTGAGAAAAAAAACATGAACCAAGAATTTAAATAAAGAATATTTTCTTACATATCTGAACACATGTTGTTGCCATGTTGTTCTTTTTCCCTTTGACTACTTTGATTTCTGATTTGATTTCCGAGCTGACTACACCGAGAGAAAGGGGTGGACCCAACTTTAGGAAACCCGTTGCTCATTAATTAAATAAAAATATTTCTCAGATATTAAAAATACTACGCACTGCCACACCCAAAGGAAAATTTATTCTTCTTCTTTTATCACTGCCGGCTGTATTGAGCCAACTCGCGCCCGACTACACTGGGAAAACAAAATAAAGTAGAAACTCGAGTTACAAATGAATCAATAAAAATACCCCAATAAAAGTATTTCTCGCCTGATTTTAATGCAACTCGTAGGGAAAAAAAATCCAATCAAGCTGGCCACGCATAAATATGAATATTTCCAGACAAATGCCTAGATTTTAGGCCATAAATTCTGCCCTAGGGAAAAGTTGTCCCCATAATCGATCCCCTCTCTCTCGGCCTTCTCGTAGCGAATGCTATGAGCCAGGCCCAAATGCGCGTTACCGCTGACGCTTTTCACTCTGCTACAGACACCGAATAAACTGTTTCTCTCACTCCGTACCCCGGTGGCTGGCACTCTACATCTCACGCCAGCCAACCGATTTTCGTCTTAGACCTTTTTGTCCCATATCTTTACAAATATTTTCGGAAAAGAGACCCTGGCGGGACTGAGTATATCCCAGCCTACGAGACTTCTTTACAGAATGGAGCCCGAACAGGGAAATGGGGTTTACGAAAATTTTAGACGACCTAAATATGGCCTAAATACCCATCTGTGTACAGAGTTTGAAAATTTTCGGTTCAGTCACTTAGAAGCGAAATTTTTAAGTCGGAACGTAAGGAGAGTCATATATCGAGGGACACAAAAATTTCTAGGGCAGGAAACAGGAAAATATATATATATTCAAAAATATACCAACGCATCGAACATAACCTCAGAAAAAAAAACTTAGAATTTAAGCAGAGCAAATGGCATTCGGGAGAACTTATACAAAAGTATACCCACACACAGCGAGAAATTTCTAACGCACGCAGACACACATACATGTATTTCTAAGCAGAGCAAAGTACATAACCTAAAATCAGAGATTCTTTGTTCCAAGCTCACGTGGCCAGCAAATCAAGTGAGGACGAAACACATACAGGCAGATAATCGGAAAGAGAGAGAGAGCGAGAGCCCTCTAGGCTAGCCAACTCAGGTCACGAGAGTTTCGAAAGAACGAGGTAGGGAAAAGCTAACGTATACTCCCTACAGCGCAGCCATTTTGTTTTTTTCTTTTTCACTCTCATCGTCGTCCCTCTCACACGAGCAGGAGTCGATCAAGTACAGGCAACGGGATCACATCGTTGGGGGCTTCTCATATAACCATCGCCGAATCAACACGTGCATCGGCAGCTCTCAAAGACATCGTCGTGGAAAAATTTAAAACTACATCGTCGTCGAACAAAATTTAATCACCGTCGAGAAAATTTAGGAATTAAATCGTCGTTTGACATCGGATTGTGGTCACCATCGTTGCACGTGGGAATTCAGTGAATTCTTGGTGACAAATAAAATAAAATTTTCAATGAAGATTTTAACCAGTTCGAACATCGTTTGACCCTCGTCCAAGAATTTCTCTCGTCCTATCGAAACTTTTCCTGTCGTTTGCCAGTTAACTATTATTTCACAGCAATATGGGGGCGCGTTGGATTTCGTATCTCCGGAAGCGGGAATTGGAGGCGATTCTGAAGGAGTTTTCCTTGGAAGCAACCGGAACAGTTGAGGAAATGAGGAGCCGGCTGTCTGCTTTTAATAATCGGGACGACCACGTGCTGGAGATAGCCGAGCGGCTACAGGATTGCGAAGCGGAAATTACAGCCGCCCTAACGGATAGGAAGCAGCGTTCACCGACTCCGAACCCACACCCACCGGGTCCAACACAGCTTCAGGTGCCAGCACTGGAAGGCCGAGGTGCCGCCGATGTAGTCGGAGACACGGAGATCCATCCGGTCAAGCGGGATATTTTTCCCAGGAAATCAGAGATGTCCGCAGCCACGCTAGCGGAAAAGCTGAAGAATTGGGGAATCACTTTTGACGGGACCACGGACCCCATAACCTTCATCCAACACCTCGAGGAACGAGCCACCGCACACGAAGTTGACGTGGAGAAGATGCCGCAGGCCATCCCTGGTCTTTTGACGGATACAGCTGAGCACTGGTTTCGGACAAGCCAGCTGCTAGGAAAATCTTGGACGAACTTCAAGAAGGCGTTTCTTGACTTCTTTCTGCCACCCAGGTACTTTCAGCGACTCGAGGATGAGATCCGCACCAGAGATCAGCGACGGGGAGAGACTTTCAAACAATACCTAGTCAACATCAGACTCATGATGCACAGAGCGGGGTATAATGCGGAGCAGAAGTTGGACCGGATCTATGAAAATCTCCAACCGGAGTACCAGATGTACGCAAGGAGGCACGACTTCACCACTTTGGAGCAACTTACCACTTTAGCGGTAAATTACGAGGTCACCCGCGATCGGAGCACAGGAAGCCATGCCAGAATGTTGGCCGAACCACAACCAGCGCCTAGAAGGAACGAGTACGAGATCCCAGCGTATGCATAGGTCAACAGAATTTCACACGACCGGCCAGACGACCACCCACCCCAGCCACAGTTTTACAATCAGTTCCTCGAGTGGGGAACAGGTCAATGGTGCCGAACTTCAGTCTTGCTTGCAGGAATTGTGCCCAGGAGGGTCACCATTTAGCTACATGTCGCAATCCCATAGTCCTCTTTTGTTGGGATTGTGGTCGCAGAGGAGTACGCACTCTCGACTGTTGCCGTCGTACCCAGCCGGGAAACGAGAGGAGTCTTCCCCGGAATTAGGAGAAATCTTACAGGTTCAGTCGAGCAGAATTATCGCGCAGGTGCAAATCGAGGGTCAGGAGTTTAACGCTACCATAGACACCGGAGCTAGCAGAAGCTTCGTGAGCGAACGAGTTGTTCAACGTGTAGGGTCGGTACACACTCATGTCAGCCTGGCGGAAGGCTCACGCAAGGAGATAACCAAGTCTCTGGTAGTTTTCCCTTCGTTCATGGAAGACGTACTATTGGGCATGGGCATGTCTGCCACTCTCCAATGCGGCCGCGCTTCGCTGCAGCTGTACCCTCTCCTAATATGCAGCCCCACTAACGACTTAGCTATGCCTCCTCTCTTGACAAATGCGTTCACTCCAGCAAACAACGATCCAGATAACGAGGTGCAAACCACCCCGACCAGCAGTATTTTAGGGTCTCGAGACGACAACGCCGTGCGAAATAATCCATTTCGACGGAATCATGCTACTGTTTCAGCGGAACCAGTAGAGGAAGGGCGAGCGCCTTCCCCAGTCAGACCAGGATACACGCCTGACACTGGAGGAGCACTAGCCGCAATCACCGCAAACGCCGAGCAAGAAGAATTAGAACCCTGGGTAAACAAATTCCTACAGTAGGAATTGGCCAAATTCGAAGGATTGACGGGAATGTCAAATATCGCTGAGCATACGATCACGATGCGAGATGATAAGCCCATGATAGGTATTTTCCTAAGAATCCCGCGATGCAGAGGATTATCGATGAGCAGATCGACGAACTGCTACGCAACGACTGTATAGAGCCTTCTCGGAGCCCCCACAGCGCCTCGATTGTACTCGTGGGCAAGAAATCTGGAGAGATGCGACTATGTGTAGATTTTCGACAACTAAATGCCCATTCTATTCCAGATGCATACCCGCTGCCAAGGATAACACACATCTGGGAGCGTCTGCGCCATGCCAAGTACATATCGACGCTCGATTTGAAGAGCGGATATTGGCAAATCCCTGTAGCCGAGTCCAGCCGCGAGTGCACAGCATTTACAGTCCCCGGGAGGGGCTTGTACCACTGGAAAGTGATGCCGTTTGGCCTCCACTCAGCAGCAGCCACATTCCAGCGGGCGCTCGACAGCGTCATAGGACCGGACATGGAGCCCAACGCGTTCGCGTATTTGGATGACATCATCATCATCGGCCGCACTCTGGAGGAGCATGTGCAGCATCTACAAGAAGTATTTCGACGGCTACGAAAGGCGAACCTTCGTCTCAACGCGAAGAAATGCAGTTTCTTTAAGCGCAGCCTGGTGTACTTGGGACACGTCATCAGTGAGGAGGGAATTCACACGGATCCCGACAAGATTTCGGCAGTACGGCGACTGAGTCCGCCCACCACATGCAAGGAGTTGAGGAGATGTCTAGGGATTGCGTCATGGTACAGGAGATTTGTACCCAACTTTGCCAGCGTAGTGCAGCCCATGTCTTTGCTACTCAAGAAAGGAAAGAAATGGCAATGGGAGCAGGAGCAGCAAGATGCGTTCGAGGAACTCAAAAGAAAACTCACGGAGGCGCCGGTTCTCGCCTGCTCCGACTTCAACGAGAAGTTCGTGTTGCAAACAGACGCCAGCGACATCGGCCTAGGAGCAGTTTTAACGCAGAAAATCCAGGGAGAAGAACGAGTCAACGAGAACGCATTCGCCAGCAGACGCCTCATCGCCGCCGAGGAGAACTACTCCGCCACAGAAAAGGAGTGTCTGGCTATCATATGGGCCATCAGGAAACTCAGATGCTACTTGGAAGGTTATCGATTTGAGGTGATAACGGACCACCTCGCCTTGAAGTGGCTCAACTCGATTGATAATCCCACCGGCCGCATAGCGCGCTGGGCGTTTGAACTGCAGCAGTACCAGTTTGACGTCACCTATCGACGCGGGAGCCAGAACATTGTTGCAGATGCACTTTCTCGACAGCCTTTGGAAGTACTTCAGATGATCCAGGAGGATAAGCCGGAATGCACATGGTACCAGCGGATGCTGAAACTTGTTCAGGACAGGCCTGAAGATTACCCGGACTACGCGTACGAGAACCAACAGCTCTATCGGCATATCGGATCCCGACCTGACGACGAAGACTCCGTGCCCTGGAAACTGTGCGTAGCCAAGGAACACCGACAGCGAGTACTGTCGGAATGCCATGACCAGCCGACGGCAGGACATCTCGGAATCAGGAAGACAACCACCCGCATCGCCCAGAGATATTACTGGCCAGGTCTTTTCCGCGATATTGCCAGGTATGTCCGCAAGTGTGACACTTGCCAACGGTTCAAAGTCAGCCAAACCAAACCGGCGGGTAAAATGTTCACCAGACAGATTAACGAGCCGTTCGATACTGTCTGCGCCGATTTTATTGGCCCCTTCCTTGATCCAAGAGTGGGAATACGATGCTGCTCGTATTCTTCGACGCCTTTTCGAAATGGGTTGAGTTGGTCCCCTTGAGAAAAGCTACTTCGGCGCATCTCGAAAAATCCTTTCGGGAGAGGATTTTGAATCACTTTGGTATTCCCCGAACATTTGTCTGCGATAATGGGACACAGTTTACGAGTCGTTCATTCAAAGCCTTCTGCAAGCAGGCGGAGTCGTTTGACCCCTCACAAATAGCGCCACCAACATCGCCAGCGCCAACAGCATCGGCCGCCAGCGCCAACAACATCGCCAGCTAGCAGCTACAACATCGCCAGCGCCAACAGCATCGGCCGCCAGCGCCAACAACAACGCCAGCTAGCAGCTACAACATCGCCAGCGCCAACAGCAAACAAAACCCTCGCGAATAACTTTGTAAAAAAAAACATTGTACAGTGCATTTAATATATAAGCTTAGCCAATAATCATAAGATTTGTAGTTATATTGATACACAATAATTATTTTAGCTCAGCCTAAGCGATAGGTTCTGTTTACCTTTTCCCCCTCCGTTCTCACATCAGCAGTAGCCACACACACACACACCAGGAGAGCAACGAAATATTCACCACGATAAGTGCAGCGCCGCACAGGAGCAAGCGAGAGAGGACATGCGATCGAGGAGGAAAACAACCCCCGAAAATTGGCGCGCCAAGGGAAGAGCGAGAGAAAAGGAGTACCGAAACTTCGACAAGTGGAAAAAACCCAGAGCAGCCGAAAACTTGAACAAAACGCGGCGGCAAAGCTTGACTAGCTCTCTTTTGGAAAAGGCGGTGAACGGGATCAGAAGTGCTAGGAGTCATTTTTGCAAAGGCGGTGCACGGGATCAGAAACAGGAGCTCTCTTTTGGAAAAGGCGGTGCACGGGATCAGAAGTGCGAAGAGTCATTTTTGCAAAGGCGGTGCACGGGATCAGAATCAGGTCTCTCTTTTGGAAAACGCGGCGCACCGGACCAGAAGTGCGAGCAGTTCACTTTTGGACTTTTGGAAAACGCGTGCAAAGGCGGCGCACGGGATCAGAAGTGCGAGCAGAGCATATTTATGTGGACAACAGGAGTCTTTTGCCTTCGGGCTGATGCCAAGTGACCCAGGAAGGAGTTTACCTAGACGACCTCGAGGAGAGTGTGCCTGCCCAGGACCAGCGGCGGAGCACCCGGAGTCACGCGTGTGTGTGTGCGTGAGAGCGTGAGAGTCCCGTGCAATGAGAAATTTCTCGAAGGCCTCGATGCGGTTTCGCCCAGAGTAGGCTAGAATTTATAAACCATGACCTAACCTAACCCGTTAATTGCGAGCACTGAGAAAAAAAAACATGAACCAAGAATTTAAACAAAGAATATTTTCTTACATATCTGAACACAAAATTTGCCGCTGCCATGTTGTTCTTTTTCCCTTTGACTACTTTGATTTCTGATTTGATTTCCGAGCTGACTACACCGAGAGAAAGGGGTGGACTCAACTTTAGGAAACCTGTTGCTCATTAATTAAATAAAAATATTTCTCAGATATTAAAAATACTACGCACTGCCACACCCTCTTTCCAAAGGAACTTCGGGAAATATTTTTTTAAAAGCAAAATTTATTCTTCTTCTTCTATCACTGCCGGCTGTATTGAGCCAACTCGCGCCCGACTACACTGGGAAAACAAAATAAAGTAGAAACTCGAGTTACAAATGAATCAATAAAAATACCCCAATAAATGTATTTCTCGCCTGATTTTAATGCAACTCGTAGGGAAAAAAATCCAATCAAGCTGGCCACGCATAAATATGAATATTTCCAGACAAATGCCTAGATTTTAGGCCATAAATTCTGCCCTAGGGAAAAGTTGTCCCCATAATCGATCCCCTCTATCTCGGCCTTCTCGTAGCGAATGCTATGAGCCAGGCCCAAATGCGCGTTACCGCTGACGCTTTTCACTCTGCTACAGACACCGAATAAACTGTTTCTCTCACTCCGTACCCCGGTGGCTGGCACTCTACATCTCACGCCAGCCAACCGATTTTCGTATTAGATCTTTTTGTCCCATATCTTTACAAATATTTTCGGTAAAGAGACCCTGGCGGGACTGAGTATATCCCAGCCTACGAGACTTCTTTACAACTTTCAATGTTGTTTTGCGTCTGTTGTGTTTGCTTGCTGTGGCCGCTCGCTTGTGTTTTCCGTTTGTTGCTGTTTTTTGAATATAAAATAAACGACGCGCCGAAAGTAATTTTTATTTGTTCCCCGTGCCCCGTGTTTTTTTTTTCGCGTCTAGTAGTCCTTGTGCCCGTCGAACGGAAGTGTCAAA
Source organism: Drosophila suzukii (assembly GCF_043229965.1). Classification (NCBI taxonomy): domain Eukaryota; kingdom Metazoa; phylum Arthropoda; class Insecta; order Diptera; family Drosophilidae; genus Drosophila; species Drosophila suzukii. The sequence continues at coordinate 2,146,413 of NC_092085.1, forward strand.
CTCACCAGTGCTAGTCGCCCCAGTTGTGCAGTCAGTAGGACCACAAGTTTCCACATTTCCACACACGACAGGCCTGTTTGCTGCTCTCTCTGCCCGGCAAACAAACATTTAGTGAATATTTTCTACACTTTTTGTTCGGTGGTTTTTTTTATTTTGCTAAAGTCACGTTGTGCCATCGGTATTGTTTTCGTTTCGGTTTTCGGGGAACAGTGCCGTTGTTCGTCTTGGGGGTCTAGTGACCTTGCGCGACCCGCACCATGGACCTGCGCAGCTGGCGTAAGGTCCTTATCCAGTAGGTCATCGAGTGTCGCTTCACCGAACACAACTTCATCACACTGGAGCAGTCGGACATCGATGCCTTCTTCTCGATCTACGTGCAAAAGGCCCAGGTGGCGCCGGTAGAGGAGGAGAACGCGCTGCCGGCCCAGCCTGGGGAGCACCGCTCCCCCCTGCAGAACTTCCTCCGAGATCATTATCCAGAGTTCAGTGCCCACATAGATGGCCGTGGCCAACTTGTGACCGCGGACTACGTGTATGTCTACACACTGCTCCTGCATTACTCATGCGTGAAGCAGCCCAGCGTGTTTATCCACAGCATCTGCAAGAAGCTGCCGGAGCTAGTGCAGACCTGCATCGCAAACTTCTTCGGCCAGACGTTGGAGCAACAGCTGACGCGCCAATTTCTCCGCCAGTCTATGAACAATGTGGCTGTGATTTACCGCCAGGGCGTCCAGATCAGCCCCAGTCGTCCGAGCTGCAGCACCATGAGTCCCGAACTGACCATTCCTCGTCCACATCCGCATCGCCTCAGCCGCCGAGCAGCACGCCACAGATCCGTCATCCAGCGCCTCCAAATGTCCGCCAACGAAATGCTAGCAGCGCACCCGGGAGCTGCACGGTGTTCGCGCCCAGCTGGAGGTGGTGTCCTACGAGAAGACCATGCTCGAGGAGCAGCAAACGGAGAAGGAGGACCTGATCATAGAAATGCTGGACAACATTGATGGGGCCAGAGGGTCAGGCTCGATGCTGTGCTTCTCGACGAAGCAAGCCACACTCTCGCTTAGCTCCAGCAAGATAGCGTTCTGCTTCTGCAGCTCTTTCCTCAGCTCGGCGTTCTCGTGCTCCTTCTCGCGCAGCTGCTTCTCGACCACAGAGCTGTCCAGATTCTCGGGCGTGGTGTTCGGAGACAGGGAACAGTTGAGCAAATCCGAGGACGCATTTAGAACCTCACGTCGGTTGTGTAACTCCTCGCGCGCTTCCTGTAGACAACGATCCAGCTCCTGCTTGTCGCGCTTCAGGCTGGATTCCTCCAGGCGCTGTTCCAGCTATTCAAGAAGAAAAACAAAAAAAATATAAATATATATTTATGGAATTTTGGGTAGGTATTATGTAGGTACTTTGAATTTATATTTCCTAAACAGCGCCCTTTTTCGCCAATATTAATTTTAGAATTATGTACCTAGTAGCTTTAATTTAATTAAATAATTAACAACCATTAAATATGAATTCAAAAATATTAATTTATGATGCTGTGGATGAACACGCTGGGCTGCTTCACGCACGAGTAATGCAGGAGCAGTGTTTAGACGTACACGTAGTCCGCGGTCACAAGTTGTCCACGGCCATCTATGTGGGCACTGAACTCTGGATAATGATCTGCGTTGGAATAAAAATGGGTCTCATTATTTGGCTAGTTTTAAGCAACAAGTTAGGGGAGGAAAATCCTTGGAAAATCCCAAAACCTTTTCGAGGCGCCAAGGGAACTAGCTTAAAAGAGGACTTGAGAAGTGTACATACCCTTGCATGTCCTATAGTAATCTAAGGTTTCACTAAAATTGTATAAAATGGCCATTAATCCTTGAATAATCCTACTATTTCAACTAGTTTATTGACAATAAAGTGAAGTAAAATGGAAGAAAGAAAATCCTTTGAAAATCCCAAAATAAGAAAATAACTAAATTAAAAAGGGGAATTTGATATGTACATATCTAAAAAGAATTTATATTCCCTTGTATTTATAATCACAATTCAATATTTGACTAAATAGGAATAAAATAAACATTTGCCCTTGAACAATACTTATATTTCAACTAGTTTTATTGAAATTAAAAAAAATTGCTCATATAATCAGTTCTATAAGTTAAATATCAAGTCGGTTAGGGTCTATTCAAAGTCCTTCCTTTTCCCCATGAATGTTCCTATATCCAAAACATTTTTTTCTTATCTAGATATGAGGTAATACACCCTGACAGTACTGAAATAATATACAATGACCATTAGTCCTTGAATACCATTATTTCCACTTGTTCTGTTTACAACAAAGTGAAATTCTCATATAATCAGTTCTTTAACAATCGACTCTGGTAGGTGCCTATGTTTTTTCTTTATGAAAGTTCCTATATCAAAGGTGTCTTGGAATGTAGACTCATGACATTTGGGCAACCATGACTTTGAAAAAATAGTATCCCCTATAGTATAGTATAGTATTGAAAAAATAGTATAGTATAGTAGTAAAATAGATGAAGGATGACAACCCTGTTTTTCAGGAGACATGACATGCAAAATTATTTCGGGCTGGAAATGCAAAATACCCGAACTCACCTCGGAGGAAGTTCTGCAGAGGCGAGCGGTGCTCCCCGGGCTGGGTCGGCAGCGCGTTCTCCTCCTCCACCGGCGCCACCTGGGCCTTTTGCACGTAGATCGAGAAGAAGGCATCGATGTCTGACTGCTCCAGCGTGATGAAGTTGTGTTCGGTGAAGCGACACTCGATGACCTGTGTCGGGAAATCGCGTAAGTGGATGGCATCGGGAAGACCTGCGAAGATCCCAGGATCTCTACTACTTACCCACTGGATAAGGACCTTACGCCAGCTGCGCAGGTCCATGGTGCGGGTCGCGCAAGGTCACTAGACCCCCGACGAACAACGGCACTGTCCCCCAAAAACCGAACCGAAAACAATACCGATGGCACAACGTGACTTTAGCAAAATAAAAAAAACACGACCGAACAAAAAGTGTAGAAAATATTCAATAAATGTTTGTGTTTGCCGGGCAGCGAGAGCAGAAAACACGTCTGTCCTGTGTGGAAATGTGGAAGCCTGTGCTCCTACTGACTGCACAACTGGGGCGACTAGCACTGGTGAGTTTGACACTTCCGTTCGACGGGCACAAGGACTACTAGACGCGAAAAAAAAATACACGGGGCACGGGGTACAAATAACATTTACTTTCGGCGCGTCGTTTATATTATATTCAAAAGCCGACGCTAGGGATGGGAGAAATGTATCAAAATCGATACTTTTCGTATAAAAATAAATATTTATATCGTGATATTTTTCAACTGACTTATCGCTGTTATCGCTATCAGCAACGTAAGTGACTGAAACGTAAGTGCGTAAATACAAATAAATATTTATGTCGTTCAAATTAGCGTCGGCCTGTTAGCAATGTCCGTCAAATTAGCGTCGGCCTGTTAGCAACGAAAGTGGAACGGTGGAATTTGGAACATGGGGGCCCTTTTTATTTTTAAATTTTCTCGCTTTTTGGGGACCAAATCGAAAAATCTAAAATGCTAGATTGTTAAGAAAGAAAAGATCTATCGATCTAGGTAGGTTTGAGACACATCCGAGGTCTATTAATGTTTCAAAAATGCATTTGAAAAATCGTGTCCCCACAATTTTCTTAACTGCTCCCCTCACAGAGGTTGTGCCAATATGCACGATAAGCCAAGCTATAGGGAGTTAATTCAAGCTCCTTTTTTGAAAGTTTCATTAAAATCAAACCCACAGTTTTCGAGAAAACAGCCTAACAGTGACGCAACCTCGGATTTTCCCCATACAAAAAAGGGGGCAAAAATGAAATTACCACGGCTCCACTCCTAGAAGTTGTGCCAACATGCACGGTATATGGGTAGATAGGGGATAATCTAAGGAGTGTTCTGTGAAAATGTTATCAAAATCAAACCCACAGATTTTGAGAAAACTGCTTTACAGTTGGGGGTGCTAAAAAGATTAATAAAAGACCGTTTAATCCAGAAACTGAACCTTTAGATACTAAGACATGAACCACAATGTAAACAGCTTAGCCATGACAATCATTCGACGCTAACTTTCTATAACTTTATACAACTTTCACAGAGGTTGTGCCAACTTGCACGGTATCGCATTAGAAGGGGCATCATTTTAGCTAATTTCTGAATAAATTACAGGCAATTCAGATCCACAGTTTTCGAGAAATTCAAGTATTTTCAATTATGGCTTTTGCCACGCGGTCACACTGTCCAGGCCAGCGAGAAATCGTATGCACCCGTGACATCAACCATCAAAATATATATGCAAATTTTAATTAATTCATACAACTCTCACAGATGTTGTGCCAACTTGCACGGTATCGCATTCGAAGGGGCATCATTATAGCTAATTTCTGAGTTAATTACAGGCAAGTCAAACCCACAGTTTTCGAGAAATTCAAGTATTTCCAATTATGGCTTTTGCCACGCGGTCACACTGTCCAGACCAGCGAGAAAGCAAATTCAGCCAAGACATTTACCACGAAAAGGTATTTATCGATATATCGCCAAGTGCCAAGCTACGACCTACAACACTTAATTGAGCCAATCGAATACTTTTGGCCGCCAAGTATTGAAAAATATATATTTTATGTTTCAAATTTTCATTGTGATATGTATGCACCCCCTAATTGGTATTTATTTCCCTATTATTTTAATGTATAATTCATCGAAATCGAGCCAGTGGTTTGGTAGAATTTAACATTTTATTGATTTAAGAAAAATATAAAAATTACCTATTTGCTATTGTGGAGTTGTCATACTGCCGAACAGAATCCCCGTTACTTTGAATTAGAAGCTCGTGCAGATAAGTAAAGTGAAAAGAAAATAAAAGCTGAAATTTATAATAAAACTTAAAACATAGATACATTATGTGTAATTTATTCGTATTAAAACTATTTTGCTGCTCGCTAATGCGATTAGTGTGAGTGCTGGCAGCGCGGTTGCCAAACGATTTAAAAATCGCTTAACAGACAACACATCCGCGGCCCAGATTCATCGCGCCCAACATCCCAGCTTCCACAAAGTGCATATTGATTTCCTTCTGTGTCGACATGTTGATGTCCCAGTGCCACAGAGAGTCTGCTGCATCATTTCTAAGTCTCCTCCGGCTTTTGTTTGAGTTTCGATTCGTGACTTCTCCATCCTGGTTGAAAGTAAATCCGCTCGACACAAAAGGAGCGCGCAGAAGCACACGGAGCTTAGCTGGTACAGCGAGGAGCACTCTTCAATTTCCTCCCTCCCCGGCATCGCTATCTTCGTTATCCTTATCATTATCCGGCATACGCGCGGAAACATCCTCCATCCCGAGTAAACAATGTTGGCGCCTGGAAACACTCAAGTGCAATATTTGGCAACAATAATTTAATGTCTACATAATAATGTCTACATTATAACATTTGACTTTGTGTACCGACATGTGAGCTAATTAGTGGTCGCGACCCCCCGCATGGCGACCCCAATTAGTCGCCCCATTCGATTAAACCCGAGTGCGCTTTGGCTGCATTCCGGAATGGTGTCATACCTGCCATAAAGCATATCTGCCAGCCGTCAAAGGCGCCGTGTCAACACGACCATTGCACTTCTGCTCCGGCGGGACCAAGATGACATTGCATCACCACCATCGATTCCAGTGGGTCAACAGCCGTCCCGGTGACGGGGTTGCCATCCCCCCGACCCAGGGCTTAGTTCGGTGCGTGTGATTAAACAATTGCATGGCCGGGTGGGAAGCCCTATTTGCCTTTCGGAAAAGAAATTCCTGGAACGGCCCTTATTAAATTGCTCAACCTAAAAGTTTTGAATTTCTCACACGGACACCCTACAAAAATTTGGCTCTCAAGTGGCGGCAATGTGCCAAGTGGGGGTAGTATTTCAAGTGCAGTGGCGTTCATGACTGGGACCCCGGGTGGAGCGGACGCGTCCGCAAAACATTACTCAAATCGCCCCCAATGGTGGTGTATTTATATTTCGGGGCACGGAGGCCAGCTGAATTATAGCTTCGGGGTTTTATAACATATAACCTCCTAAGCTTGGAAATAATTTTTATTTATTTATTTATATTCTGGTTTTGGGACAATTGCAAATTGCCACCAACCACTTAATTTAGCTATAGCTACTGGGCTATTTACATATTTTCTGCAAAAGTTTATTTATATATAGTTATTAACAAAATTTAGATATTGTTATATAAGCGTATGGCCTTGATGAAATCATTGGCGCTGACGATATTGGTGGATTTTGGGGATAGGGCATCAGGTGACTTTATGGAGAGGAAAAAGTGCCGCACGTTGTTTCGCGTACCGCAGTGCTCGCACTGGGGTGGGGGTTGTTTATTGAGAACATGCTCATGGGTGTATCTTGAGTGTCCAAAACGTAGTCTTAAGAATTTTGTGAGATCTCTGCGGTTGATGTTGTCTTCGGATGGGATGGTGTAATCTTTAATTGATCATTTCTTTTCGTTGACATATTTGTAGTGGTCAGATGCGTTTTATCAGATCGATTCCATTTGTTTTTTGAAAGTATTTTAAATGAATAACTGTGTGTCTGTGAAGTTTTAGTTGCATTCCATAACCTGTGGGCTTCTTTTGTTGTGAGCTTCTTTTGCTGCTAGGTCTGATGTGTCGTTACCTGGAATCCACAGTAATATAATCTTTGGTTGGTGGCGGTTGAGGATGTCTCGAGTGCGAACGGTATAGAAAGATTGGTTATTGGTGTTGGTAACTAAAGTTACAGCCCTTCAGTTCAAAAAAAAAGTTTCACTTCTGAATCACCTTGTGAATCCCGTGGGACATGTCCTCTTGCACAAGTGAAGAACAAGTGACGCTCCATATAGTAAATTGTATGGGATGTCCGCATTTTCACAAGTGAAAATTCAAATGAAAATTTTTCGAAGTCCCACGGGATTTTACTTGTTCCTTTTTTTTCGGCCAAAGAGCTAGTGGGATGGCTCTGAGGGCGCCGAGCTGAAGGCTACCGAACGGGTCGCAGGTTGCGGATAGCGAGCGCCCTGGTTCTCCAGGGTAGCTACGAATAAGCGTGGAAGTTGGACACGGCCCGGCTACCACCAAGCCCCCAACACGAAGCGCAAATAAGTAGCCCCGGACAGTCAGCGGGTATCTGCGCCGTAGCAGTACCGACGTCGCGCTTGTGCTGCCGCCTCCGACAAATAGCTCACACACACCCCTGCCCACACGCTCTGTACCTACCTCTTCCCTACCCACACAACTCATCTCACCCCGGGCTGGACTAAGGTGTCACTCGTACCGTGCCGAGAGTCAATCTGGCTGGGAGCCCGAGTCATCAAACAACTCAGTCT